>NC_069665.1:31077796-31379062 GCF_027244095.1 Hemicordylus capensis | reverse complement strand
TTGGAGAGAAAACTGAGGCGGCCCAAAGTCCGGTGTCACTCAAAAACAGTTTGCAACTTTTTATTATTACAGTATTGTTAGGGTATGATTTATTTTTATTATTACAGTCTTATTATTAAAATATCCACACACCCCTGCCGCTTCAGTACACTATTGCTGAGGACAGTTTAAGCATTAATAAAATAGATACAACATACAGTAAAAAATTCGTTGTCAAAAATTAAGAGACCAGGCTAAAACCACAATTAAAATAAGTTCTAAAAATCAAAATTAAAAATTATCCCTGAAAAACTAAGCACCATGAAACGGGAGTTGGCCCAAAGATGCAATCTTACAAAAGACGCTGGGCTACAGCTTTCGGGCTGAACGTGGCCGCCTCAGTCCCCGCCCAAGATCTCCTTGCTAAGCAACCCCTTGAGCTGGTGTGGGGCACGGAAGCCACACTGGCCCCTGTTAGCTCGCCAGGTGCAGCAGGCGGCTACCTAGCACTGCGGCAGCATCCAGGGCCGACAGCCGGGCAAACTGCCCTTGAGTCGTACTACGGCCTGCATAAAGCCCCCGAGGCAGGATAGGGAATTCCACTTACCCAAAGAGGGGGCGCCTCCTTCGGCAGCAGGCGGAGGAGGCTGGAGCACGTTGTTCCTGCATACAAAACAGAAGGTGCGACACCTCAGAGGCCTCCCAGCAAAGGCAGAACCAGACAGCACTTGCTCTTCTCTAAAAAAAGACTTGTATTTTTTATCTCTAATGTCCCCACTAATCATCTTTTTTTTTTTCCTGAACTAAAAAGGATTTAGCTTTTCCTCGCCAGGAAAGTACTCTTGTCTGTCCAGCGTTCCCTCTCACAGGACTTCCCAGATGTTGTTGACTACAACTCCCATGAGTTGAGCCACTGCAGCTGGGGATTCTGGGAGTTGTAGTCAGCAACATCTGGGGAGCCCTGTGAGAGGGAACGCTGCTCCAGTCCCCTGATAATTTTGGTTGGTCTTTTCCACGCTTCCCCAAACCCTGCATTATTTATTTATTTTATTTTATTTTATTTTGTTTTATTTAACATATTTATATACCACCCCAACCCCTGGGCGGTGCACAACAAAAGCAACACAATCAAAACAAAACAAAAATGATGAAAACATTAAAATCATTTAAAACCCAACATTAAAACTGTAAATCTAACTAAAAGTCTCTCCAGGGCCTTTTAAAAAGTAGCCAGAGATGGGGAGGGTCTTATTTCAACAGGGAGCACATGCCAAAGTCCAGGGACAGCAACCGAGAAGGCTCTTCCCCAAGTAGCCACCAGACAAGCCAGTGGCAATCATAGACAAACCTCTCCAGAGGATCTCATGGCGAAGAAGACATTCTCTTCAATACCTAGCAGGGCCTAAGCTGTTTAGGGCTTAATAGGTAATAACCAGCACCTTTTATTTTGCCCGGAAACTTATTGGCAGCCATTATCCTTTCTGAGAAGGGTCCTCGGATGATGCTGGACCACAACCCCCATCATCCACTGCCAGCCATTGCGGCGAGGGGATGATGGGAGTTGCAGTCCAGCCAAGGTTGAGAACATCCCCCTCCCTCCCTCCCTCCTTTTAAGAGAGAGAGGACCCGAAATCATGTGGCTGGTGTGTGTGTGGGGGGGGGGGGGCTACAGTGCAGGCGCTTGCAGCCCCGAGAGTGGAGAAGCCGCTCAACCTACTTTCCTCTGGCCTTGACGTGGCCGGCGGGGGAGATGTTCACCTTCTGGATGAAGGCTCTGAGGATGCTGCGGCACTTGTAGAACTGGGCGTGGCACTTCTTGCAGACGAACTGGGGCAGGGCAGGGTCCTGCCGGACAGCCACCCCCACCAGGCGCTGGAAATCCGCGAAGAAGACTTGGTCCAGGCGCCGCTGCTTCTTGGCGCTCTCGCTCATCACCGGGACCTTTCCGAAGGCGTGCCGTAGGCTCCGGGAGGAGAACTTCCCGTGGCACAGCCGGCAGTAGCCTGTGCTCAGGGCCCGGCCGACTCCTGCGGGGATTGCAGGAAAGAACGGTCAGTCTGAGACAAGCAGGTGCAAGGGATGGTCCTGAGCAAGCGCGAGGAGGCGGCTTGCGTTTGGGGGACGCAGGAAGCAGCCTTCTACCACAGTCTAGTGTGGCTGGGGATGGTGGGAGTTGTAGTTCATCAACATCTGGAGTCCCACAGGTTGGGAAACTGCTCTGCCAAGGAGCTATGAAGCCATCCTCTATAGGGGATATCTATCTGGCAAGGCTCACATGCAGTCTCCCATCCAAATTCAAGACCCAGGTGAATCCTGCTTTGCAAGGGGGACAATCCATGTTTCCTACCACAAGGCCAGATAACCAATTCCTGAAGCACATACCTGGGTGGCAGGGGAACCCTTGCAGGAGAGCATTTGCTTCTAGCGGAGCAGATGGCCGCTTCCTCAGTCTCTTCAGTAGGCTTATTATTACCTGTTATTGTTATTGCTGTTTGTTTATTTATTAAAAACATGTATACCCTGCCCCCTCCAGTACACTACTGCTCAGGGTGGCTCACAACATTAATAAAATAAAATATTAATAAAATAAAGTTAAACAAGTTCAAAGTCCAGGCTAAAGTCACATTTAAATTTGCATTTAAATGTAAATTTAAAATTACAATTTTTAAAAAGAAGTTTCAAATCAAAAGTAATAAAAAGCTAAAATCTGAGAACAATAACAACGGGAAAAACATACCAGGTATAAGCAGCAGATAAAACTTTGAAAAGCTTCTCTAAAAAGATGTTTTTCAAAAACACTGAGGGAGAGAGAATCGCAAAGCTCTTTAGGGAGGGCGTTCCAAAGCCGAAGGGCCATGACCAAAAAGGCCCTGTCTCTAGTCCCTACCAACCAGATCTCTGTTAAGGGCGGGGCCATGAGCGGTGTTCCCTCTAACAGGGATTCCCAGATGTTGTTGACTACAACTCCCAGCATGACCAGCTGCAATAGCCTTTGCTTGAGGATTATGGGAGTTGTATCCCCGCTGGTACTATATCGGGCAGCAGCGATATAGGAAGGTGCTGAAAGGCATCATCTCACACTGTGCAGGAGGAGGCAATGGGAAACCCCTCCTCTATTCTACCCAAGAAAACTACAGGGCTCTGTGGGCGCTAGGAGTCGACACAGACTCGACGGCACACTTTCCCTTTAGTCAACAACATCTGGGAATCCCTGCTAGAGGGAACATGGGCTATGAGCAGGGCCTGAGATGCTGAGCGGTTGGCCCAAGATGGAGTATTGCCAAGGACAAGTTTGTTGGTTGGTTTAAGTTTACAGTTGTTCTGCAACTCTAAGCCAGATCACCCACGACCAAAAAAACAGAGCTGGCAGCAGTGCGCCAGCATCAGCCCGGAGCCCGGAGAAGTGGGTCTTATTCTTCATAATGAGAACCATGGGAAGTTGTGAGCAAAGTGGCTTCTTGGTTCCGAAGGGATTTGAATCTGGGGGGTTCTCCTGCCCAGGATGTGAGGAGGGACAGGGAGGACCCCCAGCTCTCCGCCAAAGCATCTGCAATGGTTCCATCCCTGGCAGCATTTCCAGGTAGGGCTGGGAAAGTCCTGTACCTCAAAGCCAGGTGAGCGGCTGCCAGCAACTGCAGACAGGACTGAGCTGGTCTGGTGGTAGCAAGCCTGACTTGTCCCCTTAGCTAAGCAGAGTCCGCTCTGGTTGCATATGGATGGGAGACTAGAAGTGTGAGCAGCACTGTCAGATATTCCCCTCCACAGGGGATGGAGACACTCCGAGAAGAGCATCTAGTTCCCAAGTTCCCTCCCTGGCAGCAGCATCTCCACGAGAGGGCTGAGAGAGATTCCTGCCTGCCACCTTGGAGAAGCCGCTGCCAGTCTGGGTAGACAATCTTGAGCGAGATGGACCAATGGCCTGACTCAGTCTATGGCAGCTTCCTATGTAGATGGACTGGGCCCTGACGCTACAAGGTAGCTTCCAAAACGTGCAGGGCCCTGCCTGTCCAGCTCCCCGGCTCCCCCTCCTCTTGCTCCTCACAGGCCCGCTCTGGCGTGTGCCAGCAGGCCTTCCTCTCCCCTGTGCAGGGCAATCCGGGAGCAAAGCCCAAGGCTAGAGATTAACACCTGCCTCCTCCGCGCCATGCCAGGTACCCGCTGCTCTGGCCGTCTTGGCCCAGCCTCCTCTGCCTCTCGCCAGGGAAAGCCTTGTCCTGGGAGGTGGCCTGGAGCCTGGTCTTCGGCCCTCCTCCCGTTGGCAAGAGTGCCGTGGCCCGGCCTTGCTTGCATTCCGCATTCAGCACCCAGCTGCCCCCTCCCGAGCACCGCGAGGACAGAGGAGCAGGTGCTCCTGCTCTTTTGCTCCAAGCGCATTCTGTTCTCTGCTTTCAGGACCGGATTTGCAGCCGACACCCACAACGGCCACAAGACAGAAGCTGCATTTCCTGGCTGGGAAGAGGCTGGGCGCGTGTGCCCCCCTTCCCCCCCCCCCACAGGGCTTTCAGTTCCCCCAGCCAATCAGAGCACTGGTTTTCTCAGAGGTTTCACAAAGCCCTGCTGGGGAGGGGGGCGCTCCTGTGACCAGAGCTCAGCACCTGGCCTCCTTTCCCTCCAGGCACACACCTGAAGACAGCGTGCGTGTGCATGCACACACACACACACACCCCCTGCACAAGTCTTTTTGAAAATGCTTTAAAGTCACTCACACTCACAGCAGAAATTAGGCACCACAGATCAGGCCTAGGAAACATTGCCAGCTTCATAAGAACACAAGAAAAGCCCCGCTGCTGGATCAGGCCAGGGCCATCCTGTCCAGCACCCTGCCTCAAGCAGCAGCCAACCTGGTGCTCTTCCAAGCACCTGTTCCATTCCCCCCCCCCCTTTTGATGCTGGTTCGCACAGGGCTATTTCCCAAGCACCACCACCAAATCCCTAGGAAACCTCCAAGGCAGGAGTCCCCACATTGGGGTCCCCAGATGCTGTTGGACTACAACTCTCATCATCCCCAGCACTTTGGTCACTGTAGCTGGGGATGGTGGGAGTTGTAGTCCAACACTGTCCGGAGATGCCTGCTGTAGGGTGAAGCTGGTCCTGGGATTTTCCCAGTGCTGCAAAGATTCTCCCAGGGCAGAGCACCCTCCCATTCGTCCTCCAACTGTCTCTTCTGCCACAACTCAGTCAATAAATTAGCCAGAGCTAATTAGCCAGATGGTCCTAGTTGGGGCAGGGTGACAAATTTGCCCCAGTAGCTCTTTCCAACATCCTCCACACTTATGGGTGGCTTGGGCCTCTTCAACAAGAATCATCAGGAAATGGGGGGCTGGTCCTTGTTGTGCCTGAGATAAGGGGAGGCACAGCCACCTGACCAGGGTGGGGGTGGGGGGGGAGAAGACTTCCTGTGCTGGGCTGAAGACTGAGGTCACAGATCAGCCCCACACAGGGTGGGGCCCGTCATGCCAACACCAGGATGGAGGAGGGAGGGATTCCCCCTATGGGCATAGTGAAGGAGCTGTAGCCCTTGACACAAACTGGAGGCCCCAGTCCTAGGAGGCCGCCCCGGAGAAGTTCTGGGGCCATCTCCGTGACAAGCCACCGCAATGAACATGGGGCAAAATGGTGCTCAGGTGTCCGTGTCTGGCGGAAAAGGTATCCACGTGCCTGACATCCTGCGTCAAGCCCGCCTTTGGCCCTTGTGGCTGGGGATGATGGGTGCTGTAGTCCAACAACATCTGGGGACACAGCTGTGCCCTGCTGTGGGGAAGGTGTTGCCATGTGACGGTGCTTCAGCAAAAGAGGCAAGTCTCCGTCCCAAGACAGCAAATGAGGCCCCAAGAGAGACCTCCTCTGAGGAACACAGACAGGGAGCTGGGCCCAGTGTGGGGGCCCAGAGGGCCTGGCTGGACCCTGCTCAGGAGGACCTGTCTGCTGAGTGTGCCGGGGGCAGGGCCAGCCCCACACCTTCAGAGACCCTGGCAGTGCCACGTGAGGGGCACCCCAGCATTCTGGCTGCCAGTGAGTGGCAACTGGAGGGCAGCCCCCCAACTGGGCAATGCAGCCGCTGGGACGTGGGAGGGAGGACCACAAGGAGCCACCACCACCACCAGTCTGTTGGGAGGGAGCCGGCCAGCCCTGAAGGCAGAGGAGGAGGAGGAGGGCCAGCCCGCCAGCAGCACATCTGGGCGCAGAAGAGCCCTCCTGGGCAGGAGCCACGTGGACACAATCCAGGCCGCCCCAGAGAGCAGCTGGTGGCCAGGCAGGCCTCTGCCCTCCCCGCCCCAATCACCTTTCCAGAGCGGGGCTGCGCGAAGAGGGCTACTCTAGGGGAGGGAAGCAGCCCCCTGCCCACGCTTCGCACTCCCGGCCCCACCGCTGGCGCTGGGCGCGCACGGCTTGGTGAGGCTGGGAAGCAGCGGCGGCCGGAGCGCGAGGACGAGGAGGAAGCGCGGGGGGGGGGGGGAGGGAGACTGGCAGCCGCTGGAGGCGCCGCGAGGCTGAGCCGGAAGGCGAGCGGCCCTGCTGCCCCCTCGGCGCCCCCTCCCCAGGAGAGACCCGCAGGCTGGCGGCCCCGGAGCCAGCAGGACGCCCCGAGGGCGCACGACGCTCCAGCCGCGCCTCGTCGCCCTCTGCAAGGCACCGAGCAGGGAGCGAAGCCGAGGGAGGGGGCAGAAAATCGGGCCCGCCGCCGCCGCCGCCCCGCTGCCCAGCCCGCGCCTCCGCTCACCAGCTGCTTCTGCCGCCTCTTCCTCCTGCGCCTCGGCGGCGCTCCTGGCTCCTGGCGAGGCGGCGGCCCGGTGGCGATCAGGCGGCTGCGGCGGCGGCTCCTTCTCCTCGGGCGGCGGCGGCGCGCTCTTCTTCTCCGGCGCCCGGGCAGCGACGGGGCGGCCGCGGCGGGCCCGGGCAGGGGCCTCCCGCCTTTGCGACGGCGGAGACTCCAGCGCTGACCCGCCCGCTGCGCCCGCGGGCAGGAACCGGCCGCGCCGATCGCGCTTCATGGCCCCCGCAGCCGCGCACCGGCGGCCCCAGCTTGCTCGCCCGCCGGGCCAGGCTCTCTGCCGGCCCCCCGCTGCCGTGCCTGCCTGGGCTCGGCTCCGCACGCAGCGCCCCTGGCGGACGGAGGAGCCGCGCCGGCCCGCCTCGCCTCTCGCCTCGCCAGGCGGCGGCGCGCGGAGCTCCCCCCGCGCAACGCGCTCAACAGGCAGCCCGACGCCTGGCTGGCATCTCCGCGACGGCGGGCAGCTCCGGACCGAGGCGCCCTGAAGCAGCCCCCCGCGCGCGCGCGGCCAAGAGGAAGGGCGCCCCGGCCCGCCCGGCTGGGAAAGAGCCCCCCCATGGTGCCCGGAGCAGCCAAGCCCCGACGGGGCGCCTCCTCCAGGAGCGGAGCCTGCGCGGGCACAGGCACCGGCACCGGGGCGCGGGCTGAGGGGAGGGAGGCCCAGAAGAAGGGGCACAGTCGTGCCCCGAGGGCTGGGCGGCGAGCCGCGTCCCAAGCGGAGGGCACCGAGCCGCGTTGCTGGAGAGGCGCTTGCTGCTCCCTGCCCCCCCTCCTCTCCCGCAGCCCCCTGGTTCCGAACCCGAGCGGCACACGGCCAGCGGCGCTCATAGCTGGGATGGGAGCGGGGAGGAGGCGGCGGCGGCTCCCCACTGCGAGACTTGCTGGATGGAGCGGGTGAGGAATGGCTCGTGGTGGGGAGCGGGATGTCGGACCAGGGACTGGGCAGTTACTCTGATCCGGCGGGCGGGGGGGGGGCTCCCCCGCTTCAAAACTGGATCCCAAGATGTCGAGGCTGCTTTGCTTTCCCGCAGTGAAAGGGCTCCAAGGGCTCCACTCTGTCTCTGGGCATTTCAGCACCTGCAGGAGGAGGGAGGCGCGAGGCGGCGCGAGCGGTCCCCTCCCGGCAGGGCAAGGGAAGCGATGTGCTTAGTTCGGGCAGAACCCTCGCCGGGAGAGGGCGCGGCTAGCGCCAACCTGACCCCCGCTACATTTTCTCTGGCCCCTCTAAATGGTTTCGCATACAATGTTTAAAAATATCTTAAGTGGTTGCCCCACTACTTTATTTTTGCGTGCCCTTCAAATTTGTAGGCTGGCTACTACTGGCCTGTTTTAGGGCACCACTGGGGAGGGAGGTCCCACCTTCGAATTGCAGCCCAGTCCTGGGAAGAAATCCAAGGGCAGAAATGCAGAATCCCTGCACTGTAGAAGTGCACTTTCTGTGCAAAAATCCTACCCAGCCCAGGACTCCTAAAACCATATCTGGAGAGTAGGCTCATAAGAACATAGGAAGCTGCCACATACTGAGTCAGACCCTTGGTCTATCTAGTTCAGTATTGTCTACCCAGACTGGCAGTGGCTTCTCCAAGGTTGCAGGCAGGATTCTCTCCCAGCCCTGATCAAGGTCCCTGTCCTGAGGGGCTTACAATCTAGAAAGTCCAGCACAAGAGTTATATTACTTATAGATATACTGGAAACTGTTGGGTGGGAGGTCACCGTCTTTTATAGCGACCTGAGCAAAGCCGAAGGACTGGGTCAGAAGTGATGCGCTGCCCTGCTAACTGAGCAGAGAGGCTCCTTTTAAAAGCAGTGGTTCTTTGTACTGCGCAGGTGGGAGGGCCACTGACCCTATCCATCCCTAGCACAACAACCCTCCCGTTGCTGTTGCTGGTATCTGCCTGTATAATAAGGCAGCTTCCTATGTCCCTCTGTAATAAAAGTTGCTAAAGGTTCCGCCTGCTCCCTCGCCACAACATGTAGCTGCTCTTGGCTGGTCCTGCTGCTGCGAACCAGTTTGGAGCCGGAGCAGGAAGCGGTTCCAACGGCAGAGGGAGAAGGAGGGCTCGCCTGGCAGGCGCCCCGCCCCTCTTGGGCCTCTCCTGCCCTGTGTCCGTCGCCCTTGCTCGTTCCGCCGGGCGCGCCTCCCTCGCAGAAAGGTTCCGGCCCAGTCATGGCCGCCTCCGCAGCGCCTGGGGAGCCGCCGCCGCCGCCGCCGCCGGGGAAACCGCTGCAGAGCGCCATGAAGCTGGCCAAGGGCGCCCTCGAGCTAGACGCCGGAGACCGGCCGCGGGTAGGGCACGGCAGGGCGGGGCGGGCGGCTCCCGCCCCCCGCCCCCAAAGAGCGCAGGGCTGTGCCCGTGTCTCTGAGGCCGTGTGAATGCGGCGGGCTGCCGCCGGGGCCTTGGGTCTGGCTGCTGCTGCCCGCCCGGAGGCTCGGACTGGCTGCCATGGTCGCCCCCGTCCGGCTGTGGCTTGTGAGATGGGGTTGCCCCCTTGGGGAGCCCAGAAGGGGCGGGGTGAGGTGACCTTTGCCCCACGTGTGGGAAGGCAAAGCGGGGATGGCGCCAATGTCCTAAACACGGGTAGAAGGGGGCCCTGCCTGGGGGACCTCCTCGTTGCCTGTCTGTCGGTGTTGGTGGGTGAGGATGAGGAGGATGAGTCAGAGTTCTCTGAGCGCGTGAAAAGTGCTTCCCTTCACCTTCCCGAGGGGTCTGGCAGTGGGGGTGCCAGCTGTCACAGGAGGGCACGGCAGCCCTGAGGATGGGGGGAGGGGCTGCTTAATAACCACAGCCTGGGGGGGGTCGGGGGGGGGCTGCCATCCTTTCCCTGCTGAGCTGAACTTCTTTCTCTCTGCTTGGCAGGAAGCTTATGTGGAATACCTGAAGAGCATCAACTACATTTCCCAGGCTCTGCTGGAGGAGGCGGTGGCGGCAGCATCCGCGGCATCAGCAGCGAAAGGTACAGGAGTCAGTTGGGCTGCTCAAATGGACTCTTTCTCCTCAGTGCCACAAACCTTGGCAGGCTCGCTCTGGTGCCTCTAGGCGTGCTGAGCCCTTCTGTTGACGCTTGGGGGTTTCTTTTTGTGGGGGACAAGGAGGGTTCCGGGGGTGGGGGGTCTCCTAGATTTCGTAGAGTCCAGTTCTGTCCTTCCGAGGCACCCAGCTCCAGCTTTCTGCAGGGCAGGATGTTTGCTTAAGAAGTGCTGAGCCCTGCCCCACCCTGCTGAGTGTCTGTCTCCTCTCTTGAACAACAGCACCCCCCCTCTGGCCTCAGGGGCTGAGCTGGGGCAGACAGAGCCGGATGGGTGCCAAGAGTTTGGTGCTGAGTCTCCCAGACTTGGAGGGAGCTCTGAGAGGGGCCTTTGTGTGGCTGCTGACTGTTAAAAAATGTGCGGCTGATGTCTGTGGTTTACAAGTGGCTCTGCTTCCTGCATTGGACGGACTCTTATCCAGAAGGAAGGGGTGTGGGTGGAGGGGACGCTTTCACTTTCTGTCTTCCCCAAATCTCCCGATGGGATGGGGAAGGGGTGGCAAGTGAGCGGGTCTTGTGGTAGCAAGTGTGAATTGTCCCTCTTGCTAAGCAGGCTCTGTCCTGGTTTGCATTTGGGCGGGTGACTACATGTGAGCCCTCTCTACTGTAGGATGCCCCACTTAGGGGATGAGGCTGCAACTCAGTGGTAGAGCATCTGCTTGCATGCAGGAGGTCCCAGGTTTAATTTCTGGCAGCATCTCCGGGCAGAGCTGGGAAAGACTCCTGCCTTGGAGGAGTCGCTGCCGGTCAGTGCAGACAATGCTCAGCTAGATGGTCTGACTCGGTATCAGACAACTTCAGAGGAGAAATCTTTCCTGGCAAGCCCCAGGAGAATGATGTCCTTGTCGAAAGCACTGGAGAATCTGCAAGTGTCTGGTCAGGCAAAGGTTTTGCTTCCAGGCGACCAGAGCTGGGAGGTACCTCACTGCCCCTGCCCTCTTCCCCTCTAGCAGATGGAAGCGATGTGATGCCTGACACCCCCAAGATGCTGAAGGTGGCAGAACAGTGCCTGGAAAGAGCCAAGAGCAGCATTGCTAAAATGGGTAAGCCGAACGGGCCTTTTGCACTGCCCCCTTGAGCAGGGACTGCAGCTTAGCTTTGCCAGCAGAAGTGGGGGCCCGTTCTTGGCACCTCCCCTTAAAGGACCAGGCAGCATGATGGGAAGGGGGCCTCTGCCTGCTTGAGACCTTGGAGAGCTGCTGCCAGTCAGAGTGGGACAGCCCTGGAAGGGTCTGACTCGGTCTAAGGAAACTTGGTTCCAGAGCACAGTTTGCAAGCAGCTGCCAGGTCTGGTCCCCTGGCTTCTCGGTTCAAAAGATCACTGCCAGCAGTGGCACTTTTTTTTCTTTTTCTTTTTCAATCACCTGACGTTCCTGTCCCAGGATTTGAGCCGTGTCTCAGTCCATCCCTGCCCTGCCTGGGCCCAGCAACCCACCCTCCTGGCTGCCCAGACGCAGTGAGAAGCCGGGCAGGGCTCACTCTGGCTGCCAACCCGCCACTCAAGCTGGGCGGGCAGGGCAGCAAGCGAGGGAGCGGCGGCGGGCATTGCAAGGCGGCAGCAGCAGCAGCAGCAAGCTTTGTGGCAGCTCCGCTGACCTGGGCCTCTGCTGGGCTTTCTCTTTTCCTCCCTCTCCATGATTCCAGGAAAAGCCAAGGCAAAACCGGTGGCAGAGAAGGCCTTGGGCCCCGCTCCCGTCACCCGACACCGCAGGGTCTTCTCGGACGAAGGTGGGAAGCTGTCGCCTTTCCTGCCCCCCGAGATGTTCCAAAAGCTGCAGATCTCGGAGGTGCAGAGTTCGAAGAAGTAAGTGGGGCAGCAGAGGGGTGCAGCTGCCTGCTTCCGCGGTGTGTGTGTGCGAGGTGGCCGAGAAAGGCACTTCCTTCCTTGCCGCAGGGTGGCTGGGTCTGGGAGTGACTCGTCCAGGGTCAGGATACCCGCTGGCCTCGGAGGGCATCTGGGGTGCTCTAGGGCAGAGACAGCCCTTCAGACGGGACTCATCCCCACACAGGGAGCTCACCCCACTGGAGGAGGCGTCGCTGCAGAACCAGAAGCTGAAGGCGGCCTATGAGGCCCGAATGGCCCGTCTCAACCCCAACCAGGCCATGCAAAAGACGTCTCTGGTAAGTGGGGGGCCAACGGGGTTGGAGGGCGGGCTGCTCCAGCAATCCGGATCCCAGGGTGTGCCAGAGGAATGCCCAGTGGGGTAGGCACTGGGGCTGGGGCCCTCGCTGCCCACCAGTCTTTCATGTAACGGGGACTCCCACAGCTTGTGGGCTACAACTGCTCTAATCCCAGGCAAAGGCCACTGCAGCAGGGGTTGCTGGGAGCTGTAGTCAACAACCTCTGGGAATCCTTGTGACAGCGAACATCGCTGCCCCCAGCCCCAGAAGATGTGGGGCGGAGGGAGGATGCGAGAACACCTTCTTCCTGGCTGGGGAGGTGCCCCCAAGTGTGGTGGCAGAGTGGCCACCTTCTCCGCACGTGCTCGCTCCGTGGATGGCCACTTGCCGTCGCTCAGGGCCGCTTCCTTGCGATGAGAAGAGGCTTTCCCTGGAGGGGTCTGCTTGACCCTGCAGGCGAGAGAGAGCTCTGGGGCCCAGATTCTTTGTGGGTGCTTCCCAGGCAAGAGCTCCTCCAGACTCCTTTTCTCCCGCCACCCCCGGCACTCTTTAGTTAGCTGAGCTGCCGCCTCAGTGCCCCTCTCTGTGCTCCACAGACGCTTTCCCTGCAGCGCCAGATGATGGAGAACTTGGTCATCGCCAAAGCGCGGGAGGAGACGGTATCCTTTGTGGCTCTCGCTTTGGGCCCCTGTGCGGAGGGCACCTGGGTTGCTTCTCGCCTGTGCCTGGAGAGACCCAGCTCCAGACCCAACCTTCTCCTTGGCAGTTCCACAGGAAGGGCGGCTTGGAGCACTGGCAGCCTCGTGACGGCGCTAAAGCACACCGGGCAAACTTCTTTTGAGCGGCTCCAGGGCCCTTGAGCCCTTCTGAGTGTCTGTGTGTGCACAAGGCATTTCAGTTCTCGCTGTGCTTGCCTCTTGAGTCTTGACGATCTCAGGAGAATGTTGACCGGCTGGAAAGCCTTCAAAGACGAGCTGCAAATCAGGGAGGAAATAAATCACCAAAGGAGAACCATAAAGTTTTGCCTGACACACAGGAGGTAACTGGGGCCAGAGACTACGGAATATCCCACTCCTTTAAAAGGGCGTCAGAAAGAAGAGGGGCTCTTTCGGAGGACGGCTCAATCGCCTCCATCAAAGAGAGGCCAAGAAGCAATTATTGGAGTTCCAACTTGCAAGAGTCCTTTAGCTTCCCCCCTACTTGGCACTACCTGGCATCTGGCATTAAGAGGTTTCCTACCTTTGAACTTGGAGATGCCATCTAGTCATCCGAGCCACTGACACACCTCTCTCCCTCCCTGAATTTGCCTCCCAATCTTTGTTCCTTCTGTTCCCAAAATCCTGTCGGCTGGTCCTTCTGTCCTTTTCCGAGTACTTTTCCTCCAGGTTAAACACATGCAATTCACCTGAGCTTTCCTTGTAGGGTTTGCCTTCATCTCTGTTTTATTTATGTACCACTTTTCAACAGGAAGGTCTCAAAGTAGTTTACATGGGGCGGGGTAGGGGGACATAGGAAGCGGCCGTATACTGAGTAAGGCCAGTGGGCCATCTCGCTCAGTATTGTCTGCACAGACTGGCAGCGGCTTCTCCAAGGTTGCAGGCAGGAGTCTCTCCCAGCCCTATCTTGGAGATGCTGCCAGGGTGGGAACTTGGAACCCAGATGCTCTTCCCAGAGCGGCCCCATCCCCTGAGGGGAATCTCTTCCATTGCTTATACTTCTAGTCTCCCTTTCATATGCAACCAGGACGGCCCCTGCTTAGCTAAGGGGACACGTCATGCTTGCTACCACAAGACCAGCTCTCCTCCCTCCTTCAAATCGGAAGAAGCTGGTTCTCTGGCCCCAAAGGGCTCACAGTCCAAAAGGGAACAGCAGAGAGACCCCAATAACCACCCCTGGAGAGACGCTGTGCTTGGCTGAATAGGGGCAGTTGCTCCCCACTTACGAAGAGACCCCCCCCCCACTTCCTTGGCCCAGCAAGCAGGGGTCTGTAGCTCCCCTCTAAAGACAACCCTTTCCAACCTGGTTGGGTAGCCCTGAGTTCAGACGCCGGGGGATCGGCTGCAGGCTGGGCTAGAACACGCCCCTTTGCTTTTCCTGCAGCATTCCGATCCCGGCTGACCAGGACTGGAGTTTGCCCCACAGGCCTGCTGTGCTGACCTGGCTGGGAACATGTGACTCCTGGAGTCCAGGTGTCCTTGGAGGAACGAGCATCTTGCGGCCCCTGGGTTGGGGTCAGCTTGGAGCATGGCAGGTGGGAGGGAGAAGCAGATGTCTGGCTGCCTGTAGGACCTTGACTCCGCTCCACCCCAGCTCCAGAGGAAGATGGAGGAACGCCGGCTGCGGCTGCAGGAAGCGGCCAACAGGTGAACATGGAGCCCTGCGGGGGCCACCTCCAGGCCCGTCTGCCCCCCTCTCCCCATCCCTGGCTCGGGAGAGGAGAGGCCGCAGCCGGCTTGACCCTTGGCCCTGCCTGTGCTTGTGCTTCCCAGGAGGTTCTCCAGCAACGCGGTGCTGACCACGGAAGAGCAGGAGCAGCGGGCGATCTATGCCGCCATCCTGGAGTACGAACAGGATCACGTATGTGCTGGGCTCGGGCATCTGCTGGGCCAACGGCTGTGCGGCCAGAGTTGGGCCCTGGGTGGGAATGCATGAGACACGGGGTGCCCTTCCTCTTGAGCGGCAGGCCCCTTGGAAAGGACGGGGGAGGGGGGGCTCACGGAGGGGGGGCCGGGCCTGGAATGTGGACCCCGCCCCCCCTCTGCAGTCCCACTCAGCCTCTTGCCCGGGAATCCGGAGTAATACTTCTCGAAAGGACGGAAGGTCATTTATCCCTGTATTGACCGGAACCCCCCAGGCTAGGATTTCCCCAGGTCCTTTGATGTTAGAAATCAAGGGGGTCGTCTTACATCCAGAGTCCCGTCCGTTTGGGGTAAATAAGGGTATAACCTGCATTTAGCCTCCGCCTTCTCAGGGGGCCGTCTTCAATTCAGAGTGGTCTTCAGTCTGGGTAAATGTGGGTCCTGTTCATGACCTTGACTCCACTGTGATGCGATGCTGGGAGGGAGTTGCGTGCCAGTGGCGGCGGCGGCGGCGGCTGGGGACCCCTCGGCCTGGGCCCCAGCAGCAGTCTAGGCCAGAGTCTGTCCCGGGTCTGGCCAGATACAGGGCAGTCGGCCGGAATGCCAGCCAGCGGGTCCTGCTCCCGGGAGTCTTCCTCAGGGACTGAGGAGCCCCCACGCAAGGGTGACGTTCTCTCCCGCTCTTCCCTGCCCAGGAGTGGCCGAGGCTGTGGAAGGCCCAGCTGAAGAGGAGCCCCGACGACCTCTCGCTGGTGCCCAAGCTGGTCTCCCACCTCCTCAGGTAGGGGGCAGGTGGGCCGTGGCTCCTCCCCGGGTCTGCTGCCGGCGGGACTGGAGCTTGGCTTCCCCCCGGAGCTCCCAGGGCTTTCCCTGGAGCTTGCCGCCTTCCCTGGGGCAGCTGGGGAGAGCCGGCTCGCTGCCTCGTCCCGAGGCGGAAGGAAGGGGGCCCCTCGGCAGAGCCCTGGGCTGGTAACCGGGCCCCTTCCTTGCCCTCCAGCTTTGCCGACCACCCCATCTGCCAGCTGCTGCAGAAGCTCCAGTGCACGGTCTACGGCCGCGTCTACCCGCTGGTGAGCCGGAGGGCGGCCGACGGTCGGGCCCCCCCCGGCAAGGTCTCCCGCGGCTTGTCTCTCTCCTCTTCGCTGGACGCGGAGGCCTTTCTGGGCCCGGCCCCCGAGGGACGGAGGCTGCGGTCGTCCCAGAGCTTGCACTCCATGTTCTCCGTCCAGGAGAACAACCAGCTGAACCTCCAGCACAGCCTCTCCAGCACCCCGCTCATCGAGGACCAGGGCCTGGGCCCCCCCGGCACGGGGCGGAGGGCCCCCCCTTCGGAAGAGCCCACCCCCCCGCTGGCCGACAGGGAGAGCTCCTTCGAGGACCTCGAGCGCTTCTTGGCGGCCTCCGACGGGTGGCCCTTGGGGGCCCCGCGAGAGCCCCAGGGCCCCGCCGGGAAGCCGCCCACCTCCCAGCAGGAGCACCTCAAGGCCGTGGTGAAGGACATTCACAACTCCATCGGTGAGGGCGGCTGCGGGTGCTGCAGTGGGCTGTGCGGGGAAGCCGGGTGCTGCCAAATGCCTGCAGGCCGGTGGTGCTCTGGGCCCTGTTGCTGCCACCGAGGCTTCCTGCTGGCGGGGAGGCTGCCTCCGCTCAGGCCTCGGGCGCCAGGGGGCAGCCCTGTCTGCTCGCAGTCCTCCGTCTGCGTCTGCCTGCAGCCTGCTGGGTCTCTCCACTTTGGTCGGCGTCTCCTCTCCCCCCCCCCCCCGTGCAACCCCCCTCCTTGATCTGCCGGGCTGCGCGCTTTGCCAGGGTCCCCTTCCTCCTCCTCCCCACTTGACAATGATCATGCTCAAAAGCACAGCAGCCACTCACTGGGGCAGGGGACGAGGGTGAGGATCGGGGGTTGGATTGCCCCCTTTGCTAGGCAGGGTCTGCCCTGGCTTGCATTTGGATGGGTGACTACATGCAGGCACCACCTGCTCGAAGATATTCCCTGATGGGGCCACAGCTCAGTGGCAGAGCATCTGCTTAGAGGCATGCAGGAGGCCCCCAGTCCCCTCCCTGGCGGCAGCATCTCCAAGAGAGGGCTGGGCGAGGCTCCTGCCTGCAACCAGGGAGAAGCCACTGCCAGTCTGTGTAGGCAGTACTGAGCAAGATGGACCAAGGGTCTGACTCCGTATATGGCAGCTCCCTATGTTCCTGAGTTCCACTTCAGCCTTACTGTTTTTAGGAAGAGAACTGGGCTTATGGTTGCAAGCATGACTTGTCCCCTTAGCTAAGCAGGGTCCACCCTGGTTGCATTTGAATGGGAGACTAGAAGTGTGAGCACTGCAAGATATTCCCCTTCTTAGGGGATGGAGCCGCTCAGGGAAGAGCATTTAGGTTCCAACTTCCCTCCCTGGCAGCATCTCCAAGCTAGGGCTGGGAGAGATTCCTGCCTGCAACCAGGGAGAAGCCACTGCCAGTCTGTGTAGGCAGTACTGAGCAAGATGGACCAAGGGTCTGACTCCGTATATGGCAGCTCCCTGTGTTCCTGTGTTCCACTTCAGCCTTACTGTTTTTAGGAAGAGAACTGGTCTTATGGTTGCAAGCATGACTTGTCCCCTTAGCTAAGCAGGGTCTGCCCTGGCTGCATTTGAATGGGAGACTAGAAGTGTGAGCACTGGAAGATATTCTCTTTAAGGGATGGAGCTGCTCAGGGAAGAGCATTTAGGTCCCAACTTCCCTCCCTGGCAGCATCTCCAAGCTAGGGCTGGGAGAGATTCCTGCCTGCAACCTGGGAGAAGCCGCTGCTAGTCCCCGTCGGCAGTCCTGAATGAAGGGTCCGACTCTGTCCAAGGCAGCTCCCTGTGTCCCTGGGCAGGTGTGACCTGGGCCTGGTGTGTCTTCCTGGCTGGCTCTGCCCGACTCCTCTCTCTCTCTCTCTCCCCCCCAGACAGGCTGCTCTCCCTGACTCTTTTGGCCTTTGAGGGCCTCAACACGGCCGCCTCCAAGGACCAGTGCGTGGCCCGCCTCGAAGAAGCCTTCTTTGCCCCTCTCTGGGCCCCCCTGTTGGCCGTGTACAGGTAGGGGCTGCTAGCCTTCCTGTGCGGTTGACCACCTGGCAGAGGCCCTGGCTGCCTCTGGACCCTCCCGCCAGGGGTCTCTGAGGAAGGAGGGCCGGATCATGGGGTCCTGGGGTGCTTGGCTCTAGGGCTGGCAGCGGGAGAGAGCCCAGCCAAATCCCCCTCCCCACCCCACAATTCTCTGTGTGTGTGTTTGTGTGTGTGTGTCAGCTTTTCCTTTTCTTCCCCTCCCTCTTCTCCTCCTCTCCCCACATGGCCTGAACTTAGGAACGTCTACAAGACCCGGGAAGCAGCCCTGTCCAGGAGCATGGAGCTCTACCGGAACCTGCCTCCCTCGGAAATGGGCATCTCTCCCAAGCTGCTGCCCCAGGGGAGCCTGCCCAGGGGGATCGGCTCCTACCCGTACTGCACCGCCGTGCAGGAGCTGATGCTGCTCCCCCTGGGAAGCTGCCCCCAGAAGAAGCTGGAGTGCATTGGTGAGGGTCTCCCCGGGGGGGTTCCTTGAGCTCGGTGGCCTTTCTCCCTGCTGGCTCTGCTTGCTGCAGGGGGGGGACCCCAGTGGCGGGTGGAGCGGAAGGAGGCCGTTTCTGCTGCGGAGCTAAGCGGGGCTTGTGAGCAGGTCTTGGAGCCGAGATGGGTCTCGATTCTACGCGTGTCTCCTTGCGGGGGGGGGGGGGGGGTGCAGTGCCTTAGGCTTCTCTGTATTTCAACGAGGCCGTCTTCCAAACGGGCCACAGCTGGGTTCCAACCAAACAAAACGTCTGGTACTTCATACATCTGACAAAGCAGAATCTGGCCTACACAAGGGAGGAGAGCTGGCCTGGTGAGAGCCAGCAGGACTTGCCCCCTGAGCTAAGCAGGGTCTGCCCTGGCTTACATTTGAATGGGAGACTAGATGTGTGAGCACTGCAAGAGATTCCCCTTCACAGGGGATGGAGCCGCTCTGGAAAGAGAGCAGAAGGTTCCCAGTTCCCTCCCTGGTGGCAGCTTCTCCAAGAGAGGGCAGAGAGAGATTCCTGCCTGCAACCTGGGAGAAGCCGTTGCCAGTCTGTGAAGACAATACTGAGCAAGATGGACCAAGGGTCTGATTCAGTATATGGCCGCTGCCTATTTTCCTAAGCTTCTGCCCCAATAACTCAGTCATCCCAGGCCGCCAGGAGTTTTCCGCCTTGAGTCCCCAGAAGTTGTTGGACTAGAACGCCCATCTCCAGCCACCGTGGCCTTTAACCATAGAAACTGGGCCAGTGGCTGGGCGGGGGAGTTGTAACCCAACGCCTGGGGACCTAAAAGGCCGAGAACCTCTGAACTGCCCCATGGACCAGCAACCGTTTGAAATGGGTAAGAAGCCAAAGCAGCCGCTGCCACCACCATGAGAGGGCACTTTAAAATCTCCCAGAGGACAGCACTCCATTTCACATGATGAGCCTGCTCAGAAAGACAAACTCCCAGGGCAGCCGGGAGGCGAGAGGAGGAGCTGTCCTAAGGTGCAGGGTGGGTGCCACCACCAGTTGCCATCCAGACTTGGGCCACTGAGTCCTGGAGCAGCGGCAACCTCCGAGCCCCCTCCCAAGGCTACCGGCCGCGGGCCGCGCGTCTGTGTCCCTCTCCAAAGAGGTGCCCGGTGGGTCTCATTTGCTGTTCTCTCTGGCTCTGCAGTGCGGGCGCTGCGCGTCATCTGTGAGTGTGCAGAGGACTACTGTGGGGGCCGAGAGGGCAGGCCCCAGCCGGCGGCAGCGGCCATGTGAGTAGCTTCGCCCGCCTCTTGCCGGGGGATGCCCTGTGTGGGGGTGGGGGGTGGGCTGGCGCTCAGTGCTGGCTTCTGTGATGGGGGAGCGGGCTTTCCTTTTGTTGCCCAGAAAGCCGCGTGCCTGGAAGTGCTGCTCCGACCCAGCCGGAGGGCCGTTCCCACACACAGCGGGGGCCAGGCCTTGATGGAGCTCTTCCGACGACGGGGTGGGGGCGGCTTCCCGCTGGGCCCGGCCTGCCTCCAGGCTGAGCCCGAGTCTGCCAATTAGATCATCGCTTGGGGCCTGTCGCAGAGACTTAGCCGGCGAGGAGCCGCAGGGCAGAGGAGGGAGGGGGACGGGGGCGCAGACTGTCAAAGGAATTAAGCCCGACGAGGAGGGCAGGGCGGCCCGTTCCGGCGTGGGCAGAGCTGGAGGCGAGGCAGGAGGGGGCCCCCCTTGGGCGCCAGGCTCCCTGTGGAGCCCAGGCAGAGGACGCGGGAGACAGCAGGCCCTCTCTGCACACCAAGGCGGCACCGCCTGTGAGCCGCTGCTTCTCCTGACCGGCTTGCGTAAGCATCCCCACTGACTGGTGGGGCAGGGGGGGGGGCACCAGGCGGGCATCACCGGGGATATCCTCCTGATATCAGGGAAATCGCAGCTCCTCTGCCTGCCTGCCTGCCTGCCTGCCTGCCTGGGCACCAAGGCAGGATTCCCGCGTGCCTCGCTCGGTTAGCTGCCTTTTAATCCCCCCTTTCCCTTTTTGATCTTCACAACAACCCTGTGAGGTCGGTTTGGCTGAGAGAGCGCGACTGGTCCTAAGCAGTGTCCCCTTCAAGAGGGATTCCCAGCTGCTGTGGACTACAACTCCCACCATTCCCAGCTGCAAAGGCCTTTGGCGGGGGTGATGGGAGGTGTAGTCAACAACATCTGGGCATCCCTCTTACAGGGAACGCTGCTCCTAAGCTCACCCAATGGCATTCCTGGCGGGCAGAGCCTCGACTCCACTCTAAGCCAGGATGGCTGCCGGAGGCTCTGCCGGAGGTTGGGAGTTGGACTGCGACTCCCATCGCCCGCAGCTACAACTGCAGCAGGGGATGATGGGAGTTGTAGTCTGGCAACAGCTGGAGGGCTTCAGGTGGTCCACCCCTGGATGAACCACTCTATTCCACGCGTGTCAAGATTCTGCCCATCTTTGTACCTGCAAAGCAGGAGTTTCACCCCAGAGCAGAGGGGCCATCCCTGGAGAGGGACTGGTTCCCCCAGGAAGGGGAAACAAGTGCCCCAGTCCCCCAGAGGAGCCCTGAGACACATCCGGGGCCAGAAAGGCATTATTCCCAACCCTGCACCCGTTCTGCGTTCTGGGGAATTCGGATCTGTTTCAGAAATGGGCTCGGCCCTCGCTGTGTTCTGGACGTTTTGCCTGCTCCGTTCTGAACCAGAAGAAGCAACTCTGGGCACAGCGAGTCCTAAAACAAGCCCGGGATGGAGTGGGGTGGGGGGCTTTGCTCTGCTCTGGGATAAGCCCTTGTGGATGGGAGGGAAACTGTCCCTTGAGGAGAGAGGCTGGAGAGCTTCCCGATTCAGTGCCCAGGTTCTGTAGGCCCATCTCTGCAGGAGGGCCCAAGTGGAGCAGCCCTGCTCTCTGGGGTTTCAAGCAAAGGGATTCCCCAGCCTTCCCTGGAGGGGCCAAGTATTGACACGGGCCCCTCTTTTGCATGCTGCAAAGCTGGACGGCAACCTCCCCCCCTTCCCAAGCCCCCAGGGCTGGGGCAGCCCGTTCCTGACCAGCAGGCAGCTCTCTGTGGTGTGGGCCCACAAGCGGGTGACTCTCTTGCTCCTTCTCCCGGCAGCGGTGCTGACGACCTCCTTCCCATCCTGTCCTACGTGGTGCTCAAGAGCAACTTGCCCCAGCTGCTGCCGGAGTGTGCTGCGCTGGAGGAGTTCATCCACGAGGGGTAGGCATCGCGGCGCTGGGGGCCTTTTGCAGGGCGGCCTCTGAAGGCAGCAGGCTCTCGGATGCGCCCTCAGCAGCCTCGGCTAGTCTGGGCTGGCAGAGCAAGGGTCAAAGGTGGCTTCCGTGTTTAAAGGCAAGAGGTCTCTTGGGAGCCGCTGTGAACGAACTGGCAGTAGAGCCGTCTGCCTCAAGCCTGGGGAGCGGAAGGGAACCAGAGGAGAGCTGGTCTTGTGGTCGCCGGCATGACATGTCCCCTTAGCTAAGCAGGGTCCACCCTGGTTTGCATATGAATGGGAAACTAGAAGTGTGAGCAGCACTGTCAGATATTCCCCTGAGGGGATGGAGCCACTCTGGGAAGAGCAGAAGGTTCCCAGTTCCCTCCCTGGCAGCATCTCCAAGACGGGGCTGACTCCTGCCTGCAACCTTGGAGAAGCCGCTGCCAGTCTGTGTAGAGTCTAGACCATACTGAGCTAGATGGACCGATGGTCTGACTCAGTATATGGCAGCTTCCTATGTTCCTAAGGGTTGGGGGATCCAGTGGTTGCCTGGAAAGTTGCACGCACCTGCCTCTTTTGAGGGATTGTGGCCTTTTAGGTGCAGTGTCTTCCACTGACTGGCTGATGAGTGGCTTAATGATGGCTTTAATTACAAGTGGTTCCCTGGCAGTCAGGATCCAGCTTCTACTACTGTTGGCAACGGCTTCTTTCAGTTGCTTGCATTTGATCATATAGTTGCTTTTTGATATAATCTGCTTTGTGTGGGTAGATGGTGAGAAGAGCGTGTTACTAGTTCTTGTCTTTAAACTTAAAATAAGAATATGGTGGTTGGAGTCTGTCTGAGGTTGCCCCGGGACCTCATGGTGACTCTGACCTGCTGGGAATAGGATTTGAAGGGGCCCAGTCTTTTTGGTAGGCTTACCCAAGAACAAAATAAAAATACATTAAAAGTACAATGTGAAAAAACAACCACCCAGATATAAACTAAAGCGACATTCAAACAACCCCTCTGGGAGCAACAGTGGCCAGTGCTGTTTTTTTAAGGTGGGCTGAAATGGCAACAGGGGTGGGGGCAGATCTGCTGAAGGGGGGGTTCCACAGGCAGTGGGGAGGGTCACCACTGAGCATATCCTGTTCTGGACCAGCTAAGGTTTCTGAAGGATCTTCAAGGGCAGCCCCATGTGGAAGACATTGCTGACGTCCAGCCAAGACATCAGAGAGCAGGGATTACTGCGGCCAGGTCTGAATGAGCCCAAACTGGGCAAACACCTGAACCCCCAGGTGCAAAGCTGGTCTAGGAGCACTCCCGGCAGCGTTCACCCGTGTGCACACGTGGCTGGCCGTCCTCCTCCCCTCCACCTGGCTGGGGGTGGACAGAGCAGCATTGCACAACTGCATCCAGCCAAGTGCGAGGCCTCTTCCTGCTCGTCACCGTCACCGTCGCCCTGTCTGCCTCACCGCAGGGAGTGAGGCCCGCCGCCGTCTCGGCCTGTCAGCTCCGCTTACATGGCCTGCCAGCCACCGAGTCGGAGCGAGACGCAGCCAGCATGAGGGCAAGACTGCCGTCGCTTAATTGGACAGGACAGGCCCATGGAGAGGTGGGGGGCCTGGACCTTGCTGCCGCCTCTGCAGCCGCCCTGGAAAATACCTTTGGGATGACGTCTGGCCAAAGCGTCTCCTTTCCAGCCTTGTCTTATGTTTTGTCTGAGACGCGGCCCCCTGGTCCTGAGCGCCAGCAATGTGACGCCATCTTTCATTACTGCTTTGTCCCTGGAGGGGCTTCAGGACTTGGCAGCTTGGCCAGTCTGTTCATCTGGTCAGCCTCCCCCCTCTCCTGCTGCTTGACCTTGAAAGGCGGCAGAGGTGAGGGCTGAGCACTGACCTTGCCACGCAGCCTTGTTCTCCCCGCCCGCCTCGCCCTTCCCTCCACTCCCTCCTTTTGCTTGGAACAGCTAGCTTGGCGAAGAGTTCTTTGTGACCCGGAAGCTTGCTGCCAGCAGCATAAGGCCAGTACGTTCAAAGAGAGATCCAAATCTCCCTGCTGTTGCTTGGACCCTGCTGCGTTGGATCACAGACCTGCGGGGGTCCGGCCTATGGCTCCCCAGAGTGGCCCCCCCCGTGCTTCCAGGGAGCCTGCAAACGGGGGGTCAGGCAGTGCTCCCTCTAGGAGGGATTCCCAGATGGCGTAGGCTCCAATTTCCATCATCCCCAGCCAAAGGCTGGTGCAGCTGGGGGTGATGGGAGTTGTAGTCTGCAACATCTGGGAGTCCCTGTTAAAAAGAGGGAACAGTGGGGTTAAGGCAATAGTCTTCTCTAACTGTTGCTTCAAAGGTATACTGCCTCTGAACATGGAGGTTTGATTTAGCCACCACCACCACCACCACCAAGGGCCATTGGATAGACCTCCCTGAATGTATCAGTTCTCCTCCTACAGTCCTCTAGGCTAGTGGACATCCCCGCACCTCGAGGGCAGTGAATTCAGCCACGGCCAGTCTGGCTGCTCTGGAGTCCTGGTTGGTGGGTCTGCCGTGTCCCCCGGCCGGTGCTGACGGAGCCTCTCTCTTGCTTCCTCCTCCTCCTCAGGTACCTGATTGGCGAGGAGGGCTACTGCCTCACGTCCCTGCAGAGCGCCCTCTCCTACGTGGAGTCCCTGCACAAGCCGGCCCTGGCGAAGTAGCCGGCTTGCCGAAGCCATGCGGCCTTCCTCCCCGTCCCGTGCAGAGGGGGCCGCTCCTGCTCCTGGGTGAGGGGGCGCCGCTGAGAAGACCTCGCGCCTCCTTTCCCGCCGCCGCTGTCCGCAGCCCACTCGCGCAGCCTTAGTGTGAACACTCGGCGGTGTCCCTGCCTCTGCCTGCCGTGTAGTGGTGGGGCTGGGCTCTCCTGCGAGGGGGTCCTCCTTTCTCTTTGCTACGGCATCCTTGCTTGCAGCAGCGACCCTCGAGGGAGTGTGGCGGGGAGGGGGGCGGCTGCTGCTGCGACGACTCCCCCCGCCGTCAAGCCCCTTCCCTAAGGAGGGTCTGTTGCCTCCTCCCCTCTTGCTGCCCCGTCCAAGGACCGCCACTCCGCCTGCCCTGTGCCGCTGCCCTCTGGGGGCACATCGAGCAGGAGCAGCTCCGGGCTTGGCACTGGGCCCCCGGCCCCCACCTGCATGCCCCCTGCTGCGTAGCTGCTTCTGCTCGCTGGGTGGTGGTGAAACTGCCCCCTGGGAGCCGGGTCTGGGGTTAGAGCCAGAGGGAGCAACGCTGCCCTCGCCTCGCCCAGAGGACGTAACTGTGAATTGGACACCATCCGTGTCTGCAGAGCTAGGCGGGGAGGACGGGCCTGGCCACTGGTCCCCCCCCCCAAAAAAACCAACCACATGAGGTTAGTGTAGGTTTTAGAGACTGCTTGCAGAAACCAAGAACACTCCCTGAACGAGGGTGAATGCATCTGTGAGGGGGTCTGTGTGTGTGTGTGTCTGTCCCTAGCCAGAATGTTGCACGGTATCTTGAAGAGGAGCTTGGAGCCACAGGCCAGAGGAGCAAGTTGCTGACCCAGATGGCCACAGTTCTTCCCTGGGCGGCCTTTCATAGGAGAGCCTTGGAAGGGAATCTCTGAGGCCGGAGTGGCTGCTCCAAGCCCCGTGCTGGAGGAGGTTTTGCAGAGGCTGGGAGGGGGCTCCTCCTCTGGAGCAGCTGGCCCTGCTGAGGGGAGCCCACGCGGGGAGGGGTCTGACGCTTCCCGTGCTTGTGCTGGGAAGTCCTGGCTCAGTTGGCATGAGGAGCAAGGAGTAGGGACCCGGTTGCTTCTGTGAGTGCTCAGTGTTGCCTGCTCACGCCGTGGGCTGCCCCTCCCAGTCCCTCACCAGAGACTACCTGTCACGGGGTTCCTCTCCCTCCCAGCTGTTCAGCTTGGCTCTTGCAGGGGGAGGCTGTAATAAACACGTTGTCTGCTGCCTGCCCAGGAAGCTTATTATTTATTGCATTTCTATTCCGCCCAACCCCAGTGTCTCGAGGTGGGTTGCAAAAGTATAAAAACAAGCAAAAACAATGAAAACAAATAACCAGTTAAAACAACTCAAGGGTTAAAGTAACTTAAACCCATATGGAAGCCACTAAGCCCAGACTTTAAACCATGTCTTTTGTAGGGCTCTTTCGAACGCCACTGAAGAGGCCAGGCCTTTGGTTTTTCTGTAGGGACCACGTTTGACTTGTGATGGTAGGACTCTGCTTCTCCCAAACCACTCCTCTGCGTTCTTGGGGAAGGTGGTAATTTTAGAGGAGCCATCCAAGGTTACAGGTACATATCGCAAGGAAAGTTGTCTGCATGCCGTGGGACATCTCCCCTCGCAGGTTTTCATTCCCAGCCCTGCAAGAAAGCCATTGCCAGTCCCCTGGGGGTGGACGGTGGTTTTTTAAAGAATCTGCCCTGGAGGGAGAGTGCTTCTGCACCCACCCCTCCAGCCTTCCCATGTACATTCCCTTTGTTCATTGATAAAACAGTGGGCACCTTCTCCCTTGAGAGCCTGCCCTGTGTAACTCTTGGATGCCTTTCATTCTTTTGCTTTCCCCTGATCTGCACAAGGGCACGTACTTTTCCTGGGAGGAGGGAAACCCAGTTCTTCAGCAGCTGGGTAGGGGGAACCCAGAGGGAGTGTGTTTCTCTGGTTGCCCCAGGGCTGAGCTGAATGGATTGCTTCTGCTGGATTAAAGTTGTACCTTGCAGAGTCTAGGCCATTTCCAGAGGTGAAGTCATAGGTTGTTGCTGCGAACAGAGTTTTGTGCATTTATTGTGCAGAAGACTTCGGTGGACAAGAGGCTGTTTTGCCAGATGCATAAAGTTAGCAGGAATATATGTGCCCACATACATTAAGGCAGGAGAGCTGGTCTTGTGGTCGCAAGCCTGACTTCTCCCCTCCCTGGTTGCATATGAATGGGAGACTAGAAGTGCGAGCACTGGAAGAGATTCCCCTCCACAGGGGATGGGGCCGCTCTGGGAAGAGCATCTAGGTCCCAGGTTCCCTCCCTGGCAGCATCTCCAAGAGAGGGCTGAGAGAGACTCCTGCCTGCAACCTTGGAGAAGCCGCTGCCAGTCTGTGTAGACAAAGCTAGATGGACCAGTGGTCTGACTCAGTATGTGGCAGCTTTCTGTGTTCCTACACTGGCTGGAATAGAGGGAGAACTTGTGAAGAAGAGGCTAAAAGGCGATCCCAATAAGTTTTCAAGATGCCACTGCCAGAAGACTCTTATTTGGAAGAGCGGCCTCCTCTCCTCCGTGAAAGGGCCCCTCCTGCCAGTGCCCCTTGCTGCTGGTCTTTCCCTCACCCTCTGCCCCCCCCCCCTGCAGAAGTGCAGTCTATGCCCAAGCAAGCAGAGCCCACGGGAGCCCTTCTCTGAAAGAGACGGAGGAAAACAAAGCAACCACAGCCAAGAGCCTTGGGGGTTTATTCAATATACGTGGATTATTAAAAGGCGCAAGACGAGCACTGCCGGTGGTGAGGGTCCACGCACGAAGAGGCAGGTGGGCGGATGCTTCTGGAGGGGCGTTGTGCATGTCCGTCTTGCCCCAGGTCCCAGCTTAGAGGGGCCACGAGGCATTCCCAGAGGCAAGGCTGCTGTGCTCGGGGGAAGAGAGCAAGGGCAGGAGGTGGGGGCGGGGGGGGGGGTCATTTTGGCTCAAGGGGCAGGGGAGTTTGTAGCCAGTGGGGCTGGAGCTGACTGCCAAGGGAGAGGCCGTGGGGCTAGGAGGAGTCCAGGGTGTCCCCAGGGTGCTAATCACTTTGCATCCAGGCTTACATTTAAATGTAGAGATGAAGAGCTGCTCTTGATAGCACAAAGGGCCGCATCCCTTGGCTGGAAGAAGCCGAGGGCCCTCGACAAGACAAGAGGCTGCACACATTGATTTGGCGCATTTGCTTGCCTGGGAGTAAGTCCCCTTGAACCCACTGGGACCTACTTCTGAGTCGGCATGGAGAGGCCGGTTCAGAGCACCTTCCCGGCTGCAGAAGCTACGCTGAACACAACGGCCAAAGCCAGGAGCAGCAAGCTTTTGCCGCCCGCCTCTCGCCTCCCTGGTCGGCGGCTGCCGCCTGACCTCTCCCTGTAGTGGGAAAGCCCCCCGGCTGCCGGCTCCCCTCTGTCCAGAACCTGGCCCACGAGAGAGGTGGCATCGGCCACGGTGCTCTCCCGCTGGAGGGGCTCCGGTGTGCTGGGGAGGTGGCGCGAGGGACAGGTCAGCAAAGGGCCCCAGCTCTCCTCCTCGGCCAGATCTGCTCCGGATTGCCTCCTTGGATCACGACAAGGGAGGGGAGAGGACGGTCACTTCGTGGCAGTTGCGTGCAGAAGGCTGCTTCCGAGGGAAGCAACGAGGAGTTGTCCACTACTAGTTCTAAGGGCAATTTTGTGGGCTCTGGCTAGCATGGAAGGTGGGCAAGGAGCCGGGCTCCCCCCCCCCGGGCAAGGCAGCACCCCTTTCCTGCCCCACCCAGGAGATTGGGGGTGGGGGTGTTTCCACACGAGGGGTTGACAGGGCAGGTACAGCTGGTAGAGGCCTCCTGGCTGAAGCCTCAGATCTTCCCCTCAGCCGTGAGGGTCTTGAGGTCTGCCAGGGAGCCAGCACTCAGCACTGCATGGGAGACCATCCTCTTCTCCACCAGGGAGGCCACGGCCTCGCCCACCTCCAAGTGGCTCACGTACCCCTGGTCCAGCCGCTCGGGCCTTGCCACTCCCATGTTAATCTTCACCTGCAGAGGCAAGCAAAGACCGCTCCAGAGCATGCACAGAGAGCCAGCCTGCCACCTCCCCCGTCAATCTCCAGCTTGTTGGGGGCTTACAGTTGAAAATTCAACACAGGAAAGACGGGGGGGGGGGAGATACATTTATTTCAGCACAAGTCTCTGCCCTGAGCAGGTTACAATCTAGAAAACGATGCAAGGGAGGCAACCGAAGGAGGGGAGGGAGTTAGAGGCACGGGGAGCAGAAATCCTGTGGCCCTCTTCAGACATTGTGTTGAACATGTTCAGCACAGTGTACACGGGTACAGTGATTCACATGTTACGTTGAGCACAGGCATAGCAGCACCCTTCCTGTCTGTACTCTGCATCTGAAGGGCCTGTACAGTGAATGCAGGTGCAGTCATTCACACAAAAACACGGGCAAGTGTGCCGGCATGGTGCACTGGTACAACAGCCATCTGAATGGGGCCCATGTGTTCAGTTGCACCTTCTTAGGCTTAGGGGCATTTGGGGTGGGGTGTGTGTGCCAAAAGGTCCATGGGGAAGGGATCTTTGAGGAGGGGGTCGAAGGAAGTATGAGACGAGACAGCAAAGGTCAGGGCAGCCGAGGGAGGTAAGGCCGCTGGAGACCTCGGGGCACCCGAGGATGGTCAAGCTGGGGAGTGAAAGTCACAGCAGGGATGCATCTGAGTGCCTTCTACCAGCAGTAGAAACACGAGGCAGTTCCTAACAAAGTTCCCCCGAGACTCTGCTCCCCTCTTCCTCAAAGGAAACTGACCCTGGCGATGCTGGATGTCCCACCACTCAGAGAACTGGGAGTGAAGCCCGCCCCACAGCAGGCAGGGTGGCAGCACCCTGGAGGGAAGCCTGCGCTGGGGAGAAAGGACCCACCAGCAGCCTGGCACTGACCTCATTGAGCTTGCAGGGCACGTCCGGGTACTCTTCACGCACCACCTGGCAAAAGGCCAGCGCGCCCGCTGCCCCCAGGGTCAGGAAACCGGTGCCGGGCATGAGGAGACGCTCGCCAGCCCCTCCTGGAAGAGAAAAGTCCCTGGGTGGGTCTTGTGGGGGATGAGCAGCGTCCAGAAGGGCTCTCTCCCCAGCCCCCAAACCCAGCAGTCTTGTGCCAAGGGCCAGTGGTGTGTGAAATGCAAAACTTGATCTGAAGAAGGGTTTGACAACAGAGCTGAAGACTGAACACTAGGACTCCGTTCCAGCAGATATAAAATCACGAGGGCCTCTGAGCATGTGCAGAGCGCAGTTTTCAATCACCGCTAACAGGATGCCTAATAGCCCCAAGACCTCTCTCCAGGGTTACCTACTGCAGGGGCTCACCCTGGCTTCTCACCTGTGATGAAGGTGTAGGTTCCGTTGGGGTTGTCCTTGACCAGGGGAAAGAAGGCCTTCCAAGATGTGAATGTGCTCAGCAGCAGGGTGTCCAGGACCTGAGAGAGAGAAGAGCCAGAGGGCAGGGGGTGGGAGGAAAGGGGGCAGCAGACACCATCGTTTTCCAGGTTGGTGGCCTTGAAAACGCCGGAAGGACACAGGAACGGCTCCCTGCAGCCCTCTTGGCTGAATTGTTGTTATAGAGACAAAGTCTCACAGCACTTGGCGAGGATCTACTTGGGGGGGGTAGATCTCCCCCTCCCTGTGCCCAGCTCCTGTTTTGCCCAAAGAGCTGCCCCCACTGCTGCCTGGCGGCTTCCACTCTGGTGCCTGTTAGCGCGACGTTCTGTCCGATGGCTTGCACCAAGCTGGCATCAGGGAGGAAGTGCCGTTCCGACAGGCAGACATCGGGACATAGGGAGCTGCCATAGACTGAGTCAGACCCTTGGTCCATCTAGCTCACTATTGTCTACACAGACTGGCAGCGGCTTCTCCAAGGTCGCAGGCGGGAATCATGGCATGTCCTCCGTGTTGCTCGTGATACATGCCCTGTTTCACTTCCAAGCCCCATGGGGTTGCTCCCCCACCCCACCTCTCTGTGGTCCCATCCTGACACACCCCTGCCCTAACCCTTCCCTCCTCCAGTTCCGCTACCCTAGACTTTATTGATCACAGATCTATGCCGCCTGATATGTGTAGCCCTCGGCGGTGTACCTAATTTAAAATACAAGTATAAAACAGGATAAAACAATTAAAATAATTTCATAAAATAAAAGCAACTCAACGCCTGAGAAAAGAGGTGTGTCTTGAGGGTCTTTTAAAAAGCACTTCTTTGGGCAGGCGGGCAGCCAGCCACAGAGACGGCCCGGCCCAAAGATCTCCTGCTCCCTCCAGTGACGCTGCCATCCTTTCTTCTTTGCTGGACCTGGACGTGATCCCAGAAGACCTGCACCTGTTCTCCCCCTTTCTTCCAATCTCCCCTCAGGCCCTGCTTTGGGGGCCTTTGGCACGACCCGAGAGTCCCCATGCCCCACCTCAACTCAAGTCAGCCGAAGAACACGTGACCGGGTTCGGTGCATCTCCTCCCCCTGTCTCCTGCCTCTGTCTTCCCGCCCGTCTCTTCCTCTTCCGTCTCCATTGGGTCACTTTCCAGACTATCATCTCCTCTGAGCTCAGCCAGGCCTCTCATCTTTGTCAGGGTGCCAGTGAGTGCCACAGACATGGGTGGGGCACCCCCCACCCCACCCCCGTGAATGTGTGCAATGAGCAGCAGGAAGGCAATGCTTAAAACATTAGCACCCCCCCCTTCCAAGAAACATGAGTGAAGAACCCCACAGGCGGCTTACTCCCCGCTGCTCACCCGGTGCAGCTCCTTCAGCGACTGGGTGTGAGGGGGGCCCCCTTGCCACCAGCTGAAGCCCAGAGAGGACACCACGTCTGTCACCTTCCCGGAGCTCTTCAGCAGGGCTGCTTTGGCTGCCTCGGCCCCATCTTCAGTTCCTGTTTGAGGAAACATTTTTGAGGAAGCAGTCAGAACGCCAGCATCCAGAAAGTATCGCCAAGGGCCAGAGTCTCTCTCCTTCCCCAGGACTCAAAGAGAAGGGAAAGAGCTGCTGGCAGGGCCGGCGTAGGGTCCCCGCGCAGGGGAAGAGGGCTGGTCCAACGGTCTTCCCGCTGCAGCACAGAACCGGTCCATCTAGCTCAGTACTACTGTGCACGCCAAGGTCAGGGCTCCCAGCCTTGGATCCCCAGGATGCTTTTCACACCCGGCTTTTAGCTCGCATCTTTTAGCTCACCCCTCAATGGAGGGGTGCGTTCACAGCCAAAATTACCCCCAAAGTCCCTGCGAGCAATCGGGGAGCACTTCACACATGATTGGGGCTCTTCATCGCACGTTAAGAGTGTAGCCCGATTTATATCCGGGGTTTAAAAAAATTCACTTTTTTGCGTCGGCTTTCTGGGGCCACTTCAAACTCTTCATTAAAACCTTGCAGAAAACCTGCCACAAAGCCTGCTGTCTGGGAGAGTTCCAGCTGCTCCTAGATGACCACTCCCATTTCCCCAGCCACAAAGGCCTTTGGGAATATTCAAATTTGTACCCTCCCAAGTGAATCAGAGGCATTCTCCTGTCATTTTTTGCTTCTACGCTTCCAAATACAGACCACCACCACATTTATGAAGATGCGTCCCTCTAGCAAGATGCTCGCAGCTGTGCCTGGCTGCTGAATGAGGGAGGAACATAGGGAGCTGTCATATACTGAGTCAGACCATTAGTCTCTCTAGCTAAGTATTGTCTTCACAGACTGGCAGCGGCTTTTCCAAGGTTGCAGGCAGGAACCTCTCTCAGCCCTATCTTGGAGATGCTGCCAGGGAGGGAACCTGGAACCTACATGCTCTTCCCAGAGCGGCTCCATCTCCTGAGGGGAATATCTGACAGTGCTCACACTTCTAGTCTCCCTTTCATATGCAACCAGGGTGGACCCTGCTTAGCTAAGGGGACTAGTCATGCTTGCTCCCACCAGACCAGCTCTCCTCTCCTAAAGAAGGAGACGGAAAAGCCCCCCAGCCCCGCTGCTGACCACACAACCTCAGGAGGTGCCTCTGACCTAGTTTTCCTCTTGCAGAGGATGAAACAGATTTCAAATATCAGGTGCGTTGCATAGCTGCTGATCTAGGGTCTGAGACGTCTCCTTCCCTAGCAACCGTGTGAACCACCCTCGAGTTTTTCTGAAAGAGCAGCCGACCTTATTGGTTCCTTGCTGGCTAGCGTCACCTGGCAATCTGCATCAATTACTGTCAGCCTCTTGGCTCCCTTCAAGTTCTGCCTCCTTTTGTCCTAGCAGTTGCGTCCAGAGGTGCACCTTGGTAATGTTGGAGCCTGGAGCTAAAGGCCTTTGGAGTGCTGCCCTCCACGCCACCCCGCTGCAGGTTAAGCATCACTGAGGGCACAAACCACAACACCCAGGACAGACTAAAGATGATTTGGGGTACGTGGAGGTCCTGGACTTCAGCCTCAAAGTCCAGCGGTAAGAGCACCTCTGGTTGTGTCCCCCAAATGCCAGCCACTCAGCCCATGATCCATGCATCTTTCTGGACCTTCTTATCTATCAAATGCATCTCTTGCTTTCACTCAGAACTCAAAGCAGCTTACACATTTCAAAATGCAAGCATGTCGGCCAGTTCCATCTGGCCTCCATGCTGGGGTAGCATCCTTCTGAAGCCATCCCTTCCCGACACCTCATAACTATGCCCCCCCCCATTTTTTCATCCCAAACCCACGCCCTTCGCCTCTCCGCTCCTGGGCACCACTGTTCCCAAGAACAGCTGCCTGGCCTGAAAGGGTCCGTTCTCATAGAGACAAACTGCTCATTACTCTAATCTGTGGTGCAGGTCTCAGCGTCACGGAGCGTCTTGGGAAAGCAGCAGTACGGCATGGGGGCAATTTGGAGGGAGGCCACCCCTTCCCCCTGCACCAGCCCCCCCCCCCACTTAAATAAGCTCAAAGCTGCTCTTTCTTAGTGATGGAGGAAGGAGCACAATTTTGTACTAGCCCAGGGAACTTCAGAAGCTGCCTAAAGCCGAGTCAAACCCTTGGTCCATCTGACTCAGTATCGTCGGCATTGACTGGCAGCAGCTCTCCAAGGTTCCAGGCAGGCGTCTCTCCCAGCCCTACCTGGCGATGCTGCCAAGAACTTTAAGCTGGGACCTTCTGCAGGCAAAGCAGATGCTCTAATCACTGAGCCCTGGAACGAGGAATATCTTACAGCAGACAGCGTGAGTCATGTGGAGTCACCCACCCAAATGCAAACCAGCACAAACCCTGCTTAGCAAAGGAGACAATTCCTGCTTACGACTGCAAGGCACACACCCCTATGGCTAGCTTCGCAAGGCCTTACCCACATCTCCTATGAGCGTATGCAGGTGGTTGTGGGTCGACGCGGGCAGGAAATCTTTCAGTTTCTCCAGCCTGCCTCCATCCCGGGAAATGACGGCAACCTGGAAGCCTGCACAGGAGACAGAGCATCAGGAGAGGAGAAGAGCAGGGGTGGGGGGACTTCCATGCCACCGGATCAGGGCCCACATCCAACTGATTGTGAGGGATCCACAAGACATGCTAGACAGGGTCTAGACACAAGGCAACCCCAGACAGGGCAAGTCTGAAGTCTGAGTTTTCCTGGAACGTGTTATTTAATGGTGAAGAAGAGGGTGCCTCTGAGCATGGGCCAAGCGCATGTGTTCGCCCAGACAGGTTTGCCCCAGCCAACATCCATGCATATCTGAAATCAGGAGTTTGGAGCTTCCGAGCGAGGCTCCAGCCCCGATGGCTCCTCTTGGTGGAAATAAACTCTTTTGGGTGGCGCCGGGATTCTAGCTACCAGGACAGAAGGCGCAGTTCTTGCACGGAGGAGGTGGCCTGTTGCTAGCTCTGCAGTGCTGCCCTTTGCCTAGGCGCACACGCCCCGCACAGAAGCACACAGACCGAGGGGCCGCGCAGGATGGGCCGGGGCAACCAGAGCCTTACCTTTCTCCAGCAGCGCCTTGACAATCCCAGATCCCACCGTGCCGGCTCCGCCAAGCACCAGCACCAGCCGCTCAGGAGCAGCAGCGGCAGCAGCCATCCTGCGGCCCCAAGAAGAAGCAGCCCACCCAGCGGCAAGTGGAGCTGCTCGTGGCATGCAGGGGCATAAGTAGGGAAGGCACCTACGAGTCCCACCTCCAAGCAAGCAAGGCCCACCCACCCCCTCGCTCTCCCCACCTCCTGGTTCTGTGGCAGGGAGGGCTGAGGATGCGCTGGACCCCCAGAAGGGGGGGGGGGCACGGAGGAAGCCAGCCAGCCGAGATCTTGGGCAAGAGAGACGGCAAGCCTGCCAGAGTCACCAGGCTCTTCTTGAGACCTCAAGGGAAATCTGAGTGGTGTGAATGGGAGCATAGCTGTCATCAGGGGAAGCACAGGGGGTGGGCCGGTCATATCAGGGTCCGTGGGTGGGAGACCATGTCTCGGGGCTCCGTCCTGGAGACAAAGCTTCCAAACTATGCTGAGAGGCGGCAGCTCAGCTAGCCAGGTTTCATTCTCTTCTTGGGCCCAGAGGAAGAACAAGTGAATAAAAGAGAGGAAGGGACACGTTCGTGCAGGTGGAAATTAAGACCCAGGGGCAGGGCCGGATTAAGCTAGCGCGGGGCCTGTAGCATATGTTATAAAGGGGCCCTAAATTTTAAAAAATGCACATAAATATTAAAACATACATTATTTACTTGCATAGTAAAGTAATTCAATTCTTTCATTTGCTATATTTTGGAGTATGGGAGACCAAGCCACAAACTCACACTTACTACAACAACAGTGAACGTTTATATTACGTTTTTCAATCAAAATTCTCAATGTGCTTTATAGAGAAAAATAAAGAGTGTTTAGATGATTCTCTGTCTCCAAAGGGCTCACACTCTAAAAAGGAAAATGTGGTAGGCACCAGGAACAGCCACGGGACAGATGCTGTGCTGGGCCTTCTCTTAAAAGGCACATATAGCAGAAAAGGGATATTTTATCTAACATGGACCAAAAAAAACCCACAGGTAAAGTTTTAACTTTAATTCCCAGAGTTTTTGATTTAGGAATGAAAACAAACATGCCAAGGAAGAGTGAAGGACAAGACCGGAAAAAGGCACAAACCATATCGTCTGTTAGTTCTGCTATCATTTAAATCTACAATCTAGCATATAGAAGTAGTACAGCTGGAAACCGATGCACCTGATAAAGATCTGCAAGTAATGGCCCATGGTTGATGGGGAGGGGTGAACTACAGCTGAGCTGAGCTGGCTAATTGGAGGCCAGTGAAGTGAGAGCAGGTGCTCACTGCAACCAGGGTGGAGGCAGGAGTCAACAGAGCCCACTTCTCAGCACACTCTTCAGCACACACCAAGTAGAGAGAGCAGAAAGGGCAGTTGGAAGCCGGGTGTGCGGGGCCCCCAAAAACGCGGGGCCCGTAGCAAATGCTACCTTTGCTACTACGTTAATCCGCCATAGCCCAGGGGTGGGACAATGTGATGGAAGCTGCAGCGTGGAGCTACCCCCCCCCCCCAGCTTCTGCCTGCCTCCTGGTTTGGGACGGTGAGTCACCATATTCACTGGACACCCATCACTCTGTCCGGAGCCTGGCACTAAGCGTGCTGCAAGGGCTAAATCACGAGCTGCACGCCAAAGCAGTTTGGTGCCAAGGGAACGACGGGAAACCAGGGAAGCATGCAAATGTACTATGCACCATGGCAGCCTTTCTCTCAGAGGCTCGGAGAGGCAGTTTCACAGCAGCCCTGTGAGGTAGAGCCGTGCATTTTGGGAGCTTAACTCAGTCACTCCAAGGATGGAACGTAGGGAGCTGCTATATACTGAGTCAGACCATTGGTCTCTCTAGCTCAGTATTGTCTTCACAGACTGGCAGCAGCTTCTGCAAGATTACAGGCAGGAATCTCTCTCCGCCCTATCTTGGAGATGCTGCCAGGGAGGGAACTGGGACCCTTCTGCTCTTCCCCAGAGTGGCCCCCTTATCCCCTGAGGGGAAGATCTTCCAGTGCTCACACTTCTAGTCTCCCATTCATTGGCAACCAGGGCAGACCCTGCTTAGCTAAGGGGACAAGTCATGCTTGCTTGCTACCACAAGACCAGCTCTCCTCTGGTCTTGATTAAAAGCCCTGGCCTGGCCTGGCTGGACTTGCTCCTTCAGGTAGGGTCAAAAGGTGGCAGGTGGCAATGACGCTGCCCCGACTGGGAATGGAGGCGCGGTCACTGCATCAGCCAGTCCGGGATGCGGCTCCTGAGCTGGGGCAAGGAACTGCCAGGAACCCGGAGATGGTCTCAGCAGCCTTCCTCTCAGAAGATGGCTGAGGAAGGGAGGAAGGAGGGGCAGGATTCGCTTCAGACACTTCAGTTCATTTCAATTCCAGCCAGGCCATGGTACACGGGATAGGAAACTCGAACTGAAAATAGAAAAGAATCCAATGAAATGCAAATAGGTGAAGCTGCAAATGAGAAGCACTGAGAGGAAAGCTTTGTGGAGGAGGAGGAGGCGGAGAGGAGGCATCTGCTTGGAGCAGACAGAAAAGCAAGGCAGAGATGCTGGACTAAATATAGGAAGAGATTCCTCTATCCCTACTCAGACGTGATGTCTGTACACCCACACATGTTTTTGTGTGCGAATGACTGCACCTGTGTTCATTTTAGAGGCGAAACCGGGTCCAGGTAGGAAGTGTACTCCTGTACCTGGGTTCCGCATAACATGTGAATGGCTGCACCTGTGCACAGCTCTGTCGCTGTGTACCCTGCACACTCGTCGTACGAGTGTTCAGCATCACGTCTGAATCGGGCTTGTGTCTGAATAGACTCCACGTCTAGAAAAGCCATTCATTCATTCATCTCATTCCCTTGGCCACTGATAAGCCCATCTCTCTTCTTCCCAAACCGTTTCGCAGCCTTCTAAACAAGAGGCCGCCGCCACACCACTAAAACGAAGGTGGATTGAAAGCCCGTGACTGGCCGACGTTTTAAAAACACGTAAACTTCGAACGGGGGTGCCTCGAAAATTGACCCGCCCCTGAAAGACGGCGAAAGCCCCTCGCCAGGAGAGCTGCAGCAGACAAAGGGTTAATGATGCCAGCCAGGGCGCATGGGCGTGACGCCTCCGCTACGGGGGGCGGGGCAAAGAGCCGGAAGTGACGGAACTAGGCGGCAGCAGGCCGGGCGGGGCGAGCAAGATCCCAGGGACTGAGCGGGCGAGCGGTGCTGGCAGGTGAGCGCGGGGTCGCGGGTTCGAATTATGCGCTCCCCATTTGCCCCTTTATCTGGGGCACACACCCCCACCCCAAGCTGCCCTGGGTGGGTTGGGGTCCGCCGTGTGAGTCCCCTGTTGCAGCGGAAGAGCCCTGTGGCCCCCTGAAGACTCCCCCGCCCCAGAGCCACGCTGAGAGCCTCTGGGTCAGGAGTCCAGGACCGAGGCGGGCTGGGACGCGGCAGGAGGGCCTCTTCTCGGGGGCGCCCACCACGCGTCGCCCAAAGCGGTGGTAGGCAAGCTTCTGCGAGCCACAGAGCTCTTCTTCAGCAAGGCAGGCGGGTGGGCGGCGCTGCACCGGCTCTTTTGTGCCCGGGTTAGCCGAACAAGAGAGCAGAGGGGTGAAGCTGTGGGGCTGGGGTTGGCAGGTCATGCAGAAGCTCAGGCTTCATGATCCAAGTATGAGGCGAGAGGTCCCTGCCCCGGGGGGCTTACAATCCACATGAGAGAGGCAAGGGAATGGAGTGAGCTTGTTCCAGGTGCTTGGGCTGAGTCAGCCTGACAGGCCTGTGCGGAGCTGGGACTTGGTGTGGAAATGATCGCGGGGCTTGGCTCTTGCCTGCTGCAGGATGACTCCCGGGGCTGCCCTGCAAGAGGAATACCGCCGGTGCCTGGAGAGGGATTTCCGCCGGGGCCACATTGGGACCTGCACTGACTCCTCCCTGAAGGAGCTGCTCTGGCACCAGCTGCTGGAAGACCCGGAGCTGCTCTGCGCCCTGCAAGAGGACAACACTTTTGCCATGCTGGCGGTGGCCCTGCGGGAGCAGCTGAGCCTGGGAGTGGCCCTGCGGAACCTCGGCAAGGCCTTCGAGGTGCTGGAGTTGGCGGCGGTCAATCTGTACTTCTTCCCTTGGCGCAAGGAATTCAGCACCATCAAGGTGAGCGTGGCTGGGCCAGTGTGGGGCGAGGGAGAGGGGGACTCCCAAGAGCAGGGGGCTCCTGTCTGGCAGGCTGGAGCGGCCGCGTGCTGGGCATTAACAGGCCGTGAAGGCGCATCCAGAAGGTCAGGTGCTCCTGATAGATGGACCAAGAGTCTGACTCGGTGTACGGCAGCTTCCCAAGGCAGGAAGGATAGGAGGAAAACCAGCTGCAGTTCAATATTCAGTGATGTCACCAACTGCGGGGATAGCAAGAGCAGCCGAGACCCTGGAGGGGGGAAAGTACCAGGATGGCCCCCCTGCCCTTCCCTGCTGCACTACCCCCCCCCGTTAACGGACGCCTTTCTCTGCAGACCTTTTCCGGGGTCTACGTCCACGTCTTGCAGGGAGTCCTCTCCGAGGCAGACCTTGCCCAGAGCTTCCGCCGGCTGGGCTACGTCCAGAGGGATGACCTCCGCTTGGTGATTTCCCAGCTGCCCCCGGGGACCAGTCTCCTCCGCACGGCCTGCGGCTTCTTTGCAGCCCGGGTGGAGTGCGAGATCCTGGGCAAGATTGTGGAAGAGCTGGAGCCGTGCGGCGTGTCCTCGGAGGAGCTGCTGCAAGCCCGGAGGGAGAGCAGGGGCAGCCTGGAGGGCTGTGTGGCCCGGCTCCGGCGACAGGTGCAGTGGCCGAGAGGCCGAGAGCTGCGGGCGGAGCCGGCCGACGGGCTCGATCTCTACCGGGAGAGCCAGGAGGCGCAGAGCCCGTCCCGGGAGCCTTCGGGAGCCAGCCTGCCGCCGCTGACCCACTGCGAGCGCCAGGGCAGCAGCCCCAGGCTGGGCAGCAGGCAGCAGCATCTGCGAAGCCCCCCGGGGTTTGCTGCCGAGAGCAGGAGCAAACTGTGGGCGCCGCCGCCGGGCCAGGAGCAGCCCTACGGCAACGGGATGCTGGGCTCAGAGGGGCCTGACCTCGAGACCTCCTTCTCGTTCATCTCCCTCCGGCGCGAGCTCAGCAGGACGAGCGACACAGACTTGGCCCCGCAGGCAGCAAGCCGGTACTTGTCCCCTGCTGCTGCTGCTGCTCCTGGCTACGACAGCCCCAGCCCTCAGCCCCACGCAGCCAGCAGCCCCGCCTCTCCCAGGCAGCCGAGGAGCCCCCAGCTCAGCCCTGCGGGCGGGCGGCGTGCCCCAGTGGCCGAGCCGCCCCGCTACCACCTGCACTCCTGCCTGCGCCCGGGGGCCCTGCCCACCTCCTGCTGCAGCAGCTGCCGGTTGCTGCACGGCAGCAGCTGCGACGTGGCTCAGCTCTGCTGGAAGAGCCACCACGTGGAGGAGCTGCAGAGCGAGAAGCAGCAGCGCCTCTGGCTGCAGCGGACAGAGGTCGACAAGCTGCTGCACGATGGCGGCGGCGGCGGGGCAGCCTGGCAGTAGCACGACGGGGGCCCCGCCAAATGGACTGCGGGGGGCATGGCAGCTCTCGCACTGCTCCTTCAGGGGTGCCCAGCCTCCCAGATGGCGTGGGACTACAACTCCTATCATCCCCTGCTGCAGTGATTGGGGTCGGGGCGGTGGGAGTTGTAGTCCCACCGCCGACAGGGACCCAAGCTTGGCAACCGATCATTTCATTCAGAATTGCGCACACACCACCTGCTTTTCCTTCCCTTTCCCTTGAGTCTCTTCCCCGCCGCCCGTCCTATTTTGAAAATTCATGGAAGGATAGGAAATCAGCCCCTGCCACGCGCAGAGCGGTGAGTGGATTTGCTCCCCCCACCACTCACACACACTTGACTCTTGTGGCTCCTCCTCTCAACAGAGAATCTAGTGGGTCTTGAAGGGGGGCCCAATGCCAGGCAGAACCTCCCTCCAACCTTTGAGCAAGCCGTTGCGTTTGTCTCACAGCTTCTCCTCGGAGCAGAGACTGTGCTGGGATCCTTCAGCTTAAGGGGCTCCCCACCGGATGAGGTCTGCATGGCGGGCATCTCTGAGCGTGCGCCTGCAAACATTCCAGAACTCGGGACCTCGCCTTACCTGCATTTCCAAAGCTGTGCAAGGGAAGGGAATGTCAAAGAGGGGCCTGGAGGCCGCAGCAGGGCCCACGGCTGCCCCTGCTGCTTGTCACCCGCTCTGGATCCTGGTTGCTCACTTGGATATTGCCTGCAGCAGGGCCCCCTTTCTCCCTTGGTTCTAGCTGAGCGTGAACCCCGGTGCGTTGGCAGCAGTGGAAGGTGACCAAATCTCTCTGCTCACTCGGTCTTTGATGTCTTACAGAAAGTACAGTGTGAAATACACAAAGTGAAAAACCACCCCGCTCCTGATTTGTTCTTTCTCCCCTATTTGTGGGGGGGCATTTAGATGCCTGGGCAAAATAGCGGCCATACTAAGTTTGCGCCCTTGCTGTGGAGCTCAAAAGGGTTCTAGCTCAGTTGCAGAAGATGGGATTTGCATGCTGGAGATCCCAGGTTCAGTCCTGGCGTCTCCAATTCAAGGGAATCTCTCGCTCTCTCGCTCTGCACACAAGACTCTCGCTCTGCACACAAAAGCGCTCGCTCTCTCGCTCTGCACACAAGACTCTGGGCAGCTATCATTAAAGGGAAGGCTCATGGCGTGTGTGAAGGAGGTCACAGGTTGAGTCCCCGGCTTCTCCAGGTAAAAGGGTCTCGGATAGCAGGGCTGGGGAAGGCCTCTGTGTGCCTGTGTGCCTTGCTGCCCGTCAGAGTAGACAGTGCTGGCTCTAATGGTCTGACGCAGGAGGCTGGTTCACGTGACTATGGCCACGGTAGAACAAATGGCCCACCAGTTCTGGAGCGGTGTCCCTCCTAATTTTCTCCTTCTGTGTGCAGAATGAGCAAGAGCTCTCTCTGGCAAGGGTGGCCTGCTCCAGCCTTGTTTTCCCCTCAGGGCTGCCGCCTGCCTCCCCAGCAGCCACTCCAGAGAGAGAGCTGGGGTTGGTTGCTAAGCGGCCTTGTGGCATCAAGGCCAGCCAGCCCATCCCCTGAGCCAGACGGAGAGGCCACTGCGCACGGCATTGCTGAGCGGGGGCAGGAGGGCGCTGCCTGCAAGAGGAATGCCCACTGGAGTCTCTGGAGCCCCCCCCCCAACACGGAAGCAGAAACCACCAAGCGGCTGACAAAAGCTGTGTGTAGAGAGCCAGTGTGGGAGGGAGGTGTCCAGGGCGCTGCGAGTCATGTGGTGTCGGGGCCGAGGCGCACGCAGTCTGCCCTCCGCTCTAAACCAGGCTGCCTCCTCGGGCTCGGGAGCAATTCCCCAGGCCCCCGTCAGAAGGCTTGCAGCAACCCGAGCACACCCCCACCATGCACACCACTCTTGGAGGACGGCAAAAGACTTTATTCTCGGCTCACAGCCCCCTTTCTCCCCAAGCAGGGGAGGGAGGAATGCGGAGGCTGTTCGCCGTCTAGGCGAGTCAGCTCCCCTTGGTCCTTGGCCCAGCAGGGTGGGGGCGCGGTCTGCCGAAAGACAGGAATGGCTCCTGGCGTCACCGCTGGCAGCCTCTCCGCCCCGTCCTTTCAAAGAGAAAGACAAGTTCCCTAGCAACGCAGGCTCTAGGCAGGGAGACATTCATGCAAAGGCTTCCGCTCTCCCTGAACAGCCCTCCTTCCTACGCAGGGCTTGGGGAACGTCAGGATCCCATGGGGCGGGGGTGGTGGTGGGCGCAGCACCAAAAACACAGCAGGAGTCCTGAGCACAAATCCTCCCAGCAAGCTCCTCCTTGCTAAGCAGAGTCTGCCCTGGTTTGCATTTGAATGGGAGACTGCATGTGCGAGCACCGGGGGAGATTCCCCTTTGGGGATGGGGCCACCCTGGGAAGAGCACCTGCCAGATTGCATGTAGAAGGTTCTGAGTCTCCACCCCAGCCCGGCATCTCCAAGAGAGGGCTGAGAGAGATTCCTGCCTGCAGCCTTGGAGAAGCCGCTGCCAGTCAGTGTAGACAGTACTGAGCTAGGTTGACCAGTGGTCTGACTCGGTCGGAGGAGGCAGCTCTCTAGGTCACCCCTGCCCTTACCGTGCATTGCTGGCAGAATCAGGGCCGGCTGCGCTTGCCTGCACACTCTGCACCCGTGCTGGTGGCGGCCCGCTTGTTGCGATGGTGCGGGAAGGTTGGCATGAGCTCCGGCTCACAGGCTGGGAGGAGGGAGAAGACGGGTCAGGCTGCGGTCAGAGAAGCCGCCCCGGGCAAAGCAAGTGGCCAGCGAGACTTACGCAAGGGCTTCTCCTTGAAGTAGGAGCTCTCCAGACAGTCCCCAGCAGTGGCTCTAAGAAGAAGAGATCGGTTCAGGCAGGGCTCTCAATGGCGACAACTCCCGCCATTCTCGGCCGCAACAGCCATTGTGGGTGGGTTGAAGGAAGGGGCTGTGGGCTCGGTTCTGGTCCCGAAAGCCAATCGGGGCCTTACCTTTTCTTGGGATCGTACATGAAGAGGAAGTTGAGGAGGCGCAGCCCGGCCTCCGACAGCCACGGAAACTTGTGCTTCAGGTTATTGTAGGGCTGCTTCCGCAGAGTGTACTGGCTCACCAGGGGCAGCCTGGAGAAGCCCTGGAAGAAAGCCGGAGGCAGAGAGGGCCACTGAGCACAGCGGTGCTGCCGCCGCCGTCTGTGGCTGGGCCCAGTGGCAGGAGCGGTCTGGCGCCACAGCTCCGGCCCCACGAGGGTCTGGGCCTTCCGGCAGGGGGGCAGTCTGGATGGCCTTCCTGTGGGGCAAAGGGAAGCCCCACCCCGGGCAAGACACCCCCACTGAGCAAGGCCAGGAGGAAAGCACTCACCGGCCAGATGGTCTCATTGGGCGTCCCCAGCAGCTGCACAATCATGTCGATCTGCTGGATCTCTGAGCTCCCAGGCAGCAGCGGCTTATGGGCCAGCAGCTCCGCCAGGATGCAGCCCACTGCCCTGCAGGGAAGCCTTGGGGTTAGCATGCAGGGAGCCCCTCTGGCACGAATCGGCCCTGCCCCACACACACACTTGGGGCCTGGGAGAGACCAGCGAAGGAGTTTGTTGGCGGGAGTGCAGGACCAGAAGGTGAGTTTTCCACCCGCTCCTCCTCTCCTCCCCACATCTCCCCAGGCGAGGGGGTGGGGGGCAGAGCCTTACCACATATCTATGGCTGTGGTCTGTGTTGTTGTTCCCAGAAGCAGCTCAGGGGCTCGGTACCTGCGTGAGGCCAAGAGAGGAGAGAGGGCGTTCCAGAGAGGAGCCGGGTTTGGCTCTGGGCAGCCACAGAGGCTGGGGTGTCGCCGTGCCAGGACCCCGCAGCCAGAAGGACGCAGGCAGCCGTGATTTCCGGCATCTGCATTACGTATGTCTGGCTACCTGACACATTTCTTAAGTGCGTCTCTTTATCAGGAAGATGCAGCTGCGCCTTTCCATCAGCCCAGCTCTGGGGGAAATGGGTGGCACCCTCCTCCTCATTGGCTTTTGCGGCATCAGAAGGAAGCCGCCTCCTCATGAAAGCAAAGCCCTCTTCCTGCCGGCATGCAGCGTCCAAGAGTGACGACACGGGGCACGCAGAGGCGACTCACCAGAGCGTGACCACTTTGGGCGTCATGGGCTTCAGGGGCACCTGGTAAGCACGAGCCAGCCCAAAGTCCGCTGCAAAAGGGGACACAGTCAAGGTCAAAGGGCAGGTCACGTGTGGTGGGTGGGGAGAGGGAAGATAGGAGGGGCTCGCCCCTGCCCTAGGGCTCACCCGTCTTCACACAGCCTTTGTCAGTCATGAGCAAGTTGGACACCTTCAGGTCCCTGTCGTTGGAGTTAAAAGAGGCTCACGTGAGAAGAGGTGAGGCTGGGAGCTGCGTGCCCAAGTCCGGTTCCCTTGAGGAGCCTCTGTCCTGGGCTTCCCACACACATACTGGCAGGGACAGCCGAGCTCGTAAAGGTTCTGCGTCTACTGCAGCTCCAGCCTGATGCCTGGAAGCCCCCACCCTTTCTTCTCACCTGTGGATGATGAAGTTGTCATGCAGGTACTGAAGACCCTTGAGCACCTGGAGGATGATGCATTTCACCTGCAAGGAGTGGAGGTCACAGTCAGGGAGGAACTCTCTTGTGTTTCACACACACTGTGTGGTCCTGTATCGGAGTCTACTCCGGGGCCTGCAATCCAGTCCAAGGAACTAAAATGATGATTCCTGAGCAGACTGAAAGGATACAGTCTTCTCAGACTCTGCTAGCTCAACCCACCCAGCACGGAGGATTAAACTTTCTAGGAATATTTATAGTAGTCTGGTGGACAGACGACCGAAAAATGTTAGGGCTGCTTCCTCAAAGCCCACTTTGCTAGATTAATCAGCCAAGCTGCACCCTCAATATTCCAGCACAAATATTTCTCAGCTCCTTTGCGGATACCTCCCTGCTTTCTTCCCCTCTTCCAAAATTTAGAACCGCCAAGAGACCAGAGTACTGCCTTCAGTTCAACCAGCAGCCAACCTGCATCTTTGTACAACTGAGCTTTCCTTCCAGGCAGAGCATCTTCCCAGCAAGCCAAATGGGGCGGCTACTTTCCCCCTCCACAGCTGCCCTTCAGCCTGTACGTACCTGAGCTTCAGAGAAGGGAGCCTGCATGTTCTCCAGGAGGCTGGCGAGGTCTTGCTCGCAGTAACCCATCACCAGGAAAATGCTGCATGAGAATCACAAACCATCGTTTCTGCTAACCAGCTGGAGACGGCGGGGTCTGCCCAGAAGGGCATAACTGAGCAGACAGAAGCAGAATGAAAGACCAGGGGAGCCAGTGCATCAACCCTCTTAGGGAGTCTGCAGGGCCTTGGGAACCACAGCCCCACCACCCTCAGCCCACTGCCCGTTGATAAAGCAGCCATACCCACCCACAGCTTCCTTCACTCTTGTCCACCCCACCCTGTTCTGTCCCCAAGAGTGTGTGACATTATTAACATTATTATTATTATTATTATTATTATTATTATTTATTTAATTGCACCCCAGACGGAGTCCTTTGGACATTCAACAGTGCAAGCAGGTGGACCTGTAAGTGGCATGCCAGGTTCGGAAGACAGCAGTGAGAAGCCTGCTCCCTGCCCCAGAAGAAACTCGATGCCCCAAGAAGCGTCCGGGCAGTACCTCTCGAGGTGATTCCCCACCACCACCTCCTTCAGCTCCACAATGTTGGGGTGCTGCAGCTTCAGCAGGAGGGTGATCTCTCGCAAGCTGCTGATGGGGATTCCTGAAAAGAGCAGTCCTGTGTCAAGAGGCCGTTCTGAGGGTGATGGGCAGGGCTAAATGGAACAGCCCTTCGGGGATGCCTCGGAGCTCACCCTCCCCGGCTCACCATCTTTCTCTTTGTCCATCCGCACTTTCTTCAGGGCCACAATCTCATCCGTCTGGGTGTCTCGGGCACGATCTGCAATGGAAGGCAATGAGGCTCCGTTCCTTGGGAAGCTAACCTCCTCCACCCTGCCAGGGAGAAGGTCATCCTGGGTTCCAGTAGCAGCTCAGACAGACAAGAGTCCGCATTTGTGTCTCACATCCAGCTAGAACTGGGGAGAGTCCATAGCTCAGTGCTAGGGCACCGGCTTTCCCCCTAGAAGGTTCCAGGTTCAATTCTCTCTGTCTCAAGCTAAAAAACTAGCAAGCCATAGGAACACAGGAAGCTGCCTCCTGCTGAGTCAGGCCCTTGGTCCATCTAGCTCAGGATTATCTACACCAACTGGCAGCAGCTCTCCAAGGTTTCCGGCGGGAGTCTTTCCCAGCCCTTCTGGGAGCTGCTGCCTTCTGCATGCAAAGCAGATTCTCTAGCACTGAGCCAGGGCCTCATCTACCAAATGAGCCAGGCCTGTGTGAGGCTCAGACACCCAACCTGCAGGTTATGAGGCTGACGTGAGGCCTCCTGTGCCAAGAAGGCTCCTGATGGGAAAGGCCTCTTTGCTTGAGGCCCTGGAGAGCTGCCGCCGCCACTAATCAGAGTAGACAGTCCCAGGCTAATGATCGGACTCAGTGCAAAGCAGCGCTGCAGGCTCATAAGCATTACTCTAAAGAAGATGCGAAAACGTTCTTGCTCACTCCGCTTCTGTTTACAGGATATGCAGAGCACATCCAAATCAGGCCTGCTCAACCTAGCTCCTGCCCCACCCCCGCCTGGTGGTTTTTTGGACTACAACTCCCATAATCCGTCGCCAACAGCCAGGGCTTATGGGAGAAAAGCTTTATTATAAGTTGGATATATTGGTTGGTCACCGTCGGGAGAGTGTGTATGTGTGTTAGCCAAGGCTTTGCAGCCGAGAACCTGAATCCTGTCCGTGGCCCAGTTAACAGCTCCTCCGGCTCACTGAGCTCACAGCACCAAGGACCCGGCACGGACTGGAAGGCGACCCCCAGCCCACTTTCAGCGGCTCCTTCTGCCCAAAGCCCACAGCAGACGACTCGGGTCGCATGCAGCGCAGAGGCCTGGCACTCACACACGATGCCGTAGGTCCCTTCTCCGATCCGATTGAGCTTCTCAAACTCCTTCACGCTCCGACATCTTCCCAGCTGAAAGAAGAAGAGGACGGTTCACAGGACCAGCCCCAACGGGATGGTGCCTGATGAGATGGGGCTGCGGGCCCAGGGCATGCGCAAAGGTCAGCGTGGCCAGCAGCCCTGCGCTTCTCCCCATCGGAAGCTGCATCCCTGCCCAGGAGGTGGCAAAGCGGATGAAGGGAGAATGTGTCCTTGTGAAGTGAACGGGATGGGGAACCACAAGCCACAACAGGTGCCACTATGCTGGTGTTCTTTAATATAATTAACTGCTGGAACCCACTGCCACAGGATGTAGTGATGGCCACTAGCTTCGACGGCTTTAAAAGGGGATTAGACAAATTCATGGGGGAGAAGGAAAGATCGATCAGTGCCTACTAGTCATGATCCCTGTCTGAATGGAACCTCCAGGATTAGAGGCAGTATACCACCGAATACCAGTTGGCAGTGGGGGGCGGGGAGCAAAAGAGAGCAACGCATGCCTTGCTTGTGGGCTACCTGGAGGCATCTGGCTGGCCACCTGTGGAAGGCAGGATGTTGGACTAGATGGGCCCTTCGGCTAATCCAACAAGGCAGTTCTTGTTAGCTAAGACAGTAATGGGACCTCCATGTTCAGAGGCAGTTTACCTCCGCCTCCCAGTTGCAAGGAACAATGGGGGCGGGGCACCTGCTGGACTTTTGCTCTGCACCAGGGAGGCGGCGGCTGCTGCACACAGCGCAAATTGCAATTCTTGGGCTTCTGCACAAAACTTTGCAAGCCATCGGGGCGGAGCCACTTCCCAGCCGCAGGGGCTCCCGGGAGTTGTAGTCCCCACTCACCCTGTGCGCCGCCGGCACCGCGAAGAAGCCCCCTCCGCGCAGTCGCTTCAGCCTCAGAGTCTCCGGCTCTGGCTCCGCGGAGGCGGCCTCCGCCATGTCTCCCTCCGAGGAGGGAGCGGCCCGGGCAGCCGCATCACGCCGGCCCCGCCTCCCCCGCTCGTCTCCATTGCGCATGCTTCAACTTTGCTCGCACCGGCGCAGCTTCCAGGCGGAGCCTCTTAGCGAGCCCCTAGCAACGGTTGCTATGTGCAGCGATCCTCATTCATTATTTGAGTGTGTGGTTTGGCTACTGCCTTCCGCCTTTCCCCGGGCGCTTCCCAAGGCGGCTTACGGTGAAAGTAGTCAGACAGCCCAAAAAGCGCAGTGTGAAAAGAAATAAGCAGTCCTATACAAATAATAAAGCAGAGGAGACCGTGGAGAGGCTGCCTGCCCTGCTGCTGTGCCAGCAAGATGAATGCTTGAGTCTCAAGCCAGAGTGCGGGTTGACTTGGGGCAGGACCCTGGAGGAGGGGTTTCCCCAATATTTGTTACTATATCAAGCCATTGCAAATTGTTGCGACTAGGCTTGTTTTCAAGAGTCAGTTGGCCAGTCTCCAGAAAAAGGCATTTGAGCCAAAGCCCTGTTGTTTTTGGGAGCTTTGCCACCTGTGCTCTGAAGAAGGGTTGCTAGATTTGGGAGGGCTAAGGAATGTATTAAAAAGAGCACTCCAAAGATGCTCAGAGGGACTCCTCTCCAGGCAGCTTACAGAGGGAAATGAATTCTTCCCTGCTAAGGCATGATGTTCTCTAACTCTACCCTAATAATTATCAGGGGCTGTCCCCGTGTTCGCCTTTTGGAGAGTGGCTTATTCAACTGTGATTAGTGTGTGTTGCTTGAGTTGCTCTCCAGGGCTCAGCTCCCGCTCCTCTGTCTCTAGAAGTTAAATCTCTGGCTGGATGCATTTTGTCTCTGATGAGCAGGCATCTACTTCAAAAGGTCATGTAGCCGGCAGCCTGCCATTTCACATGCTGCTGAGCAGCTGAGGCTTGTTTGGAGCTGTCAATCATTTACAGACAGTAGGACAACTAGGTTTTTGTAGCATGTTTTTAATCTAAAAGCCAACACATGCCGGGCTTTTAAATCAGCAGAGGATAGGTCTGAGCAAATGAGCACAGCAGAATGAGCCTCCAGCCCGTAATCCTTGGCATGGGAATAGGTGTGTGTGGCACTTTTATTTTACTTATCTTAAAAAAGTTCTGTCCCGCTTTTCTTCGAAGCACCCAAAGCAGATCACACATATATGGAGGAAGGTCCTCCAAAGACGTCTTGCAAAAGGCCTCTCCGCAATCTGAACCCTGCATTAAGGAGGGGATTTGCTCAGGAGACGGTTGTGATGGCTTCTGTCTGCACTACACCACACACAAGCTACCAGTGTACATGCAACTATCTCTCCTCAGTCCGTAGCTAGAAGTATTCAAGGCCCAACTGCACCTTCTTTTCTAGGACTGCAGATGCAGCTGAGACGTGTGCCCCCCCCGCCCCAATACGAATGAATCCATGCAGATACTGGTCTGTTATTGACTGGGAATCTTAAGAACATTTACCAAACATATTTATTTGGAGGTGAAAATGCAGCTCCCTCATTTACATCTGGTCAATCTCTGACCCTCCTCCTCCTCCACCTCCAAAAGTGGCCATGGAGGTGGGGGAAATGAAACCATGAAAGGGTTCATTGTGATAGATTCCCATTTACTGAGAGGGGGTCCAGAGCTGCGCAGCTAGCTTCCCTTTGTGGTCCCCATCATCTGGACCATGGTTGTCTCTCTGGCATGCACACTCACTCACTCCCTTTGGCTCCGATATGCATCTACTGTGCTGGGCTTCGAGTGCACGGTAAACGGGCCATAGTCCTCGCTGTCCCGGATGGTTTTGGTCTCAGGGAGTTCGTCAGCAAAGGTGGTCACCAGTACTTCATCAGAAGGCCGAGTAATACTGATCTTGGGAATAATAAACTTTTTCTTTTTGCCAGGTTTATCAACAGATGCTGTAAGGAAGGGATGGAAAGAAATATGAAGATGTGCATTGTGGGGAAATAAGTCACTCTTGCCTCGTGCAGTCTCAGGGATGTGCCAGCAATCTAGAGAGCTTCCCAAAGTGCATGCATACTTGCAAGGACACATCCATCCCACAGGCGCTTGATTTTTAAAGAGAGATGTCATGGGTGGAACTTGCCACAAAGACCCACTGTCTGCCATGGAAGCCCTTCTCCCTGATCCCACATGAGTGTCAGAGGGTTGGCTACAGAGGTGTGCACCTGCTTTTGACACTAGTGAGTAACATGCAAAGAGTAACATGCAAAGGATAACATGCTCGCACAATGCTTGTGTGGTGCAGCTACATGTTTCAAATGCTACCACTCATATCTCTTCTGGGGGTGTGGGGAGGGGGAGTGTGCAAAGCTCCCTCTTTGCACATTATCTGGAAATGGGAAAGGCGTGGCAGCACGAATCACTCAAGATGTGGAGGGAGACTTTGCAGTGATGGAGAGGCGCCCTCTGCAGGCTCATCCATGGCAAACTCTGGCTCAGATTAGGAAAGGAAAGATTGTGCTGTCAAGTCGGTGTGGATTCCTGGCAACCACAAAGCCATGTGGTTTTCTTTGGTAGAATACAGGAAGGGTTTACCATTGCCTCCTCCCGCACAGTCTGAGATAATGCCTTTCAGCACCTTCCTATATCGCTGCTGCCCAATATAGGAGTTTCCCATATTCTGGGAAACATACCAGCAGGGATTTGAACCAACAGCCTCCTGCTCTCTAGGCAGGTTGCTTCCCCGCTCCGCATTAAGACCTCCCCAAATCTACCCAGCTCAGCCTGAGTCCTCCCAGGTGACCTTGGGCAAATCACTGTCACCCAGCCTCAGTTCTCCAGCTGTCAAATGAGGGCTTCATGCCACTGTTGTGAAGATGACTAGGGATGATAAAAGAACTACGAATTTTAAAAGGAATTATAATTATTGTTATAGAAATCTATATGCAAAGTTTACATATAGGACGTCCCTGGTCCAGCCTTTCCCTGGCATCTCAAAGCATGGGCTCTACCACAGACCTATGGTAGTGGGTCATTTGGGAGAGGACAGGTCTTCATCTCAGGTAGATGTACCCACCTGAGACACAACGGATGATAACAAAAATTCAGGAAGAAAACTCACTCAGTTCTACTAGTGGAGAACGTTTTGCACTGACTTGGTGATAGCTGTTTCACATGCTTTTGTTTTTAAATATTGCTACGCACTCCATGCCATTGAGATGGAAGGGCCTAGACATTAACCACACCAGAAGCGCTCATATGGCACCAGCTTTTGTAGGTAATCATCTCATAGCACTGTAAGGCCTAATATATTTATTGTGGCATGAGTTTCGCAGATCATTCGTTCATTCATTCATTCAATGTATATACCACCCTTCCTAAAGTTGTTCAGGGTGGCTTACATTCAAATCAATAACACATGATAAAACAATTAAAATTAAAAACAACAACATTTAAACCAAATTAAAATTAAAACTAGATATCCTGAAAAGCCAGGCCAAACTTATGTGTCTTTAAGGCTCTCCTGAAGGTCTCCGATAATCTTCTTATATCCACAGCAAGTGCATTCCACAACCCAGGGGGACAGCTGAGAAGGCCCGATCTCAGGTTGCCACTTGATGAACTGGTAGCACCCAAAGACCGACCCCTCGTGATGATCTTAAGGAGCGGTGGGGACCTTGTAGAGAAAGGCACTCTCTCAGGTAACCTGGACCGAAGTCATTCAGGGCTTTACAGGTAATTACCAGCATTTTATACTTTGCCCAGAAACATATTGGCAGCCAGTGCAACTGTTGAACAGGCATAATGTGAACAGGCATAATGTGGTCTCTCCAAGATACCCCAGAGATTGTATTGTTTATTGTTAAATTTATACCCCACCTTTCATTAAGAAAATCCCAATCTGACTGCCACGTTTTGAACTGACGCAAGTTTCTGAACTATGTACAAAAGCAGCCCTACATAGATAGAGCGCATTGCAGTAGTCCAGACTGGAAGTTACCAGCTGATGCACCACTGTTTTTAGGTTATTCTCCTCAAGGAACGGGCGGAGTTGTTGAATCAACCACAGCTGCTAAAAGCATTCTTGGCCACAGCCACAACCTCACACCATGGTGAGACCCAAGTCCAAGAGCACTCCCAAGCTATAAAACTGTCCTTTCTGGGGGAGTGTAACCTCATCCAGCACAGGAAGTTCTATCTCGTCTTGCAGATGATGACCCCACAACAATGAGGACCTCCCTCTTGCTTGGATTCAGTTTCAGTTTATTATCCCATCATGCAGCCCATTACTACCTGTAGGCAGGTATTTGAGGGGCTAATGCCATTTCCTGATATCAATGACGAGAAACAGATTTGGGTGTCATCAGCATACTGATAACACCCAGCACCAAATTTCCTGATGGCCTCACTCAGCGGTTTCATGAGGATGTTAAAAAGCATTGGTGACAGAAGGGAGCCCTGAGGAACTCCATATAGGAACTCCCGTTTTGAGGAGCAGCTGTCACCAAGTTTCAACATCTGGAATCTTCCCAAGACAAAGGAGTAGAACCATTGTAAAACAGTGCCTCCTCTCCCCAAATCCCTCAGGCGATACTATTGTTTGTTTGTCTGTCTATTGTTTGTTTTACAATATCCCGCTCTTGCTCCAAGGAGCCCAGAGCAGTGTATTACATAGGTTTCTCTTCACAACAACCCTGTGGTCGATGGTACCGGAAAGCCACTGAGAGATCCAAGGGAACTAGCAGAGTCACAGTTTCCTGGCAAAGGTCATCTATCAGGCCAACCAAGGCCATCTTTAGCCCACCCTAAAGCCAGTTTGAAATGGGTCTGGATAATCAGTTTCCTCCAACTTACTGCTTGGAGTTGGTCAGCCTACTTCAGCAGATGCATGAAGTGTTTTTATTTATTTTTTGTTTGGTTGGAAACTGGCCACTTTCAGGTCGTCAGCAGCAGAGCATCCTGAACCGTTCTCCCACTGGTTTCTGACTCTTGCCATTTCTTTGTCAGATTTATTTTATGCTTTTGCATAGAGATGCCTGTGTGCATTTGCAGGAGTGCTGAGCATGGGGTGGGACATACACCTCACTGTTGTCCTAGTGACCCATTGCCATCTCATACCGTCTATTTGCAAAAGATGTGGCGCCCCCGGCTTCTTTACTGCTTTGGATGTTGAGGGTTGAACCGGGCTTTGGTGCAGATGTGGATTCTGCTCTTGTTGGACAGGCGACTTGGAGTCTTTGACCTTGCTGCTTTCTAAGCTTCTATGACCATGAGGTGCTATAAGAGAGCAAAACAGAAAGATTGGGGATAGAAAGCAAAGCAATACATCCTTCTCCTTGTTTTGTGCTAGCCTTTTGTCAGCGGCAGATCAGAGGACAGAAGAAGCACCTTACTGGACCAGGCCTAGGGTTGCCAACTGTCCCTCATTACGCAGGCTGTCCCTCATTTCAGGGATGAAATGTTGGTCCCTAGAGGGACAACATTTGTCCCTCATTTATTCAATAGCATATAATTCAATTACATAGACGTCAGTGATACTCAACCTCTTGATTACCACTGCATACCCCTCCCAGCCCCCCGCCCCCCCCACCAGCCCCCGCAAACTTGTGTCCATCACTCTGGAACTTGTGTCCTTCATTCTGGCAATGAAATTCTGGCAACCCTAATCAAGCCGAAGGACCTTCTAGTCCAACATTAGCCAATCAGATGCCTCTAGAGAGTCCAGGAAGCAGGGCGTGAAGACAACAGCCCTCCTTATCAGTTGCATATGCTCAACAAAACAGTTCTGAATGTTCCTTGGCTTAAACATTTTTAAAAAACCAAAATCTCCTGGCTAGAGTTCTAGAGTGAGCTAGAACCTTTCCCCCTAAAGTGCCACTTTTCTCCCTGCGTGGAACTCCCCCCTGAAGGAACATTCACAAAGCTGCTAACTGCAATCTGAAGTGGTACTGTTCATCCTGCCACCTCAAGATTCCACCACCTCATTCTGCTGCATGCGCAGAACGCACGCCGGCCCCTCTCCCCACCTGAACGGACATTTTCTCACAGCAAAAGGAGGCAGAAGTCCCCGCTCCGCTCTCTAAATTTCAAAGCCCAAGCCATTAGGCTTGTTGACCCCATTCTGCTCAGGCCAGTTGAATGATGGACACTGACCTGCACCCTTCTGGGCCATCACTCTGTAAAGAGGAAGAAGAACACTTTACCTCCTGCCACATCTTCATGTTTGCTGTGAGACCGCCCCATAGATGAGCCTTGTTCCCCTTCATTGCTACTACTTCATCTTTGCTTGCACGGTGTGTCCCTTTTGTGACTCAGCACCAACCAGCGCCATCATCATCATCAAAGAAGCAGCAGCACTGCAGGGTGCTACTACCAAAGGAGGCACTCCCCCTCAGGAAGACGCTCTTTTCTCCGCCTGAAGGTCAGTGGGGCTCTGCCCACAAGGAAGAGGTACAGGGGTTGGGGCTGGAGTGGGTCAGGGTCAAGGTGATGGGGGCTTCCACAGAATCCAGCTTGAAAAGGGAGCCACGGTGCAAAAGAAATGGGCCACAGCTGCCTTTGAGGTTTGTGGTGGGTCATTCACAAGACAGGAGCACCCTAAAATGAGTTGCAACCCCCCTGCCAGTGTTCCCTTGAACAGGAATTCCCAAAAGTTGTGGACTACAGCTCCCAGAATCCCCAAGCAAAAGCCATTATAGCTGGGGATTCTGGGAGTTGTAGTCAACTCCCCCTGCCTTGCAACAGCTCCTTTCATTTCCTTCAGCTGTCCAGAAAGTGAGGACTCAGGAGGACCTGGTGATGCCGCAATGGCCACTAGTCTGGATGTGGTGATGCCGCAATGGCCACTAGCCTGGATGTGGTGATGCCACAATGGCCACTAGCCTAGATGGTTCCAAAAGATTAGACACCTCCATGCAGGACAAGTCTCTCAACAGCTACTACTCAGGATGGTGAGATGGAACCTCCAGGTTCAGAGGCAGTATACCTCTGAATTCAGGTGCAGGGAAACCAGAGGGAGAGGGCTCTTTGCCTACATGCTCCACTTCTAGCCTTCCCAGAGGCATCCCATCGGCCACTGTAGGAAGCTGGATGTAGGACAAGATGGACCTCAGTTGGGTCTGATTCAGCATGGCTCTCCTTATTTTAATCTGAACACTGCAAAGCAATTCTGGCCACACTTTCTGGATGCCGTTAGGAAAGCGATCCTCTTGTAACTATGCCTGTGTGTAACAGAAATTAACCATGTTTTCTTTCCTTGTTTATGTGTGTCTCCACCTCCCTCCCCTTCAAGGACAGGGACCTTCCCCCACTCTCCCACCTCCTTTGTAAAGCACTATCCTGACTGACTATTATTAAAGTGTATATTTATTATTATTATTATTTCTTGTTTACACAGTCAGACAGGTGTTATTGACTGGTTTGTTTTATCCAGACATCGAGTCCTTCCCAAGGACCTGGGATGCCAGAATTTCATTGTCAATGGTTATAGATATCATCGCAGAATATAGGCTGTTCCCAGTAAAGCTGCTTTTTGTAATTGGCTGATGGTGATTTCTGTGGCCCTGATGGTGTTGAGGTGCTCTTCAAGGTCTTTTGGAATTGCACCTAGGGTGCCAATTGCCACCGGGATTATTTTGGTCTTCTTCTGCCGCAGCCTTTCAATTTCGGTTTGTAGATCTTTGTATTTTGTGATTTTTTCTATTTCTTTTTCTTCTATTCTGCTATCCCTGGTATTGCTATGTCGATTATTGTAACTTGTTTTTCTTTCTTCTTGACTACAGTGATATCTGGTGTACTGTGTGGCAGATGTTTGTCTGTTTGTAGTCGGAGGTCCCATAATATTTTTGCATCTTCATTTTTGACAACTTTTTCAATTTTATGGTCCCACCAATGTTTGGCTGCAGGTAAGCTTGTATTTTTGGCAGATGTTCCAGTGTATCATCCCTGCTACCTTGTCATGCCTTTGTTTGTAGTCAGTCTGTGCGATCTTTTTACAACAGCTGATTAGATCGCACAGACTGACTACAAACAAAGGCATGACAAGGTAGCAGGGATGATACACTGGAACATCTGCAAAAAATACAAGCTACTGTACCTGCAGTCAAAAATTGATGATGATGAATATACACATACACATAAACATATATATATAGAGAGAGAGAGAGTATTAGAAGTGAAAATAAAATATTACAATGCAATATGCTTTATCTAGTTGGCTGTGTGGCTCAAGTTAGGGTCATGTCAGACCACCCCGGCCTAAGCATATGCAGAATTGTTCCCCCCCACCAAAAAAAAACTCTGCACAGAGGAGTTTCATACAGTCTCTTTTCTTTTCGCTGCCACGGCAACGCCGACCAGCGACTCGGCAGGAGAGCGCGTCCCTTTCTCGGGCACGTGACTGGCGGCTCTCTCTCCGTCTGTGGTCTACGCACGCGAGGAAGTGCAGGCGACTGCTGATGACGGACGGGCGTTGCGCGAGGTGAGGAGGATGAGATCGCGCGAGAGGAGCCGGGAGAGGCTGAGGGGCGTGGCAGGGAGCGAGAGAACACCGGAAGTGGCCGGAACGAGAGCCCGGAAGTCCTGGCAAGAGGAGGAAGCAAGCAGAGGACGGTGGCCAGGATGGACGGTGAGTGCGGGGGCGGGGGGGGGGAGACCGGGCTGGGCTTTATTTAAAGGAAATACAGTTATTATTATTGTTATTGTTATTAATAATAACAATCCACACATTCCCTGCTCTGTGTCCACACAGAAACAGAGTGTGATTTGCCCACTCAAGCTGCCCATGTTTTCCCGGGGCCGGGCTCCTGTGTGTGGTTCCGCCGTGCCCCACGAATGCAGGTTTGGCAGCTGCAGTGAAGCTGTTCAGCTTCTGGCACAGGTGCCACCCCAGGAAAGGGAATTGGCAACCCTGCTGCTGCTGCTGCCGCCCACTGGGGCAGGAGGGGGTGATTCAGGTCAGGGAGGGCTGCCTTCCCAGGTGCGGAGGGTGCTGGTGCTCGCTCTCTCTCTCTCTTCTGCAGCTTCAGGCGAGGGAGGGAAGGCCCCTGGGGATGGGATGTCCCCCTGTGCTTGGGTTAATTAGCTGGGCTTCCGTTTGAAGGGATGCCCCCCTCCCGCTGCCAGGTCACTTCAGTTAAAAACAACTGGGTTGGTGATATTTTTTTCTTATTTCTGCCATGTGTGGATTTCTTGGGTCCTCTGGTATTCTGAAGGCCCCTTGGTTGTTGCTCCCTGCTGGCTTTGTTGTGTGGTTTCTTGTTGCTTTTTTGTGGTGTGGGGGGTGCTGGTGAGTGACCTTTTATGAGAAGGGGTTGGACTAGATGGCCTCTTAATTTTGTGCATGCCCAAACTTCTATTATTTGGCCTTTACTTATGGGAGCAACTTTCATCGCAGAGACCTTTAACATGGTGCACCATGCTGACTTTTGCTCTGCTACTTACAGCTCACTGTATGGTCAGCACTGTGTAACTTAAATTTTAGTTTCTGCATGGAAGATTCTGCCTTAAAGTGGGATTCTAGCTTGTGTTATGAAATGCCCCGCAGTTGGCAGAAACGAGAGAGACAAGCCAGTTTACCTTTCTGATAATTCTCTCCAGGAAATCACCTTTGTGTGTCAGTCCAAACAAGACTGCACATCTAGAGCCTTCAAAAGTAGATTTCTTAGCACCCTCTACTGTAGTTTCCTCAGTTATCATATTTTACTTCCTGTTCCTGCATGCCAAGCAGGTGACACTTTGAGCTGTTTTATCTGGGTGGCACCCTCTTTGGAGGCAGAGCCAGGTTCTCAAGCCAGTGGCTGTCCTCCAGGGCAGACAGAGAGGCCACCGTGCTAAGGAGCAAAACTGCTGTTAGAGCTGTGTGTTGGGCTCTGGAGAGAGAAGCCATTACCGTTCTTGGGAGACAGACTAGCTGGTGCATTGCATCATGAGTTTGGTGTGTCTGATGAAAAAGAGTTGCTAGCAGAAGCTCATCACAGGCATAAAGTGTTAGCCTTAGAGGTGCTGCAGCTACTGCTCTGGAATTTGGGGGCTGGAAAATTGTGAGTAATTTAGTAAGTAGTATAGAAAGTGTACATATTAGCACTGTGTGTAGCGCTGAATGTATTTCATATTTCTAGGTGTCCAGTGTGTAAAGTTTCTAGACAGCAGTGCAGTTTAGCATGTGGGTTCTCCCAAGTATGTGGAAACAGTTATTGAAGGGCACCCAGTTTGCCTCATTTGAGAGAAGGAGGAATGTTGAAGGCAGGGCTAGAGATGATAGAAGTCAATGTCCTTCTTATAAAAGCTGCCTTTATTCCTGAAACCTTCCAACTGTTGTCTTCTTTCTCTTCACAGATACGCTCTTCCAGTTAAAGGTGGGTGTGGACACTGAGAAAAGCCCTCCCTTGTCTGCTTAGGATTTAAAGATTAGGAACTCTGTAACAAATGCATTCCCCATCCAAGATGACTTGTGCAGGTGGCAGCTGGATTTCATGAAGGGAGCTCTTTTAGGAATGTGCATGAACCGCAGTTCGAGCACTTTTGGGGAAATTCAGTCAGGCACTTTAAGAAAAAGGAGAGCAGGTCCTTACCTGCTCTCCACTGCCCCATTCCGCTTCCTGCTGGGGCGGCGCACACCCCAGTAACCACCTGTGCGGTGTCAGCACTTTCGTGGTGTCTGTGCATGCGTGGGCACCATTTGCATGGTCGGCAACCCCATGTTGACCACACAAATGGCGCCTGTGGATGCCATGTGCATGCTGGTGCCACACGGCAGGTTATTGAGATGCCAGTAACCCACCCCAGCAGGAAGCGGAATGGGGCAATGGAGAGCAGGTAAGCACCTGCTCTCCTTTTCCTAAAAGTTCCCCATCGAATTTCCCCCAAATGCTCAAACTGCGGTTTGTGCAATCCTCACTCTGTCTGCCTCAGGCAGAGGTGCTGTCTGCCTCAGGGACTAGCAGGTTGCTTAGTCTGTGGGTGGGTTGGGTTGAGTCCTTCAACAACAGGGATGGTGGGATGGGCAGCCACTGTGGGGCCCCCTGGAGCGATGGTGGGCTTTGCTGAGTTGGAGAACTTTTCCAGCATGCGTTTGGTTCTCTCTTTACAAGAGGGAGCTGTTGATCTTGTTGTTAATCTTCTACAGTGCTACTAACCCCCTCCCCATCATTGTTCATATGTGAGGCCTTGGATATGTGACCTCTGAGCACGTTAAGTGTTACTTGGAATTCACAGCCTTAGTGGGAGGGTAATGGCCACCGTTGCCTCTGGCTCCCATGCTGTGGGCTGTGCTTCATAAGGCTCCTCCTCTGGGATCCAGGGAGTTACTGACAACATAACTCGGCTATGAAGTTTGCCTGAGGGAGAGCTTTTTCTATCAGGGTCACTTTAATAGCATTAGTTGGACATGACTCTCAGGTGGTAATTGGATTATGGGCCATCGGAGCCAGCACTTTCCCTTCTGACCTGAGCGAATGCAAAGTAGCTGGTCTCAGTATAACTGAGCGTATATCCTGCACACCTCTGATCACCTGCTTCTCTCTAGTTTACAGCCAAGCAGTTGGAGAAACTTTCCAAGAAGGCAGAGAAGGACTCCAAAGCGGAACAAGCCAAAGTCAAGAAGGTGACAGAACCGAATGTTGGAGAAGGCCCTGGAACACTTGGGGGCTCTCCTGACAGCTCCCTGCTGGCTTGCTGCCACTCTCCATGACAGCCTTAAGCTTCTAGTCCTTCATGTTCGAGGCTTTCTGCATTTCCTTCCTTGCGCTCTCTGCACGGTGCAAGCCTAGCTGCTTTGGATCCTGCTTCCATCTCTCTGTTTTCTGCTGCTGCTTTTGCCGTTCCCTTCAGTAACTCCATTCTTAAAATATCCTGACCTCACCCTGAATATTTCTTGTAAAGGGCAATCTTTCTGTTGCCCTTGATCTTCCACAAATCTCTGTTCTCTTTCTGCTCCTCTTCAGTCTGTCTAGTGTAGATTGTAAAGCTGTCTGCTTACCAGATGCTGTTGGTACTTATAATAGGCATCAGAGCGGTATGGGGTAATCCTTGTTTAGGGGCAGGGGACAAAGGGTCTGCAGAGTACAGAACTCCTGCCTACTGCTGGATCATGGGAAGTATTGCTTGAAGGTCACCTTGGAATCTTGAAATGAAGGTTTAAAGCAAGATGTCTGTGCAGTTCTGAGGCTTTGCTGTGCTTCCATGAGGGCTAGAAAGTTGTTCTTTGGAAAAACAAAAAAATTCTCAGTGCTGAGCTTCACCATGTTGGTCTGCTCAGAGGGGTGGCAGCTGTGCAACTCTTGAAACTGCTTGGCCCTGATGCCTCTCAGCTGTGCAATGGTAGTGTCTGTTCTTGGTGTGTCTCGGAGCCCTTTTCCCCCTGTCTAGGGATGTGCACGGAACTGGTGGGGGCCGGTTCGAAGGCGGTGGTGGGATAACTTTTAAGGGCAGGGGAGAGTGCCCTTGCCACACCCCTGCTGTGTTTCCCCCACTGGTGCTCTCTGTAAAACTGGTCTGGAGGGGCAGCAGTGTACCTCCCTGCCTCCCCATCCTCTCCTCCGTCCAGAAGTGATTGGAAGTAACCTGCGCATGCGCACACATTGTTGCATGCACGCGGGTTACTTCTGGTCCGAGGAGAGGACGAGGCAGAAGGGAAGTACGCTGCCACCCTGCCGGACTGGTTTTACAGAGAGTGCTAGTGGGGGAAATGCGGGGGTGGGGGTTAAGTGCACCCTCCCCCACCCTTAAAGTTATCTCCCCACCGCCTTCGAACCGGCCAGACTGCCGGGTGTTTGAACCTCTTCAGAGGTCCGTAAAAGGGCCTCCAAACAGGTTTGTGCACATCCCTACCACTGACCCCCGTATCCATACATTTGTGGGAACGTTAGTCCTGACTGAGGCAAGTGGGCTGTGTTTGTGGAGAAGTTGTAGGAAGCTGCAGGAGACAGTGGGAAGGCTTTTGGGGGCCCAAGTGAAGTAGATCCATCCTGACCCTCTGTCCTCATCTTGTGCTCCAGGCCCTTCAGCAGAAGAATGTGGAGTGTGCCCGTGTCTACGCGGAGAATGCGATCCGGAAGAAGAACGAAGGGTTGAACTGGCTCCGCATGGCTTCCCGAGTAGATGCGGTAGCCTCCAAGGTCCAGACAGCAGTGACCATGAAGGGGGTAAGAGGCTGCATGCTGGCACTGCCTTTGGATACCTGCCGTTCTTCCTGCCTGCCTTTGAGCTTGGCTGTGTCCTGCCTCTTAAGGCTATAGCGAACTGTCTTCCCCAGAGTTGGTTCAGTTGAGCAGCTCTTGGGCAGCATCCCGTTGCCTGAGATTGGTTCACTAGACTCGTCCTAATGTATGACAGTAGAAGCCTGCTGAATACTGCTGAACTTTCTTCTTGGACTCCTGGTCGTGTTCTGTGCATGAAGCCACCATTTAAAGAAGTATCAGTCGATTACTGGATCCGTGCTAGCAAACTGCCTCTGGCCCTCCTCTCCTGTTGCTGTGCCCAAGTCTTCCTCTGCTGCTGGCCATGGCCCCCAACATCCCAGTCCTGGCCCCCTCTTAATCCTTGTGAATCTCCAGACTCAGCTGGTCTTCTCAGGCTGGAGAAGATGGAAGGGTGTCCTAGGGTGCTCTGATTACAAGAGAGCCTTGAATATCGTGTGGTTAACATTCCAGGAGAGTTCCACGCATGTTAAAACTCAGCTCTGAATACTAAGCCTAACCCGATTCATACACTTGTGGGAATGCTAGTCCTGCACGTTCATGCTAAAAATGGGGTCGGGAGGCAGTGCCCAGGCAGTTTGTTTTGAACATCCAGTCTCTCCCTGCTTCTCAGTTGCTCTGCAGGGTTGGATATTTAAACTTTAAACTTCCGGGAGCGGCCCACCTGCCACATCTCAGCTGGCGTGCAGGCTGTATACCATTTTAGTTATGAGGTAGTCAAAGGGGTTCCCATAGTGGAAAACCCCGCAAATGGCCCAAACTACCCATGATAACTAAACTGGTATGCAAGGAAGTTGCCTGCAAATGGGCAAAACTGCAGGAAATGAACCCGTAAAAGTGAAGGCTCTCCTGTGTGTGTGTTTCCCTGCCTCCTCATGGACACAGCATTTTAAGTTCCCTTCCGGTAGTGACTCCAGCTCTCTGGGGAAACCCGTTTGCTCCTGCTCCCTCAACATATCAGTTTTCAACTCTCTGCTGCAGGTAACTAAGAACATGGCCCAGGTGACCAAGGCGTTGGACAAAGCGCTCAATTCGATGGATCTGCAGAAAGTTTCCGCCGTGATGGACAAGTTTGAGCAGCAGGTCCAGAACTTGGATGTTCACACTTCGGTAAGTGCTGCCTGCTGGCCAGGGGGAAGGGGGAAGTTGTGTTTCAGGGCTCTGGGTGCGGGGGTGTGGTGTGCAGAGGACCGTGGGGTTTGGGAAGCAAGGGCCTAACTGTCCCCTGCCAGCAGGTCTGTTGCTGCTCCCCCTCACTTGCTCCACCACCTCGTGCCATTGCCCCACGCGGCACCAGATGTGGTGAAGTTTGGCAGAAATTAAGCACCCGATGTAGGAAGAATAAAGAACGTGTGTGTATACATTGCTCTGGGTTTAGGTTTTGAGGAATGCAGAATACAAACAGTTTTAGGCAAGCACTTTTGTTCCTTCTAGTTCTGTATCATTGCAGACAGAACAAAACCAGGCCGGACCCACAACGTGGGCTGGTTTTGTTGCCAGTTCGGGCAGCACCAGCCTGTCCTCGCCTCCAGAACTTGGGGGAAGTTTCTGCCTCTGCCCAGCCGTTGCTGGGAGGAGGGCCCAAGCAGCACTTCACTTGGGCTGCCTTCTCCAAAGCCTGGTGTGGGGAGAGAGGAACTGCCCCTGCTTTGCTTTCTCCTACCCTGCTGCACAGAGGAAGAGTGCAGTGCCTTTCTCTGTCCTTCTGCTGGGCTTTTTAACGCCCCAGGGAGGCAGTGTGCGCATGTGTGTTATGGGATGGGGGCGCCTGCCATGCAGGCAGTTGGATGTACTGAACCCAGATCTTGACCCTTGTTTGTTGGGGTGACTCCTCCTTGTTGGTGCATCTTGCCAGATGTGGTCTTGCCTCCCCCTCAGGTGATGGAGGACTCAATGAGCTCGGCCACCACGCTGACCACGCCCCAGGAGCAAGTGGACAGCCTGATCGTCCAGATCGCCGAGGAGAATGGCCTGGAGGTCATGGACCAGCTGAACCAGCTGCCCGAGGGTGCCTCCGCTGTGGGAGAGAGCTCTGTGCGTTCCCAGGAGGACCAGCTGTCGCGAAGGTACCTCTGCTTTTCTGTGGTCCTTTCCTATCCCTGCTAACTGAGCAAAGAGGCACTTTTTAAAAGTAGTGCTTCTCTTGATTGAGCAGGGGGAGAGCAACTGGCCCTGTCCACTCCCAGCACAGCATCCCTCCAGTGACTGTTGCTGGCGTCTGTTTTGTGTTTCTTTTTGAGATTGTGAGCCCTTTAGGGACAGAGTAGCCATTTCATTTCTTTTATGTCTATGTAAACCGCTTTGAGAATGTTTGTTGAAAAGCGGTTTATAAAGGTCGTATCTGTACAGGCGAAGGACCTTAGCTCCGTGGCCGAGCCCCTGCTTTTACTTTACGGAGTTCCCAGGTTCAGTCGCTGGCAGCATCTCCCTGTAGGGCTGGGGGAAAACATTGCATGTGTGTGTTATGCAGTCCAGGAAGCTGCCAGGGTGGCCCCCTGAGGTGGGGTTTGCTCTGTGCCGCACATTCAGTGATAGATCCTCGGTGCACTGGGGGATAGAAGGCAACGGATTGGGCTTCCAGCACTGGAGGGCAGGTCTTTTGCCAGCAAGGAAAACAGTCCAGATCCGCCCCCTAGTGATGTTCAGGGAAGCCCCATATCTCCAGGATTAGTTCAGTAGTACATTCGTGCTGGAAGGTCTCGGAGGGGTTGCCAAGATGAAGCTGGTGTGGATGTCCATCCCCAAGGGGGCCACTCCCCAAAAGGCATTGCGTGCATCAAATAACTCCCTCCATGGCCACATCGCCAGCATGTAACAGACTAGTAGGCCTTGTTGGAGGAATGGCAGGACGTTTTGCGACCCGCTGAACGTTTGAACTGCTCTTCTCTGGGCCTGTTGTCCGGTGTTGATTTTCCTCCCCGCTCTCTCTTCTTTCCTCTCCAGGTTGGCTGCATTGCGGAATTAACTCGCCCTTGTGGACTGCTGCTTCTGCCTTGGCCATATATGATTTGCAGGGTGACTGTGGGAAACCCCTGGCCTCCCGCCCCTCACAATCCTGCTCTTTGTGACCAGAAGGGAAGCCTGGTCTCCCACTCCTCTGGCCTGCTGTCGTTCGCAGCGGAGCCACATCCTTTGGTGGTGATGGTAACTCTCCTCTGAAGAAGCAGTAGCAGGCTGGCGTCTGTGCGTGAACTTGCCTGGGGAGGGGAGGTGGGGTGGGGGGCAACTTGGCTGGGATAGGTTCTCTCCCCCCACCCCCAGAGAGCTCTCCCTTCCCATCGTCTTGTGTCTGGAACTCACAGGATGAGTGGAATTGGAGCATTGAACCCTTGTAAATGATTCAAGCATGGCCCTTACAAGACCTAGCTAGTTTTCATTCTTAACAGGGCGAGGGGCCTCCCTGGCACCGTGTGTGTGTATACAGCCATGGCATTTCTCCTCGTGGAGGTTGTCGGCCTCTTTTAGTTCCCAGGGGTAGCTGATGGTGATCAGGCTAGTTGGTATTGAGTGAGAGGTGGATTCGTCTGGAGGTGTCCCTGTTTCTGGCAGCTCTGTGCCCTGCCTTGGATTTACACACCCTTAAGTGACCTTTTTAAAGCCACACCCCCCTCAGAGTCTCTCTCTCTCTCTCTCTCACCCATCCGTGCTTCTAGACCCATTTCCTGGGGCGGCTGCATGGCTGGCCTCAGCCCTTCCCCCCCGCACAAGGACTCTTGCCTTGTCGTCTGGCATTTCGGGTGGTCCAGATCTGGTGTGCACCTTCCCCAGAAGTTTGGAGCAGGTACATATTCACGTACAGTGAGGCTGTTACCCTTTCCCCTGAGCCTTGTGGCCTTGGACATGCTTGCCTCTTTGTTCCGAGGTATCCCTTCCTTGGGGTTTTCACTACGACTTGAGACACCTGAAGCCCCTCCACCCAGAGGCCTCACTCACAAGCTCGGGTTCCAGTTCTTGCCTGCAGCTTTGGCCCTTTCTGCCCAAGTGTGCAAATGAAGGTGAACCTCCCTGCTTTAGAGCTCAAGCCTCCTGGGATAAAACAGGGTAGAGCTCATGGCAGTGAGAGCAGCTCATTCTGTGCTGCTGTGGTGGTTGTGGGTGTCTCAAAAGCTGTGTGTGTGTGGTGGGGGGTCCTTCTTTGCTCTTCCTCCTCCTCGGTTTCTCAAGGGCCGGGCGCTGTGCTTGTGCCATTCCTCTCCCTCCGAGCTGCACTTCCTGCTGTCGGGGCTGGGGCAGTTTATTAAAAACCTTGTCAGCCAACACTTTATGGAATGATGATGATACATTCTCCAAATCCCTCTTGGGGAAAATTGTATTCTGTTTGCCTTTAATTTAAAAAAAGAAAAAGTGAGTACTGTCAGTTCCTTGATGCTGTTTTAAATAAACTTTCTGGAAATCGGCAGACCCCTGGAGGTCCACGGCTTCCTGCTCACTCTTGAGTTGGTTTGGGCTGTGAGGGGAGCAGCCTTAAGCTTGGTGCCTGTGGGTCGCAGAGGGAGAAGGCTTCACGCCGAGCCAGAGGAGCCCACTGCTTTCACCGAGGTGGAGGGGTGGGGAGAGGAGCAGACGTCTTTCCCAGCTTTGCTGGTACCCGAAAGCCTTTAAGCAGAAGCTTCTCGCTGGAGAAAGGCTTGTTTATTACTTAATGATTTTACTACATTTCTATCCTGCTCTTTCTCCAAGGAGCCCAGAGTGGTGAGCATGGTTACCTGTATTTACACGAATAGAAGACAACTAAATTTTAAGACAACCCCCTTAAAAAGTACAGGTTAAATACAGGTTATACCTGCATTTACTCAAAAGGAACAGGACTCTGAGGTTAAGATGACCTAATCTCTAATATTAAAAAAGAAATGAAAAAGAAAAAGCCCGTGTCTTCCATTCAAGTGAATACAGCACCTTTCTCCTTGTGGCAACCCGCGGGGAGTTAGGCTGGGAGAAAAGTGACTGGCCCAGAGTCACCCAGTGGCTGAGTGGGGATTTGGACTCGGGTCTTCCTAGCCCAACACTCTAACCACTACACCACATTGGCTTGGCTTTGGGTACCTGGACTGGGGTGTGGGAAATCACACCTGCTTTCTGGAGTAGAGCTCAAGGGTGTGCGTTGCTCAGTGGCAGAACCCTGGCTTGGCAGGCAGAAGGTTCCAGGTGAGGCCCCAGCTTGAGCTCCCTTCTCTGAAACGATAGACAGGTGGACCCGAGGGCCTGATTCAGGATAGGATGGCTTCATATATCCACAGGTAACCCTTGTTAAAGACACAGAAAGTGACTCTGCAAAGGGCTGAAGGTGCTGAAACTCCAGCAGACCAAAGGCCTAGCATAGTGCGGAGGCTTCGTTCTGTAGTGGGAGGCAGGCAGGAGGGTCAGCTGTGTTCTTGGCAATGTTTCAGAGACATCCTTGGCATGTTTGACCACGAGCACCCACCAAGCCTGCAGCAAGTGCAGAAGAACAGAGAGAGGGTGTGCGTTGGGGTGGGGGAGCAGCCCCAGTGGGTTCTTATCCCCAGTCAAGGGGTGGTGGTCATGGAGCAGTTGCTGGAGCAGCTAGCCCTCCTCTGTGCCTTCTCCCCTCCCTGCTGGCATGTGTGTGGCCATGGAGGTTGTCTCCACTGGGTTTGCCGCTAGAGGGCTCCTTCCCCCTAAAGAAGGAGCTCTCCTTCCGTGTCTGGAAGCAACAGCAAACTCCCTCCTAGGGTAAACAGCTGCAGTGAGTCAGGGGTGGGGAATGGGAGTCCGGATCAGGGAGAAAGGGCTAAACCCTCTCCCTGCGGCCCCACCGCTCTTTAGAAAAGCAGAAGGCAGAGCTATACGGATGTGTCTTACCTGTGCACTTTGACAAGAAGAGACGACTTCTGTTTTCCTGCAACCCTACCCTGGAGCCACAGGAAGCTTCTGCCCTTGGCCCTCCTGGGGTGTCTTCAAAAAGCAATTCTTGGGGGTGGGGTGGAGAGGCAGAGTTGGGGACGTGGCGTGGGGGGCCAGCTCCAGGCCAGCCCCATGACTTGAACAGCTGCCCACCCCACTGCCCAGCACAAACTGCTGCTTGCTTTCCGTAGGGGCAGCCCAGTGGCCAGAAAGTCACCGTCGGCAAGCACCGACAATTGGCCTGCAAACAGATTTTGCTAAGAATTCCAGTAGTCTAAAGTTCAAGAGAGGCAGGCCTGTGCCAAGGGTGGGGGACCTTCTGGCATCTTGCCACAGACATCTCTCCATGCAAGCTATTTTGAGTTCAGTATCAGATTTCTTGTTGAAAGCAGTGCAGTGGGAGAACACATTCTTTGCAGGCAGGACCCCAAGTTCAATCTGTGATTAAAAGGATCTCAGATAACAGGGCTGGGAAACCTTGCTGCTGGTGGTGGTGGTGATGACGACGTTCGGCCATTCTGGGATGGATGCTGCGAGAGTCTGACTCGGCCCAAGGCAGCTTTATATCGGGCCTCCTACTTTGGAGTTAGGCACAGACAATCTCTTTTGCACAACCTGAAAGGGCTGCCAGCCAGCATTGGCTGGCTCTTCCTCAAACCCACCCAGTGCTTCTCCCTTCTCTGATTCAAGCATGCCCTTCTCTCCCTTTGGGACATCTTTTCTCTCTCTCACCCACCACTTGCAGAAACATCTTGCCTCCCTGCAGCACGTGTTTCAGGGCAATCCCATAACCTGGGGGCAGGGGCTAGGGTGCCCCCCAAACCTATCTCTGCCTCCCCCCCCCAATGCTTTTACAAATGAACAGCTTTAAAATTGATATATTGTAAAGTAAGGGAGAGCAACTGAGACGATAATATCGCCCAGAGATGGTTTGGGGCGGTATACAAATTTGATAAATAAATAAAATGCCCCTACACACACACACACACACTTCTTTTGGTGCTCCCCTAAACATTTAGGCTGGCTACCGGCCAGTCCCAAAAGGACTTGCAGTCTAAAAAGAAAGAAAAGGTAGGTACCAGCAGCAGTCGCCGGAAGGATGCTGTGCCAGGGCTGGATAGGGCCAGTTGCTTCCCGCCTGCTCCATAGAAGAGAATCGCCCCTTTAAAAGGCGCCTCTTTGCTCAGCTTGCGGGGGCTAATCTAGCAGACAAATGCCTTTCCGTGGTTGCCGTTGTTCAGTGACGGGAGGCTAGGAATGCTTACTGGTCTGCTGCAAATCTCCAGCAAGCTACCTGTGCATCTACTTTCTGGCCATCCCTGCTTTATGCAGCAACAAAACGGCTGAGAAAAAGAAACCCCCTAGCTCTGGTGATGCAGAAAACAGCATGGAAGGAGTGAGCTCCGTCAGCACCAGCCAGTGTTCCCTCTAAAAGGGCATTCCGGATGCTGTTGACTACAACTCCCATAACCCCCTGCCAAAGGCCATCGCTCTGTCCTGCTCTCCTGGACGCCCCTTCCTCCTGAGCAGTTCTCACGCTGGCAGGTGCCTTTCTGGGCTGCAAGGCCAGCCGGCCGTGCGAGCGTGTGGGGTTGGGGAGGCTGCCCCCCTCTGCAGAGCAGCACGCAGGGGGCCCGCTCTTGAGCCCGGGAGCAGCGCCCCCCTCCTCGTGCCCTGGCGCTGCTCCTGCTCCTCTCCCACGCAGGCCTCTCTTCTGCAGCCGGCTACCCAAAGCAACAGGAAGATGAATCCCTGCCCAGGTCTGTTGTCACAGGTGCCTGCTGCCGCTGCCGCCGCCTCCACATCAAAGACAGGCTGTTCTCCAAATGCCAGCGGAAGCGGCTAATGAGCCGGTTGATTTGCTAATTAATTGGCTAATGAGGAATGCTTGGCCGAAGAAGAAGAAGCCTGCGAGGGAACGGGGGGGGGGGGAGAACCAACACTGGCCAGTTGGGCGTCTCCGTCTCCGTCCGTGCGCAAACTGTGCTCCAGTGCCGTGGTCTGGGGTAGCGTTCCACATAGGAAGCTGCTCTCTACCGAGTCAGACCCTTGGTCCACTTAGCTCAGTACTGCCTACTCTGACTGGCAGCAGCTCCTCAAGGTTTCACGTCCTACCTGGAGATACCAAAGATTGAACCTGGGACCTTCGGCGTGCAAGCACCGATGCTCTTCCACTGAGTTTCAGCCCCGTCCTCTTAAGGGGAATGTCCTACAGCGCTCACATGGAGTCACCCATCCAAATGCAAACCGGGGTGGGCCCTATTTAGCAAAGGGGGCAACTCATGCTCTGTGCCGGAAGACCAGCTCTCTTCCCTAACTGTTTCTGGCCACAAGGGGGTGATTCCACCTGGCCAACAGGCTCTTGCTGAGAGTGTGCGTGCATGAGAACAGGAGAGCACCACCCTTTGAACCCCAAAGGCCTGGGCGCTGCACCTGGACAGGTGTGGGAGGGCCGATCCCCTCCTCTGGAGCCACTGGGGCCCCCTGCTCAAAGATGGCCAACAGCTGTCCTGCACGAGGCTTCGGGAAGGAACTCTTCCCCCAGACTAGGGAGGGCCCGGGGCAGCTCCCCTCATATTCTACCGTGCTTCTACGCACACAGTTCGCAATCCTCCCATGTTGAACGACAACAGAACCTTTATTGGAAGCCAGGGGAGTGTCGCGGCTGATTTGGGTCATAGCAAGGATTGTATAGGATGCGCCTCCCCACAGCATGCATGAGCAGGACAAGGGGAGAGGGGGAGAAGGGGGACCAGCAATAGGGGAGAATGAGCAGTAGGACCGGGGCACAGGGAGGGACCCAGTCTGCGAAAGCGGGTCGTTCAGGAGGGGCCTGGAGGAGACGAAGAGCTTGCCGGGTGGAGAAGGGAGTTTTCCTTGTGACGGCAGCATCAGCTGGGGGAGGCGGAGGAGGGGGCTGCGCACCATGCTCCTCCATGCGCTGTGGGGCAGAGAGGGGCTGGGCCCCAGACTGGCTCGATGGGCACTTGATGAGGCTTCGTTCTCCTCCTGTTGCAATGACTAGAGCACGGCTGTCGGGCAGGGAAGAAACGCTGCCGGAAACGCTGCCCTCAGTGGCTCCCAAAGCAACAAAGTGGTCGCAAAGGGGGGGCTCTGGAGGGGGGGAAGAGCCATGTCCTGCCCCGCCACTGGGCTCAGCCGCTGAGCATGCCGCCAAGGGGCCCCCAGCAGGCAGGCATCCTGGGCTCCTAGTGGAGCAGCGCAGAAAGGAGAACGAGCCCCAGCACGCCTGGCAGGAGTCTGGGGCAGCCTCTGCTCTTAGCAGCCCCACTGGGGTACCCGTAGCTGGTCCGGCACGTCCCCTCCAGCTCCTGGTAGGCGATGGGCACGTCATCGGGAGCTGCAAGGGCCATCTTGTCCCTCACCTGGGGAAAGAGAGAGGCCAGGTTAAGCCTCCTGCACTGAGTCATGGGCAGGACTTTGGGAAGGGGTCAGGAAATGGGAGGAGGAGGCCAGATCAGGAGGGTGTGTGTGTGTGTGTGTGTGTGCAGATTCGGAGGCTTTGGAGGGCTGCAAGGTCTTCTGGTGCTTCCTGGTCATGGCCGGCAGCTTCAAGACAAAGTGCCTCTCTTCACTTTCCCAATGCCCTCTTCAGGGGTGGGGACGGATTTTAGTTACCAGTTACTTTGCATTTTTGTATAGCAAATTTTGTGGTTAAAAATGAAAGAAAAGGAAAGGAGAGAATACCAGTCCTTAAAGCCTGCACCCGGAGGAAGGAAACGTGCAGGAAAGTGAGGGCATTTCAGAGAGATTATTCAAGGGACAATTCGCCAGCTGTCATCCTCCAGTGGGAAGCAATAAAGCAGGCAGGACCTGCAAGCAGGAGACCTTTTTGCTCAAGCTGCCAGCAACCCTTGTTGAGCCGGACATACTTGTGAGTACCAAGTCCAGTTTCTGGCTGTGAAGAAAAGCTGAGCTCCAGCAATGCTCAAGGGCTCTGTGGTGGAAGCAGCTGAGATGCCCACAGCCCCTCTCCCTGCCCCGAACCCACGACCGGCGCCTGGCTGCTCTCTGCCTCACCTGTTCCACGCTCTCGAAGACCCGCAGCAGGTTCTCTGCAAGGGCGCCTCTCACTTCCTTCTCGGTCCAGTTCCTCCGCAGCAGCTCTGCAACTAAGTCTGGATATTTGGAGACGTCCTCCAAGCCAACTGGGACTCTGAGCAGGACCAAAGGGTGAGGAGATGACAACAAGGACGGAAGGAAGGGAGATGACAACAGATAGGAGATGACAACCGGGACGGAGAGCCAAGGCTTCCCTTGGGAATCGGCTGTGCTGGGAGCCTCAGTGAGAGTGACGTCCACACAGGGCCCCCTTACTTCTACTGCATAGGTGGGGGAAGGACCAGGGAAGCTGGTCTTGTAGCAAGCATGAATTGTCCCCTTTGCTAAGCAGGGCCCACACTGGTTGCATTTGAATGGGAGACAACATGTGAACACTGTAAGATATCCCTGGGAAGAGCATCTGCCTATGTGCATGCAGAAGGTTGCAGGTTCCCTCCCTGGCAGCATTTCCAAGAGAGGGCCGAGAGAGATTCCTGCCTGCAACCTGGGAGAAGCTGCTGCCAGTCTGGGTAGACAATACTGAGCTAGAGGGACCAAGGGTCTGACTCGGTATACGGCACATTGGGGAAGGCCTGTCCAAATTAAACTCAGTTAAAAAACTAACCAGGGAAGGTGTCCAGTGGCAGGGAGTTCCAGAGATGATTGCTGAGAAGTCATGCTTGTGCACTGCCACCAGCTGGGCCTTAGAAGGCAATGAGGTGCCCAAGAAAGCCCCTCTACATGCCCCACACTAGTTCCAGGCGGCCACCTAACCTTCTGTTCAGGTTAATGCCACCACATCCACCTGATACCTGGTAACGCCATCGTAGTCTCCTCCGAATCCCACAGCCTCTGCGCCAGCAACACGTTTTACGTGGTCCAAGTGGTCTGTGGGTGGGAGAAGGGGCAGAAGTGTAAAGAGCCCCTGGGCGTGTTTTGCTCTCCTCCTTTCCTGCCCCCCACTCACCCGCCACCTGATCAAGCTTGGCTTCCGGGCTACAGGAGACGTAGTCGTTGTAGAAGTTCACCATCACTAGGCTGCGGGTGGTTTTCTGCAGGAAGAGGCACAGGGCGGGTTCAGGCACCCAGGAAAGCGCTGCTGCCGCTCCGGATGCGGCCTTCTCCCCCGCCCCCCCCCCGCCCCCAATTATCCAAGGCCCACTTTGTGCTGGGGCCCATCCTGCCCGCTCCCCCCCCCCCCAGCATGAAAACTGAGCCGCTTCCCAGCCGGATCAAGCCAGGTCACCCACTGCTCGGGAGGGAGGGAGATTCCAGGCCCCCCCCCCCGGCCCGGGTGCCCGCCTGCATATGCAACCACCTTGAGGCTCCTTCCTTGGGACTGAGAAGGGAGCCATCGCTGTGTCAAGCAAACCCCGTCCTCCTCTGCAGGTTTGCAAATGGCAAGCTGCCGATTACCGGCCCACCGGGACGAGGGAAAGGAAGGAGCCGGCTGGGCCAGCTGAGCCGCCGCCACCAGGTGCGGAGCTGCGGAGGAGGCGAGTTTCGGGCAGCCTCTCCCCCCTCCTCCTCCTCCTCCTGCAGATGCTGCCAGCCCAGGCGCACCCTCGCCGCCACTCACCACGCGCTGGAGCAGGCTGTCGGGCACGTTGCGCCGGCTCGGGCAGACGGCGAAGGCGGAGGAGTGGCTGAAGATCAGCGGGGCGCCGGAGGCGTCCAGAGCATCGCCCATCGTCTCCACGGAGACATGAGCCAGGTCGACCAGCATGCCCAGGCGGTTCATCTCCTTCACCACGCGCTGCAGGAGGACGAGGGGAAAGGCCGGGGCTGGAGCCGCAGCAGGTCCCTCTACCCCCCCCCCCCGCTTGGGAGCAGCTCTCCCGAGGGGGCTCTTTTTCCTCCCAGCACTTGCTCCTTGAGACCCTTTTTGAACAGCAAGGCCTGAGATTGCACCCCGGAGGAGCTTCTGCGTGCAAAGCAGCGGCTTCACTTCTGAGCGGTGCCTCCCCCAGCCCAGTTGAGGAGCCAGAGGCTTCGCTTTCTCTTGGGCCTCTGCCCACAGTTTTGCAATTATTATGATTATTTCTTGTTGACACAGCCAGGCAGGTGTTATTGACTGGTTGGTTTTATCCAGACACCGAGTCCTTCCCAAGGACCTGGGAGGGCTGGATTTCATGATCAATATTGTTGTTATAGATATCATCGCAAAATATAGGCTGTTCCCAGTAAGGTTGCTTTTTGTAACTGGCTGGTGGCGATTTCTGTGGCCCCTCTGGTGTTGAGGTGCTCTTCAAGGTCTTTTGGAATTGCACCCAGGGCGCCAGTTACTAGTGGGATTCTTTGGGTCTTCTTCTGTCACAGCCTTTCAATTTGAATTTGTAGATCTTTGTATTTGGTGATTTTTTCTCTTTCTTTTTCTGCTATCCCCTGGTATTGCTGTATCGATTATTTTAACTTGTTTTTCTTTCTTCTCGACTACAGTGATATCTGGTGTATTGTGTGGCAGATGTTTGTCTGTTTGTAGTCGGAAGTCCCATGATATTTTTGCCCTAACCCTAACCCCCACCACTCTCTCTACATTCTCCAGGCCTGTGCAAGTGGCACTAGAGAGACAGAACCCCCCCCCTCCTCCTCCGAAGGGCTGTGCTCACACCAGGGCACACTGTTTGGGAAGCTGACCCCTGACCCCCTCAGCCTCCACTCTCACCTTCCCAAATTCAGTCAGGCCATGATGGACGGGCTTCTCGTCCGCTGTGTCTACCAGCCAGTTATCAGCCCTGCCGAGGAAGAAGCACAGGTGAGATGAGGCGGGCAGGAGTTCAGCAGGCCCTTTGCAATCTCTAATGCAGAAGGGGCTTTTGTTGCATTTCCTGACGGTCCCCCAGCCGGCCAGGCGCCCTCCCCTCTACGTCCTCCTGTCCTAAGGGGGTCTCTCCTCCCACATGGTGGAGTTTCCCTCACCCCAAAGCCTCCAGCTGTCTTGTTGCGCTTGACGGATCCTAGTGCTCGATTTCTGCGGGGGGTGGGGATTGGACTTCAGATCTTTCTCACCATTGCCCCTGCTGATAGATTTGTCAGGTTGATATGCATGCATGTGCCTCCTCACTAGCAAGGGACCTGCACTCTGCACATGCCCAGAGGCACCCAGTTAACAGACTGGTGCAGAGTTCTGATGCTGAAAGCAGACACCAAGCGCTGGGCTTATTTTCTAGCACAAATGTCCGGGTTCCTCTTGACCTTACCAGGGCGTGTTGCAGCTGTGGGTGAGGGTCATATAGCGCACCCCCAGCTGGTAGAAGGTGCGCAGGACTGCCAGGCTGCTGTCAATGGAGTGGCCGCCCTCTACCCCAATCAGGCTGGCCACGTGGCCAGTGCGGAAGGCATCCTTGATACCTGTGAAGGAAGCATTTCCTGTCAACCAGCAGTGTGGAAGGGGAGAGGGCCATTCAGATCTGTCAGCCAGCCTCCTATCACACACCCCTCTGTACTTAACAGGACTCTAGTTCCTTTAATTATAGGGTAGGAGGGAGAATTCTGGCAGAAGCTACTTCTCCTGGCACTCATGCACAACCAAGGGACAAGTGGCGCCTGCTGAAATGGCCACTGCCCCCCCCCCCATGCTAAACAGTCCTGAACTGAATACATGCCTTGGCCATGGATGGACATCAGATGCCGCCTTCTACAGAGTCAGGCCCTTGGTCCGTAAGCCCAGCAATGTCTACTAGGGCTGTGAACGGCTCTCCAGGACTCCAGACAGGGGTCTTTCCCGGCCCTACCTGGAGATGCTGCTAGGGGTTGAACCTAGTCAACAGTGACGTAATCACACGAGGCTTTGCGACCGAGGGTCCTCTAGATTTGATCAGGGCATCCCTCCCTGTGGAATGGCTGTCATTCAGGTGGATGAGATGGAGGGACATCTGCTCTGGACTGAGGAGGACACAGCCTGGGCTAATCAGCCCAGCCAGGGAGTGGCTCTTCCACCTCTGCGGTCTCCCTCCCTTACCTGCACTGTCAGTGACACATGCAAAGGCATCTGGGTATCGGAGGCACATGCGGTGGATGACATCGATCTGCTCCAAGGTGCGTTTCACAGCATCTTTGTTCTGAGTCTCGCAAGGCACATAGGCTGCCCAGAACTGAGCAAGGAGAGAAGGGAGCAAAACAAGCGTTTCCAGAGCATGAACAACCTCCTCTTTCTTGCTGCCTGCGTATAAACTCAGCAGCCACAGAATGTCTACAAACATTCAAGTTGTTCATGGACCAGTGTCAGCCTGTAGAATGTTGACAGGCAATACTCTGGCCCTGAAAAATCGCACACAATGCAAGGACAGGAGAAGCTGTGTGATGTTTTGGGGAAAGGAAGTGGACATGTGATGGAGTTTAGCCCCCTACGCCACAAAATGGGTCTCTTGCAGCACATGCTGGTGTCTGGGATGTACTGAGATTGCAATTAGTGGATTAGTCCTCTGCACTTTAGTATAAACACTCCCAGGAGAGCTTACAGTTAACAATTAAAAGCAATCAAAAAAATATGAACAATACAAATATCTTTAAAATTAGGGAGGGAAGAAGGAAAGAAAGAAAGAAAGAAATAAAATGTTAAATTCAATTGAGAAGCTATTGTTAAAGGTCTGAGTAAATAAAACAACTTCTTTACTGGAGACAAACAACTGAAAGGAAAACTTGCAAAACGTTTGCATAAGTGGAGAACCATGTGGTTCTTCAGATGTTTTGCAAGCTTCCGAACTTCACAGGTTCCTTTTCAGATAAAGATCTTCCCAGTTAAAAAAAGAAAGAAAAGAAAAGCGTTGGTTCTGTTATCTTATGTGGTGTGTTCAGGCTGCTTTGATAGGCACTTCCACTTGCACTGTGTTTCCGTAGGTATGGAGAAGAGTAGGACGGCTCTCCTGTGGCTTGAGGAGATGCACAGACGTGGGAATTTCAGCTGGTGCAGCCTGTCAGGTGGAGGGGGGGTGGGTGGGGAAGCTGCACCTGTTGAAGCTCCCTCTTTGCTGAGCCTTCTCAAGGCACAGGAGACCCGTGGTCCCCTTTCCCAAACGGCAGCCCAGTGAGCATGCCCTCCATCTCTGCTGCCTTTTCGGCCCGCTCCTTACCTGTGCTCCCACATGCCCTGTCTGTAGCTTGGGAATGTTGGTGTGTGTCTCTTGGAGATGGGTCAGGTTGGCTGCTTCCAGGGACAATTGGTTGTTGAATTTTTTCAGCAGCTGCCAGGGCAGGTCATTGTGCCTGGAACAGGAAGGGCAAGAAGTTCCCACGAGGAGTGCCAGGCAAGACCATTGTGCTACCTGGGCCTCCCATGAGGTTTTCATCTGTGCTCATTTGTTTATTTAACTGAGACTGGTGTGTTACACTGAAATGTCTTATGTTTTTATGTTTATCAGCTTTTAGTTTTTCTTTTCTTTTCTTTTCTTGCAATAAGAGGTCTTTTTGTTGAGAGTTGGAGTTAATATGCGCATTCCATCGCCGACATATTGAATTATCTGGCTGATGACTTCTTAGGAACATAGAAACATAGGAAGCTGCCATATACTGAGTCAGACCCTTGGTCCATCTAGGTCAGTACTGTCTATACAGACTGTCTATACAGGATACCTCTCCTATGCAAGCGATGGTCATGTGAGCAAGCCGGTTATCTCGTTGGTGTCTGGGCTTCAGATGGGGCAACCTAACCTCCCTAGCAGTCAGTTCCCATGAACCCCCCCATGGCACTGACTTCCAAGTACAGGGGGAAAGGGTCCAGCTGAGAGATGTTTCCTGTGAAACCACTCCAAGTCGGAGTTGCCACTGGTAGAAAGTTGCAGACTGTTAGGAAAGAGGCCTGCCTTCAGCTTGGTAACGGGATGATTTGGGCCCGGGTGCAAGAGGCAGGGACGGAGGGACATAACTGCAAATCTCCCTTCGTACTTTTCCTCTCTAGGGTAAAAGATAAAGTTGTGCCATCAAGTTGGTGTCGGCTTCTGGCACCCACAGAGCTCTGTGGTTGTTTCTGGTAGAATACAGGAGGGGTTGACCATTGCTATCTCCCGTGCAGTATAAGATGATGCCTTTCAGCATCTTCCTATATTGCTGCCGCCTGATAGAGGTGTTTCCCATAGTCTTTGTTCACGTGAACATTCCCATAGTCTGGGAACCATACCAGCGGGGATTAAAACTGTCTAACTTCTGCTTGTTAGTCAAGCATTTCCCCGCTGCAGATGGTGTTTTAAAAAAGAAAGTGTACTTTGCCAAGCAGAATGATGCTGGCTTTTCTCCAGTCTTGCTTGTGGGGAACATGAATGGAGATCTGTTTCCGAAGTTGAAAAGGTGATTGACCTCTCGGGTACAAAAGACAGGTTTTAGAGGTGCAGCCCTGGGGTCCTGATGTAATCCTTGGTCATGCTTTGGGACAATTATGCAGTGCCAAAGTCTAGTGCAACTTCCCTTCCGTGAGTTCGCCCTGCTGTGTACAACCTCTGCACCTGGTTTGCCCCTTGAGTGGCCACCCTCCAGAATTGCCCTCCTGGGGTCTCCAGAAACCGGCACCAATTCCACAAGACTCTTGAAGGCAACTCTGCCCGGAGAGGCAAGTGGCCTTTAATGCCGGGATTTTCTCAGCTAAATGAGGCAAATGGCGGCCCTTGAGACTGGCCACATGAACTTTGTACTTTTGCATCAGGACAAACTTTTGGCCTGCAAGAGGGAGAAGCCCAGCCTTTCTGCCAGGCGAGTGGAGCCCTGCCTTTGCTAGGCAATGCTCCTTGCCCTCATCTGAGAGCCTGGGTTAGGAGATCATGACAGCCCGGGCAAAAAGCCAGCCTAATGATTAACCAGGTGAGCACATCTTGGTGAGAAAGCCAAGGCCAATGATCTTGAGGGCTGTGAGAAAATTCATCATGTTGTAAAAATAGGAACACTGGAAGCGGCCATATACTGAGTCAGACCATAGGTCCATCTGGCTCAGTATTGTCTACACAGACTGGCAGCGGCTTTTCCAAGGTTGCAGGCAGGAATCTCTCTCAGCCCTATCTTGGAGATGCTGCCAGGGAGGGAACTGGGAACCTTCTGATGCTCTTCCCAGAGCGGCTCCATCCCTTAAAGGGAATATCTTACAGTGCTCACACTTCTAGTCTCCCATTCAAATGGAGATGCCAGGGAGGGAACCTGGGACCTAGATGCTCTTCCCAGAGCGGCTCCATCCCCTGAGGGGAATCTCTTCCAGTTGTCACACTTCTAGTCTCCCATTCCAATGCAACCAGGGCAGACCCTGCTTAGCTAAGAGGACAAGTCCTGCCTGCTACTGCAAGACCAGCTCTCCTCTCGTGGTCTAGGCATGGCTGCTTCACACCCTCCAGCCTCCGGAAACTGCAGAGAGGGACGTGCTCATAAGAACCCCAGTTCTCCAGCTCCACCCTCCACGACCTGCTGCCTTTCTTGCGATGGCCTCCCTTGTCCCTCCCCTCCACGGCTGGACAGCTGCTCCGTCCCATTCAGCTGGCCTCCTGCCTTTCCAGGAAAAGGCCGGACCAACTCTGCAAGGCTGCCCAGGGAGGCCTCGACTACATCCACGGAGCTGCATTGGTTTGGCTGGACAGCACCGTGCACAGCTGGTCGCGTGGACAGCAGCAGCAGCTTCTTGGACCAGCCCTGGATGGGGCAGTTCACACCCTGGAGGCTGCTGCCTGTGGGAAAGGAGCCCTTGAAGTGGGGGGCTCTTTCCAGACCCCTCAGCTGCCTCCGCCCCAGCTCAGAACCACTTGGACGTGAGCAGTAGCACTCCCTCATCTCTCCCCCATCATCCCACTGCAGAGAGAAGGGGTAGGAAGGAAGGGTGGGTCTTACCCATCTATCACAGGAGTTCCATTCATGATTCTCAGGGCTTCCAGCTGATATTGATCTGCTGAGCAGAGCAAGAGGGAGGGGGGGAGGAGGAGGAGGAGGAGGAGGAGGGGGCAGCTGGGCAGTGGCAGCAGCATCCTGGCTGAGGGTGGCCTGGTCTGGTTCCTGCACCTTCCTTCCTTCCTTCCTTCCCTCGAGGCCCTCACGCTTCCCTAGAGGGGATTCTCTTGCACTGGTGGAATTCCAAGGGAGGAGCTCTGATGGCTTCTTTAGCTTCCTGGAGCAGGAGTGGCTGACTCTAGGGTTTACATACCACCCCACAGTAAATAAATAACTGTTTGGGAGGAGTCATGGCACCATTTCCGTGAGCTGGGTTCAGTTCACCTGCCACATTGCAGCTTACTGCTTGGGGCGAGGTGGGGTGGGGTGGGGTGGGGTGGGAGGCTTCCTTGATGAGAGGCACCTGGGCACCCACAGAGCCACGGAGCCCAGCATGGCCATGAAATGCCCCCAAATGGCTGCATCCACTAGGAAACATGGTCCTTCTCCCACCTCCGTGTCTAGAGCACGAGGGTCAGTTGGCTCTCATGCTGAGCTCACTTCCAGAGGCATCTGACATTTGGCTCAGAGAAGCAGCGCGGAGGCCTGGGAAGAGACCTCCATGGCCAGTTTTAGGGTCATCCTTCTTTCTTATCCTTTGCTCCTGACGGGCTTGGAGAGACGTAGCACTCGTCTCTTTGCACAGCCCCATCGGCCTAATCTAGCTTTTGTAATAATCACCTCTTTTAATCTGAAAGCAGAAGACTGGATTGGTAGATGCAGGCCTGGATCTGCTCCGGGTGGCTTGGATGATCTTAGAACGGAACAGAAGACGTCTGCTTTATTTAGAATAGAAATGAAGACATCTGGGGCGGGGGGGGGATGATAAAGGTTTGTCAAATAAAACACGGTGTAGAGGAAAAGAAGGCAGCCTCTCTTGTGCTAGAATCCGGGAGCTTCCAGGGAAATGGATTCTGCAGGAGCACAGGACCACAGGAAGCTATACCGAGTCAGACCTTTGGACCATCTAGCTCAGTATTGTCTTCACAGACTGGCAGCGGCTTCTCCGAGGTTGCAGGCAGGAATCTCTCCCAGCCCTATCTCATTGGAGATGCTGCCGCCAGGGAGGGAAATGGGAACCGAGATGCTCTTCCCAGAGCAGCCCCACTCTCCCCTGCGGGGAATCTCTGACAGTGCTCACACTTCTAGTTCAGAAGCAGGATGCCTCTGAATACCAGTTGCTGAGGAGAAAGAGAGGGAGAGGAGTTACCCCTGCTAACTGAGCAAAGAGGCACCTTCTAACATGGTGTTTCTTTCATATCGAGCAGGGGGAAAACAACTGGCTTTTTCCAGCCCCAGGACGGTCACCCTTGCTGCTCCATAGTAGGTAGCGTTCTTCCCTTTATATTGTTACAGTTACTATGATTCATAGACTGCTTTTCAACAAAAGTTCTCAGAGCAGTTTATATAGACAAATAAAGAAGATGCTTCCCTGCCCGCAAAGGGCTCACAATCTAAAGAGGTATATAAAATAGACACCAGCAACAGCCCCTGGAGGGATGCTGTGCTGGGGTTGGACAGGGCCAGTTGCTCTCCCTCTGCTAAGTAAAGTTGTGCCATCGAGTCGGTGTCGACTGCTGGTGCCCACAGAGCCCTGTGGTTGTCTTTGGTAGAATACAGGAGAGGTTGACCATGGCCATCTCTCGTGCGGTAGGAGATGATGCCATTCGGCACTTTCCTCTATCGCTGCTGCCTGAAAGAGGTGTTTCCCATAGTCTGGGGAACCTACCAGCGGGGATTCGAACTGGCAATCTTTGAATTGCTAGTCAAGTCATTTCTCCGCTGTGCCATTAGGTGGCTAAATGTTAGGAAATCACCACTTTTAAAGATGCCTCTTTGCCCAGTTAGCTCTGCTTGTGGGCTTCCTCGAGACATCTGGTGGAGAAGGGATGATGTGGGGCTAGTGAAGTTGAAGTGAAGACAGCCCTTTTTGTTGAGGCTTTTGGCCGATGAGCTCTCTCCCTTGCTCTTTTTAGCACATCAGCTGTATTTGCTCTGTTTTTCCTGTAATTGTTGATATCTTATTGTTAACCGCCCTGGGGACTTAGGATGAATGGCGGGATATAAATATAAGTTTAAAGAAGTGTGATCCAGTGTCACGAATGTCTAGGCAGCTCCTCATGAGCTCTTCTAGCCCCCGCTTGGTTTAGGCACTCCCAGACCCAATGTCTCGGAAATAGCGTGAGAGGCCTTTGGCTTGCCGTGCACAGTTGTGGGTACAGATTCTGTCTGGGTGAGGAGTTGTTTCCATCTGCAGGACCACAGAGAGTTGATGTATGAAAAGTCAGCCAGGTGCAGGAAAGCCATGGTACGCCTTTGCAGCGTGATGTGGTTTTTGTCTCAGCGGGCGCTGACTTGGCTCCTCCTCCAGATCCGCTTCTGGGCTCCTTTGTTGCTGTTGAAAGCCATCAGTTGTGCATGCATTGAAAACCACGTTTAAGCGCTGAGTCTAGGATGTGCTGCTAGCTATGTTTACTTTCCACAGGAGGGGGAAATGGAGCTGGACCACTTGCATTAGATTGATAATCTGCCTGTTGGCTTTCCTTGGGCTCTTGAAGGGATGTTCAGTTAAGCCGACATCTCTCCTATATATTTTGAAGAGTTTGTTTGTGCATAATCACCATTACCTACACACCCATTTTTGTATGAGCCTTCCTGCTACTTAAATTACCTAAATGCACTATTTTTGATGCTGGAATATGCTGGGTGAAAAGTTTTTTTTTTTAAATGGGGTTTGTATTTTTAAAAGAAATTCTGAATATAATAACCAGATTTTAAGTGTGATGGTTTTAAACAGGTTTTTAACATTCAAGAATCAGAGAAATAATCCATAAACGACATCATGCCCAAGAGAAGCAAATCTTTCCCAGATTCGAATGTATTGGCTATTGTTAGCTGAAAAGAGCCTCTGTGTTCAGCAGCACTGTACCTCTGTAGTAGTAGTAGTAGTAGTCTACATTCTAGTTACTGGGAGACAAACAGTGGGGCAGGGAAATTGTGCCTGGCTTGTGGGCTTCCGGGAGGACCCATTTTGGTCTGAGCCAGCTGGGCTCTTCTGATGTTCACAGAGAGGATGAGAAGCCGTATCTGTGGTTATTCCCCATGCTAGCTAAATGGAACCTCTGTGCACCGATGCAGTCTACTTCTTCTAATTTTCAAATGCGGTGGGCAACCAAAAGGGCATGCCCGTTGCCTTCAGGCTCTGCTTTTTGTTGAAAAGCAGCCTCTGGATACTCAAAACTGTAAACGGGCAGGAGCACCCATAAACATGCAGGCAGCAAACCAGTAAGAAGAAAGGGCCTCCCTCCTGGCCTGTTCCAGTGCCCCATCTGCAAATGATTTCTTTTCCAATTCCACTGAAATTCAGTACTTCGGCGGCTGAGTTTAAAGAGGAGGCCGGAAAGAGGAGAAGCAGGCAGCCCTTCTTAGAACTTCGCTCAGCCTGCCCCTCCCTCCCTCCCTCCCTCTCTAGCACAGGGCGGGAGTCCTTGAGTCTAGGGCAGCAGCCAGCCTCTCTTCCACCCCACACCCTCGTCATTCTGCTCAGCAACATGGCTAGGCTGGATGTGACGGAGACCTTTGAGGGCATCCGCTTCCCTGGCCACCTCCACACCCAGGAGTCCCTGAGCTTTGCCAGTACCTTCCCGTTCCGTGACTCAGACACCCTCCTTGTCACCTACCCGAAATCTGGTAAGAGCAGGCTGTGTGGGGTGTGTGTGTGTGTGTCCCCCCTTAGAAGCCCACATGGACCTCTGCCCTCTTTTCTTCGGATGCAAAAGCATTGCTTGGGTTGCAAAAGATGCTGGGTTTTTGGAGGAGCTCAACTCTCTCTGGGAGGGGAGACAGAGCGCTGCTTGTGGCGTCCACCTTCACCTCACTGGGGTAAGTGGGGCTTGTGCTGCTTCTAAAACCTGCAGAGTTCCTCTGACCAGAGGGGGCAGTGAGGCAAGAGCCGTTTGTGTGGACATCGTGGGAAGTGTCGTCTCAAACCACTTCCAGGCTTCTGAAAACTTACCGTCTCGTCTAATCTCGTCTAACATATGCAGAAGTAAAGGAACCTTAAAAGAAGAATCGCCGCTGACTTCTCTCCCCTTGGGTGGGTCTGGCTGGCTCTTTCTTCCCTCTGCAGCACAGATCATGGATGGGCATATCAGCAAATTGCCAGGGGAGTGGGGCTTTTTGGGTGGGGGCACCAGTCTGACGGCCCTTCCTCCCTCCCTGCAGGAATGTTCTTCCTTTGATCCAAGATCCCAGCTGCCTTCCGCCGCCTCCTCCTAGCTCAGCACTGTGACTGCATCGTGAGCAGGGGTGTCGCTATAATGGAGTGGAGGAAGGGTTCAGAGAACCTGCCCCCCCAGCTCCACCCCTCCCTATTTGCGTCATTATCTCCCTCACTCCAAGGGGGCGAACATGGGCCCCCTCTCCCCTAGCTACACCCCCGTGAGTCTCCATCGCTGGCAAAGCTGCCCAGTCAAACGTGTTGCTGTAAGAGGTGGGGGGGCTGCACGAGACTCACACAGGGGTGGCCCAGGGCAGGGGGAGGACCAGAAGAGAGACCCATGGCTAAGGATCCCTTTAGAAAGAGGCTGGAGCTCTGACGTCCCCCAACACAACATTTGTGCCGTGTTGTACTCGGGCACAGTGAATTCACCATGCGCTCTCCCCTCAAATCCAGCCCAAACACCCCCTGGCCTAGAAGAACCCTGCTGGAGCTCCTAATAGAGGCCTGCAGCAGGGTTCTGTAGTAGGAACAGTACAGAACCCTGCTGCAGGCCTGTACTAGGAGCTCCAGCAGGGAGCTGTCTATAACCTTTTAAAGAAACCTCTTAAGTTGCCTGCATGAAGCCTGAACACAGGAGGCTCAACAGACATTAGGGCAGCCCCAGGTGTGGTAAATTGTGGCCGAGGATGCTGGGAGTTGTAGTTCGGCAACATCTGGAGGGCTGCCAGTTGGGAAGCCCTGCCCTAAGGTGAGCAGAGGCGAAGGAAGCCCCCAGGCTTGGCACCAGGCTTGAGGGGTTTCTGCAGGTGCAGCTTTCGAAGCTGCAGTCACCCCGGTGAGACTCCTTTGAGGCCACAAGCAGCAGAGAAATCTGAAACATGTGGCAAAGAATGCCAGCCTTTGATCACCTTACAAGGGGACATGAATAGCTTTGTTCTACTTTTTGATCATCTACAACTGAGTCGACCTCAGGGATATAGAGGAAGAAGGTGAAAAGAGCAGAGTGTGTCAGAGGAAACCCACAGGGCACCTGACCTTGCTTTTATGCTCAGACCATCACCTGGTGCAACCATAGGTGCCTCACTGGGTCCAGCCTCACACTCCTACTATCATGGTTCCATAGGAACATAGGCAGCTGCCATATACTGAGTCAGACCATGGGTGTATCTAGCTTAGCATGGTCTTCACAGACTGGCAGTGGCCTCTCCAAGGTTGTAGGCAGGAATCTCTCCCAGCCCTCTCTTGGAGATGCTGCCAGGGAGGGGACTGGGAACCTTCTGCTCTTCCCAGAGTGGCCCCATCCCCTGAGGGGAATCTCTTACAGTGCTCACACTTCTAGTCTCCCATTCACATGCAACCAGGGTGGACCCTGCTTAGCTAAGGGGACAAGTCATGCTTGCAACCACAAGACCAGCTCTCCTCTCCATGAAAAGTGTGCATTTGCTGCACCTGGATTTTGCATCATGATGGGAAACTTGCATTCTTCACTCCCCCCCGCCCCCCACCCCACATTCTGTGCCACACATGGCTGAAATGGGACATGTGACCTCAGAACCAGCCCACACAACGTGATTATGGATGGAGCCCAATTTGAGGAGTGACGCACCCTGGCTCTGCTCTATTTCTGCCTCTGCTTCCTGTTATGGAACCAGTTACTAATCCATAATGAGGACTCATTAGGAAAGGGATTGAAAACAAAACTCACGAAACCAGTTTCATAACTTATTTCTGCAAATCTGTGATGCACCTGCATCTGGAATACTGCGCACAGTTCTTTTTGGCCCTGCTCAAAAAGGATATTAAGGAGTTGGGGAAAGTGCAGAAAAGATTAGATTAGATTGTGAGCGCTTTGGGGGGACAGGGAGCCATTTTATTTCTTTATTTATATCTACGTAAACTGCTTTGGAGACTTTGGTTGAAAAGTGGTGTATAAATATTTGTCATACTGTATTGTATGTATTTGTTTATTTTGGCCCAAGGCCAGCATAAATGCAGAAAGAAAAAGAAACAACAGCAGTAAATACATAAAATACATAAAACATTAATACCTTCAAATACCGTATACATGGCTAATTTCGTTCAAATAAAACCAGTTAATCTGAAGTGCACAACCCAGCATCTCGTGCCTCAATCACTCTAAACCGAATCTTGCTTGCTATGAAGAGAAATTTTGCTACCCTCCTGTAAGCATGCTCTGACCTAGCAGTAAGCAGGGAAAGGACCTTGTCCCCATCAGAAGGGCAATTAGAATTGTAATGAGTTAGTCGTGGGGAGAGAAGCTTTCCCCTTAATTCAGTATAAAATCTGCACTCCAGCATCAGATGTTCCGAGGTCTCCACTTCACTGTTCTGGCAGGGGCATCATCTTTGGTCGTAGGGCACCTTCACAAAACGTCCTTCCAATATCACTGTATGAAGGGCGTTAAGTCTAGCCGCTGAAAGAGCCCTACAATGATCCCCATTAGAGATCCTAAGTAAATATTCAGCGGGGGAATGACTGCTGATTTGATCTCCTAAGAATAGGCCAGGCCCTATTTGGGCAACATCCCCCAGTCATACTGTATTCATATTTGTAAAACGGCAGTCAGAATGACCAAGGCACTTGTTCCCAACCAGGGTTCCTCCGGATGTTGCTGGACTACAACTTCCATCACCCCCAGCCACAATAAATTAGAGCTGGGATTAATGGGAGTTGTAGTTCTGCAACATTGCAGTAATTTATTCATAATTGCAGTAATTCATTGCAGTAAAGGAGAGGAGAGCTGGCCTTGTGGTAGCAAGCATGACTTGTCCCCTTAGCTAAGCAAGGTCCTCCCTGGTTGCATATGAAAGGGAGACTGAAGTGTGAGCACTGCAAGATATTCCCCTCAAGGGATGGAGCCACTCTGGGAAGAGCATCTAGGCTCCAAGTTCATATGCGTGGAACCTAGGAGGGCCGCTTCCAGCCAGTGTTCTCGATGGTCCAAGGGTCTGACTCAGCACAAGACAGCCTCTTATGTTCCTCTGACAAATAGGAACCAGCGTGGGGTCGTGGTTAAGAGTGTTGAATCAGGAGAGCGGGGAGACCGGATTCAAATCCCTGTCCAGCCACGGAACTCCCCGGGTGGCTCTGAGGCAGTCACCTTCTCTCTCAGCCCAGCCTACCTCACAGGGATGTGGTGAGGGTAAACATAACCCCGCACACCGCTCTGGGCTCCTTGGAGGGACGGAGGGATAGCAATGTGTACATTAAATTAAAGACCAAAGTGGTATACAAGTCCCTACCTGCAGGAGCTGCCTCTGTGACGATGCTGGGTGTGTCTTCATTCGGGGCCCACCCCTCCGTGACACACTCCTCCTCCTCCCCCCGTCTAGGGACCACGTGGATGCAGGAGATCCTGACCTTTATCTACAGCAAGGGGGACCCTGGGCCAGCCAAGACTATCCCCAACTGGGTCCGGATTCCCTGGTTGGAGCACCACTACTTCAAACAAACACTCCAGCAAACCAGCAAACCTCGCCTCTTCACCACCCATCTGCCCCAGCAGACGTTGGCAGCTGCTCTGAGGAAATCGAAGCCCAAGGTGGGTGCAGGGAGACCCCAGAGCTTGTGAGTTCCTGGGCGCTGTCTTGAAACTAAGCCAGCAAGAGGTTTCCTGGAGGCATCTGGTGGACCTCTGTAGGAAGCAGGAAGCTGAGCTGATGGGCTTGATCCTGCAGAGACTTCCTCTGGGCTCAGTCCCTGGCAGCAACTCCAGGCAGGCTGGAAAGACCTCCACGAAAACCCTGGAGAGCCACTGCCAGTCCGTGTAGACAATACTGAGCTAGATGGACCAAGTACAAGGCAGCTGCCTATGTTCTTATGGAGGGCAGGGCTGCCCTTTCAGAGAGAGGCTGGCTTGTTAACCTGTGCCCTGTTCTCTCCACACAGGTGATTTATGTGGCCAGAAACCCCAAAGACGTGGCTGTGTCCTTCTACCACTTCCACAAGATGGCCAACTTTCTTCCTGACCCTGGTTCTTTTGATGACTTTCTCCATCACTTCTTGGATGGCAGTGGTGAGTGGGACGCATCAGGTGGTGTCTGCAGGTGGTGTCTGCAAAGAAACCCGGGAAATGTTTGGGAAGCCTGTTCTCAGTTTTTCTTTAAAATAATACTTGGAAATTGTCATGCAACTACCTAACTTCATAGGCGATAGGCTTGTCTCCACTCATAACCAGAGTTAAGGAAGGCACAGCCAAGAGAACTTGTGCTGTATGATTTCTAGCTCAGATGGTCCGTAAGTTTCCACCCTGTTGGCTGACTGCTGTGGAAACTCTTTCCCAGTAAACACCCACAATGCTGATGACCTCAATTTTGCCTGTTTAATCCTAGGAAAAAATACTGCTTGCAAAGACCTGGAGGCATTTTAACTTCGTTTGGTTCAAATTAGGGACAGTATCCTAAAATTGTTTCGGAAAAGCAGATCCAGAAGTCACCAAAACTTCTAACTTGCTCAGAGTTGAAATACATGTTATGCTAATGGCATATTTGGCCAATTCCGCCCATGCTAATGGGTCAAAGAGGCACCTTTGAACTTGGAGGATCTCTTATATTTAGCAAGGGGAGAGCAACTGGCCCTATCCAGCCTCAGGACAGCATCCCCCAGAGGCTGTTTCTGGTGCCTGCCTTGTACCCCCTTGTGTTTGAGGAGAGCTGGTCTTGTGGCAGCAAGCATGACTTGTCCCCTTAGCTAAGCAGGGTCTGCCCTGGTTGCATTTGAATGGGAGACTAGAAGTGTGAGCACTGCAAGAGATTCTCATTAAGGGATGGAGCTGCTCTGGGAAGAGCATCTAGATTCCAAGTTCCCTCCTTGGCAGCATCTCCAGATAGGGCTGAGAGAGAGAGACTCCTGCCTGCAACCTTGGAGAAGCCACTGCCAGTCTGTGAAGACAATACTCAGTTAGATAGACCAATGGTCTGACTCAGTATATGGCAGCTTCCTATGTTCTTTTCAGACTGTGAGCCTTTCGGGGATAGAGAAGCATTATTTCATTTCATTTGCTGTATAAACCACTATATTTGTTGAAAGGCAGTATAGAAATGTTTTAAATAATGGTAACAGTGATAATAATGCTTTTCATTTGAGAAATAGCAGCGAGGGTATAACTATTTGCCCTGGAAGGGAAGATGATTATTGAGAAATCCAATAGGTGTAGATTTCCCCGGCAGTGGTGGGGAAGTTGAACCTGCTGAATGTCCGCCAAGTTGAATGTCTGTTGAATGTCTAACAAGTCACTGCTGACTCGTTAAAGGTGCAAGAACCCTACTTAAACTCTGTGGTCTGGGGCAACAGGCGTGAGGCATGACTCTTTCTCTCGTGAAAGTCTCTCGGACTTTCTGATGGTTCCCTTTCTGTCAGAGGGGCCCCCCCTCAGGCATGAGAAGGGAAAATGTACTGAGTCATATGGTGACTGTTAATTGTAGAAATATAAATGGAACAATTTGTAAAATACATTTCCTCTAGTGTGGCCACATGTGGAGTACTGTGTACAGCTCTGGTCACCATACTTCAAAAAGAACAGTGTAGAACTGGAAAAGGTGCAGAAGAGGGCGACCTAGATGATCAGGGACCTGGAGCATCTTCCTTACGAGGCAAGACTACAACACCTGGGGCTTTTTAGTTTAGAAAAAAGATGATTGAGGGGCAACATGATAGAGGTCTACAAAATCATGCATGGTGTGGAGAGAGAGAATTTTTTTCTCCCTCTTGCAGAATGCTGGAACCAGGAGTCATCCCATGAAACTGATTGCTAAGAAATTTAGGACCAACAAAAGGAAGTACTTTCCCACACAATTAACTGATGGAATTCTCTGCCACAAGATGTGGTGACAGCCAGCAGCCTGGGTGGCTTTAAGAGGGGCTTAGATGGCTACTACCTGTCAATGGCTACTAGTCTGAGGGCTATTGGAACAATTTGTAAAATACATTTCTGGGCTAACCGCCAAAGCCCAAATTGTTGTGGGCTAACCGCCCAGAGAACTTGCGTTTTGGGTGGTATAGAAATATAATAAATAAATAAATAAATATTGGCCACCTCCATCCTAAGATGCAAGATGTCTCTAAATATCAATTGCCGGGGAGTAACAGCAGGAGAGAGGGCATACCCTCAGCTGTTGCCTGTGGGCTTCCCAGAGCGATCTGGTGGGCCACTATGGGAAACAGGATGCTGGACTAGATGGGCTTCCTTGGTCCTGATCCAGCAGGGCTGTTCTGATGTTCTATTTGACTTTGCTCAGTCGAATCGTCTGAGAGCTACTCAATGGACTTGCTGAAAACCTGGCAAAGGGCTGGAGGTGGAAGGGACTCTGCACGGTAGTCCCAAGACCTGGGCAAGTGCTATGGGGGTGGCAGGCATTCCTGAGACATGGGTGGAGAAAAGGGCTACTTCAGCCCCCTCTTGGGGCCTGTGGGGCCTGACCCAGCTCTTCTTCCCTGCCCTGTACAGTCCACTTTGGCTCCTGGTTCCAGCACATCAAAAGCTGGCTGAGCTGCCAGGCAGAGCTGGGCCTCTTCTGCATCACCTACGAAGAGCTGCACCAGGTGAGCTCACCTAGAAACAGGTACAAGACATATTTAATTATCCTTCTATTGGGCCTGCTGAAGACAGCTGTGGAAGAGCAAGTGGGATGGGGGCATGGACCTTGGTCTTGAGTAACAAGAGGGCGGTTTGTGCAGACAACAGGGAGATGAATTGTGTTGATCAACCCAATCATGCATGCTCCTGACAGGAGGGAGGGTCTCCATCTCCTCCTCCTCCCTTGCTCCATGAGTGTGTATCCATCGTAACTTCTCCATCAACCTTGTGACTGAATTCAGATCCCAGATGGGGAGAGAACTTGTGATCTGAGTGAGTTTTGGGTATAAGGTCACTAAGACTGTATGAAGTTTATCTGTGTGGTTTTAAAAACTTATTTCTCACTCTTTAAAAACCCAACCACAAACAAACCCAGAACAGAATGGCAGCCAGTTCCTTCCTGCATTTTCTTAAAACAGAAAAGAAGATGGTCAGCAAAAACAACGAGAACCAGTTGGCAGTCTCTGTCTCTCTTTCTCTGTCTCTCTCTCTCTGCATTTCCATTTTTGAATCACTGGATGCCTAGGTATCTCAAGCCTGCAAATACATTCCTCTTTCTTCAGAGGAAGAATCTGGGCAAGAGGGTTCTGTGAAACTCCTTGCATTGCTCACATCCCACCAGGAAGTTTTCCACACCCAGCTTTTAGCCTGCATCTTCCGAATGCCCCCGTCACCCTCCCATATTGGCCAGACTTACCCTGATGTCCCTGCAAGTTATTAGGGAGCACTTCACCCACAGTTCAGGTTTCTCATTGTGTGTCAGAGTGTAGCCCGATTTATATCCGGGGTTAAAAAAAAACCCACTTTTTGTGTCGTTTTTTCTGGGCAGCTTTAAAAGCCTCGCAGCATTAAACCTTTGGGAAAGCCGGCTGTCTGGGAAAGCTCCAGGCCAGCTCTCCAATAGCCGGGCGGGCCCTTTAAAGACAGCTTGGGGCCTCCCACAGATGTTTGCTAGCCCCTGGCGCTGATACAAGCCTCTGTCAACTCCTGCTACTCAAAGACACTTTCCAGAGACCTTCAGCCTTCAAGTGGTAGCAGTTTGCTCTTGGCCACTGGCTTCTTGTGGGATAACGATTTTCCATCCTGGCTTTTGTTAAGTTGCCGCCTGGGGATTTGCCTTACATGGGCTTCTTGTGAGTGAGTGGGCGGGGGTGGTGGTGGTGGTGGAGGGGAGGGGGCTGCTGCACCGACCAGGCTTGGCTGAGCCCCCCCCCTCTCCCCTTCCCTCACCCCAGGACCTCAAGGGCTGCGTGGAGCGGCTGAGCGCCTTCCTGGGCTGCCCTCTGCAGCCGGACCAGATTGCCTCCATCTGCCAGCACTGCAGCTTTGCCTCCATGAGTGAGAATACCACGGCACACCTTGCACTCATTCCGCGGGAGATCATGGATCCAAGCAAAGGCAGCTTCATGAGGAAAGGTGAGCGGGTGGAGAGAGCCACACCGGCCAACCGTTCGGAATGGGGAACAGGGACCACGCAAAAATTGTGCCCGCCCCCCACGCCAGGTGGGCATTCTCTGCAGAGTCAATAGAGGGCAAATAGCCAAACGGCTGCCCCCCAACTTCTAGCTCGTTTAGGAACACATTAAAAAGCAATGGTCCCTGTACAGATCCCTGGGGGAGGGGGACCCCACTCCTTACTCCCAGGTAGGTGGGTATAGGACTGGAACCGTTGCCACCCAGTGGCAGGTTTAAGGAGAGGCACTGTGGGCACCTGCCTGTGGCAGAACAATTTGAGGGGTGGCAGATTTTGCCGCCCCTCTCTGGGCCTGCAGATGGGAGGAGGGGAGCTGGAAGGAGCTCTCTCTCGCCGCCCCATCCCTCCACGCAGCAATGGGCATTGCTAAAAGGGGGGACCTTCCCCTCGCCAGACCACCCCCTCCCCCACTGTAGCTGCTGCTGCCCCATCCCGTCAGGCAGCAACATCTTGAAAGGTAAATGGGGGGGGCCTTTCCCCTCGCCCCCCCCTCGCTGCATCTGCCTGTGGCCTTTGCTGCTCTATCCTACCTCACAGTGGTGGTTTTCAGAAATAAAAGGGGGGGGGCTTTCCCCTCCCCCCCTTGCTGTGGGCCAGCAGCCGCCCAGAAAGGGGCAGCAAATCCTTGGCTGCCTATGGGTGGCAAAAAGCTTAATCCACCCCTATTGCCACCTCCCTCCTGGAAAACATCGAGTCCCCCCACCACCACTGAGAAGGCCCCATTGAATTCAGTGGGCCCCGCTCCCAGGTACAAGGGTAAGAACATTGCCGCCTTTGCCCCCATCCCCAGAAAAGGTCCTCTGGGTGCCCATATTCCAGATCTTTGGGACCTGGTGTCGGCAGGGGAGATGGTGCCCGCTGGGGCTCCCCAAAGGGTGTGCTCACCAGGCCACAAACATCTCTCCGACTGGACCTACTCGGGAGGTGGGGGAAGCCTGCTCAGGCAGCTCCTCTAGAGCAGGGCTGGCCTGAAGACCAGGGAAGGGGTGGGGCTCTTCCCGGCTCTACAGCCCCTGAGTGGCAGGAGCTCCCCGCTTGGAGGGCGCCCGCCTTGCCCGGCCAGGGCACCCAGCGCAAGAGAGTTCTTCTGCTCGCAGGGATCATCGGAGACTGGAAGAACCACTTCTCCTTGCGGCAGGACACGCACTTCAACCAGACATACCAGCAGGAGATGGACCACTGCGACCTGGGCTTCACGTGGCGGGGGCTGGACTGACAAGTGCGTGTCCGAAGCCCCGGCAAGCTCTGGGCACCACCACATGCCTTGAGCACCCAGCCCTGCAGGCAGAGGTGGGTGTGCCTGGCCAGCTGGCTGCAGGACGGAGACTTCCTGAGCAACACTTTCTTCACAGTGACTGTGTGCCCTTCCAGAATCAGGCCCATGGCCCCTCTGGCCAGGAATTCTCTCCCCACACCACAATGAGCTCACAGCAAGCCCGTCTGGAGTCCCTATATGGTTCCCTGCTGCAGAGTCCAAGGTGGGCTTCAGAGCCAAGGAAATCAGCTGCCTGTCTCACCCTGTTCTCCTCTGGTGGGGGGCGGGGGGGGCGGCTGAGCACCATTTGGATGGGAGGCTGCTAGGGCAACCCTCTCCTGGATATTCTGCACTCTTTAATCAAGAGCTGGCACACCCGGGACACCAACAAATGTTTTCAGATATTCCCAGACATGCTTATCTGGGTGGCCACTGCTGAAAACCAAATCCTGGACTCCACATGCTCTGCTGTCATCCGGTAGGACCGGAGTCATTCCACCCCCAGAGATGGCTTTTGCTTGGCATTCAGACACCAGCCCAAACTCAGACCGCCTGAGCAGCACCATCTTGTGCGTATCTCGAACACTGCAAGACTCCCAGGAGCAAAGCGGACTTTGAATAGCCAAGTTCCAGAAGGAAAGCTCAAGCAAGTTTGTGCTACAAGTTATGCTGGAAGCTGGGTAGCGTTTCTGCGGAGGGGGGGGGGCGGAGCTGGTGGATGGTTTAACTATGCCAATAAATCCATGTCCCCCCACCCCCCTGCTTGCCAGGATTTCTCTGTAGTGTGCTTAACTGGTCTGTCCATGTGTTAATGAACACGACACCATCTTCCAAGCTTGGTACTACCCATGACTGCAGTGATGTACACTTACAGTTGACACAGGGTCTTGATACCGACTCGCGTTTCATAGTCCTTGGACCTCGCTGTGTCCAACGTTGCCCTTTGTTCCCATGGGTGTGTATTCCTGCCAGCTCAGGGCGCCATTTTGTGCCTCCGAGGCAGTGGGTTGGGTTTCCTGCAAGCTTCTGCTGCCCTGACTTTGCTCCTCTAGATTGCCAAAACTTGTTTTTGCTGCAATGGGTGAATAGCTTCCCTGCTGCTGTAATACTGAATACCACGTCAGAAGCAATGCAGAGCTTATACAAAGGCATCAGCGTTGCATTTCCAAAGAGAACAACACCCTCGATGAATTTAAAGTTCCTGCAGATGCAACATGGATCACGAAGCCGGTAAACCGAGCCTCCAGTTAGACACCTCACACCAATGCCAGCCTGCCTTCTTACACACACACACACACACACACACACACACACACCTTTCAGGACAGATATCTGGGTTGACAGATGGCTTAAAGGGAGATCTTAGTTTGACATTTTGTCCACCATTTGGGAGGGCGTCGTCTCTTGGAGATGGAAGAGCGGGGCTCTCGGTTGTGCTCCAAAGCCAGCCCTGGGTGTCTCAAAGCATCCTAGAAAGATGACGACTCTTCAGGGACCTCACTACGGGGTAGCCCAGGGGATCACAGGCCCCCGGTGGATGGCTCATCAGCCACCTCCCTCCTTCATGACCCCTGCCAAAAGGAAGTACAGCAGTGGAGGCACCTGCGAAGGGTGGGGGGTGGGAGTGAGCTCCGGGCCCCCACTAGCTCTGCTGCTTCCACCTTAATGGGTGCTGTATTATAATAACAGAGACTGTAAAAAACAAACAAACCATATGCAATTGTTCTTATTCTTGTGGGGTATGATTGAGTTTAATTATCAAAGCACTCCACACAGCAATGCCTCTGTGCTGCTTCACCACCCAACCTTTACCCGAGAACCCCCAGATAAGGAGGTGCCCTCACCACTCCCCCATGATTTCTACAGCTCCTTGAATTCGGATTCTCAAAAACACTGAAACCAGAGTAGATGGCTCTGCAATTTCGGCTTCCTTCCTCTTGCTTCATTTTAAATGACTAGTTTCCTCTCTGCTTCTTTACAGCATCCTCTTCCTATTGTACATCCCCTAACTGTGCGTTGCCAAGATCATTACATAGCAGAGGTGTGTTGTGTGTTGAACCTTGATTACCCATTCAGGCGCCACACAAGTGCTGGTAATGTTGCATAGGACTTTGGAGCAGGGCTCTGAAAGGCAGGCATGCCTCTGGGTTTCTTCTAACTGTTGGCTTTTAAAAACCCAATTACATACCCTAAATTATTGACATAGCAGATAGCTATGAAGGCTAGAGCTTCATTTGAAAATTCTGGAAGAAAACAAAAGCTAGTGAAAGCCCAAAAAATAATTCAAACACATCTTTATTTTAATTTTATCTTTTTACATTGAAACTTTCTCCCCCCAAAGAAGCACATCTAGATCAGAAGAAGTGGGGGAGAGTTATCTAAACTGAATTCCAAAGCACTAAATGATTGGGTTTTTTTTCTAAAAAAGGCTTGGACAGCAATAAAATGGGTAGCTTTAGAAAAAGGTTTGGGATTTCCAAAATTTTCTAATAATAATTTCATGTCATGTCAAATCATTTCATGTCACAAAGTACACTTTAAAAAAATTAGTATTAATCCAATACAAATGGATTTTTTCTATGATCCCTGCTGCAGCCACAGAGTGCGAGAGAACTCCAGACTGACAAAGGCCGAAATATCGGGGATGGGAGAGCACAGAAAACACAAGACAATCTTGCTATTCACCATCTATCATGAATGTAGGCACCTTTTCTGAACAGGGACTCTGGAGGAGATGCTAGCCCAACTTGCTTGCAACTAAAAAATATGCCCCATTCCACTTTTCCCCTCTACACAAAATTACCTGTTGCACCTCTGGTGGAGGCCGGAAAGAGGCACCCCCACCCCTGCAGTTCGGTGGTCTCTACACACAATAGTATATTTTTTATCACATGTCTGTAAGCCCTCGGATCTTCTCAAACTTGGGGGGAGTAGGAAGAAATAAAGCAGAGCCCTTGGTCCGTGCAGTGCCTTTCTCTGCTCCCCATCCAAACAACAAGAAGTCTAGAATATAAGGGTTATGAAAGAAAGACAGGAGTGAAAAGAGAAAGAGGGCTGGTGTGGAAACCAACTCAGCAGAAACAGGATATGAGGTCTGGCTGTGCTCGGAAGATAGGAGGTGCCGTTTGTGGCCCCAGAGTTGTAGGGTGCCACAAGCACCACCACCCCTGCCAGTTTCTGGAAACAAGGACCTATTACGCAAGGGCTCTTCTCTCTGCCCCCCCCACCCCCATGTGGCGAAGTCAATAGACACTGGACTCTTAGTGGGTCTTGCAGCAGTGGCCTTGTGGAAGCCGCATTGACACACACCTCTCTTGTCACTGACCACCTCCTGGTTCAGCTCTGGTTTTGGAGAAGACGTACCAAGACAACGAGGCTATGCCATAGGCCCATGCTTGAGCATTCGTAAGACCAATTCAACATGCTTTAAAAGGCCACTGGAGTGTGTCTGAAGCTCAGGTGAGCCTCAAAGAACCCCTTTTCTCCCCACAGGATGGTTTGTTCTCCAAGGAACATGGAGTGCTTGTAAAGATGACCAGGGATCTCTCACTCACAGAGAGAGACCTCAGGCCAGTCACACAGAGCAGAGGGGGGCGGGTGATCAGCTAAAATTCTACTCTTAAAACCCAAATGCAAGACGGAGGCTGGATGCTAAAATGAGCATTCAAAATGAAGTTGTGGCACAGTACAGGTCATGAACTTCATAGTTTTTCTCTCTTTTTTAAGGAGTATCCTCTTGGCTACTGCTAAGTTTTTCACAGCCCTGTGGAACAAGATGGTTGCTGAGGGTGTGTGTGGGCTGTGGGGGTGGAGGGAGAAGAGAAATGGGAAAATAGAGGGAAAGGGGGAGAGTGGAGAGGCAGAGAGGCATTGAAGTGGGTGTTCTGGAGCAAACACCAGTTATTCCAGAGCAGGCAAATAAGATGCAAGATGTCCCCCCTCTCCATTTCCACAGGCTGAGTTGCCGCTTGATTTCCCCCAGAGCAGCTTCATCTAAAAATCCCAGCCTTTTTCTACAGTGACTCCACGAGCATCACCCCTGCTGCCAACGTAGCTCTCCATGGCTGCCGTCTTGTTGGCCCTGGAGAAGGAGAGCAAACAAGCCAGGGCAGGAGGACACAGCTTCATTCCTGGCTCCTTGGCCATCTCAGCTTTGAGCAGAGCGCGGCATTCCCCCATCAGCAGCCGCTCCAGCCAAGGCCCCACCCAAGGCCTTTTCGGTTTGGCTGGCACAGTTCAGCAGGATCTGAAGTCTCAGGAGAGCATCACAATGCAACTCGCCCTTGCACGCCCGCCGCCTTCTGCTCAGGCTCCCAAGTGAGTCCCGCCTGCAGAGTAAGTTTTGGCCGTCTGCAGAGAAGCCTTTCACTCTGGCACGCCCTGCAGGTCTGCGCGGAGTAAGAAGAGTCCGCTAGAGACTGGTCTGGGCTCCCTGGGAGAGCAGAAGGCTGCTGGAGGAGGACAAGCTGCAGGGAGGGCCCGCCTGCCCCACGCAGCCCTCCTCCACAGCAGCACTGATGGTGGGGAGATGGTGCTGGGGTGGGAGTCTACAGCAGCAGGGCCTGCACAGCTGATGCCCAACCTTCTGGAACTTGTGCCGGAAGCTTCTGTTGACCCAGAAGTAGACGAAACAGTTGAGGAAGCCGCTGCCGGTGGGGAGCCACAAGGCCACGAACTCCACCCACTCGTGGACTCTTTCTTGAGTGATGGCTGGAAGGAGGCAGAAGGGGGAAGTCAGGCTGGTGACCCGGGATGCACTGCAGCAAGCCACCATGGACGTCTCTCCTCCATGCTGCCCAGAAGCCAGACCTGAGACCTCTCCTCTTTCATAAGTGCATGTGACCCTTTGCATGTTTACTCGGAAGCAAGTCCTAAAGTTCAGGGGACTTGCTCCCAAGTAAGCCTAACAGCACAGCCACGGAGGTAAGAACGCATCTGATCACTTCAATGGACCTCCCCAGCAGCAGAGACACCCCCATTGCCGGGGTGAAGAAAGAAATGTCGACTCAGTTTAGCAGCCAGACAAAATATTTTACTCATCAAGCTATGTGGGTTAATTGCTCATCAGGACTTTCCCCTCCACTCGCCAGGCATCATTTTTCACTCACCACAGACTAGTAGACTAGTGGGTTTCTGCAGCCCTGCCCATTGCATTCCTCGGCTCCGAGGTGGGCACCAGTTGGCCTCCCCACTCCATGCTCTCGGTACCTTCATGTGAGTAGAACTGCTACTACTACAGAGTGTGCCAGGGCTGTATACGGTCATTGTGAGGGTGGAACTGGGCATGGGTCCAGTCCACAGGATAAGACCCAGAGGTGCAAACATGGCCTCATTTTCACCTGCAAAGTGCTGGAGAGCACCGGATGAGCAACAGGCAGGCCCACCGTCTTCTCTGTTTTTAGGCCAGGGACTCCCAACTTGGGGGTGGGGGCTGGACTCTAGGCCCCTCCAATCCCAGCCACAACATCCAACAGCATCTGGAGACCCAAGGTTGTGGACCTGCCTGTTCCAGGCCACCCGGACCCCTGGAGCAACAGCAGCCCCTCCACCCTTCCTACCCCTCGTCTGCAGACTCACCATTGTACAGGATGGTGCCTATGCAGGGCGCCCAGCAGACGTAGAAAGCGACAACCACCGGCCCCAGAATGCGGGAAGCATTATCCAGCGGCAGCAGGCAATGCCTCTTCAGCCGGGCCTCTTCCCCTGGGCCTTTCCCTCGCCGGCTTTGGGCGCGGGCCGCCAGCCACAGGCGCAAGTTGGCAAAAGTGATGGTGCCGGCAGCCGGGCAGAAGACGGTGCCGGCCATCACGAGGGAGTAGGCGGTGTTGGAGCCGTAGTCGGGCTCGCACAGCAGGGCCGCCCCGGAGAAGCGGACCCGCAGCACCGCCCGGGGGCCCGGCACGGCCAGCGGCAGCAGCACCAGCACCGGCAGGAGCCAGGCGGTGGCAATGAGGAGGGCCACCCGCCGGGGGCTCAGGAGGTGGCCGTAGCGGAGGGGGAAGAAGATGGCCACGTAGCGCTCCAGTGAGACCCCGGCCAGGGAGTAGAGGGAGGCGCCGAAGATGCTGGAGTTGATGAAGGCCACAGCCCGGCAATAGGGGGCCTCCCCCTCGCCGGCCCTCTCCTCCGCGCCCACCAGCCCCAAGCCCAGGCTGCGGTACAGGTTGAGGGGCACCACCAGCAGGGACAGGGCAGCGTCGGTTGCGGCCAGCGAGAGCAGCACCAGGCGGCTGCTGTGGCTCCAGCCGGACACAGAGGAGGCGATCACAGCGATGACGGCCCCGTTGCCCACCATGACCAAGACCCCCAGGGCACAGACGAGGCCGGTCTTCACCAGCCAGCTGCCACACTGCTGCCCAAGGCGGCGGCTGCTGCTGTTGCTGGGGGTCTGTGGCAGCCCAGTGGGGCTGGGCCCAGCAGTGGGGGTCTCCTCTGGGCTCCTCTCTTCTGCCACTTCCCCAGCCCACCGGGCTCCACTCGCTTGGGTGGCTGCTGCCTCCCAGCCCGGCTGGGGAATCTTCTCCGCCAGGACTGGCCCTCCTCCTCCGGTGGGGTATTTGCCTGCCAGCTCACTCCCCAGCCCCACCTCCTCCTCCCCAGACTCCAACTGCCTCGGCCTTAGGGTCCAAGCTGCCGCTCTGCTTCCATTCCCAGGCTCCATCAAAACAACCTGCGAGGGGCCTACGAGGTCCAGCAAGAAGAGGAGGAAAAAGCAGGGGAGGGGGACTTGGGCCATGGTGGCTGCTGCACATCCCTCCAGCCCCCTTGGAGATTCCAGCCTGGGTGGGGCTGCTGCAGGGAAGCTCTTCTTATCTAGCTTCCCTCGGAGAAGAGAAGCTGCCTCCTCTTCCGGCTGGAGTGGTGGCCGGGCTCAGAGATAACCAAAGACTTTCACCTGAGCCTCTTTCCCCAGGTGAGGATTTTAAAGGGGGACAACAGCCCACAGAGGAGCAAGTGCAGGAGAGGGGTCCTTTGGGGGCTGCCTGGGCTCCCCCTGCTCTGTCCCACCTGCTCTTGCCTTCAGAGTCATGTCCAGACTGGAAAGTTCCAGCAAAGGAACTCGGGGCTTGGTTCGGCAAGAGACAGCCCTGGCTTGCCTTCGAGTCAGTGAAGAATCTTCATCACTTGCTGTAGGAGCCGGTCGTTTCTTGAAGCCCCACCGATCTTTCCACAGTGGCAGGTAGGTGGAAGCTTGCTCCCCCTGCCCAAGGACCCCCCCAAGACCCCTGCGTTTCTTCTCTAGGTCTCCACATCCAGCTGAGTTGGTGGCTGCTGTGGGTTATGGAGTTGCCCCCCGCCTTCTTCCCCTGGAAGGTATCCCGGGCCTTTAAAAGCCCAGCTGCCAAGCAGAAGATCTAGCAGCTCTGTTTCCTGCCATGGCAGATGGGTGCCGGGATGAGAAACATTTCACCAGCGGTAGAGGAGACCTGGGTGGCAACCCTCTTGCGAACGGACAGAGAGCAGTAGCTGACCAGCCTGTTCCCATCATGGACCCCCCAAAGTGCTCTTTTGGGGGGCACCCAGTTTGGGGTGGGAGTGAGACATCCAGAGGCAGGTCGCTGCCTGCATAAGTCACAGACCTCCTCTCGACACCTCTTAAGCCCCCTCACTGCTCAAACAAGCCAATCACACCTCGGGGGTATTTCCAGAATCGGGGCCTCTGCCAGGAAATGGCCCAACGGCCTCTGGGGTGGGGATGATCTTGCTGAAGGTGGGTTCTGTCACTTGCCTGGCCTGGGAGAGGCTTCTGGTCAGGGTTCAAACTAGGCTGGGTTGTAGCTCCTCAGGAAAAGCAGGGCTGGTCGCCTGCAGCGTGCTGTGGGGTAGCTAGGCGGACGTGTGTGTCTTGGAGAGCAGACTCTGGGCCAAGAAGGGCCACGTTCCCAGGCTGGTTTGGATGGCGAATGGAGGCAGCTGGAAGGGGAGGCCGTTTGCTCACCCAAGGCCAGGCCAAGGAGGGCTCCAGTCCTCTGCAGACCTGGGGAAGAGGCTGCTACGGTGAGGCCCAGAACTTGCCCTCCTCAGCAGCACACGGCGGCTTCTTCTCTGGGATGCTTCGCACTGCATGCTGCTCTGCACAGGGCTGGCTTTTGCCCCAGTGATGTCCTGCCTCCTGCTTTCTGGCTGCAACTTGGCCGTGCTGCAGGAGTCAACATACGTAGGTCTGTGCTTGCAGGCTGGGCAAATGGGTTCAGAGAACTCCGAGGACCCCACAAACACCCCCCCCAGCTCCACCCCTCCCTGTTTTCTTCATTCTCTCCCTCTCTCCGCCTCGTGCATCTGCTTTCAGAGCTGCCGGCTCTTGTTTAGACCATTCTTTTCCTCTCCTTCTTTTCCGGCTTTTTCTTGCAAAGCTCCCATTCATCTGAGCGAGGCTTGTTCAGGAAAGCTTCTCCCAGGATTGGGCCCTGAGTATGTCTGGGTTAACATCAGAGCAGCCCTGTCGGATCAGGCCCAAGGAAGCCCACCTAGCCCAGCATCCTGTTTCCCGCAGTGGCCCACCAGATGCCTCTGGGGAGCCCGCAGGCCAGAGGGCAGGGCCCTGGTGCTCTTATCCCTGGACTTCAGGGCCGAAGTCCAGGGCCTCCACATCCTCTCTGGTCTGTCCTGGGTGGTGTGGTTGCTGCCGCTGAGCTGGGCGGCTGAGGGTGATGATGACCTGTGCCGGGCGCTTTAGAGACAGAGGGAGGGGTGGGGAAAGAAATGGGGGGATGATGCTTAACTTGCAGTGGGAGCAAGGGGTGTGTGTGTGGCCTCCAAAGGGCTCTAGGTCCAGGCTCCAAAACTACCTAGGTGTGCTTCTGGGCGAGGGCATGCCCTTGCTCTTGCAGTCGCTCCCCTGTAATAGGCATTGAGAGGCACCTTGCCTCTGAGGCTGGAATGCCTTAGGGAAGGAGGAAGGATCTGCAAACACTTTAAGCCAGGACTCTGCCTGTCTTCAGTATCTTTCATGGGCGAGAAGAAGATCTCTGAATCCAGGGGAGGACCCTTCTTAGATGGCGGCAGGCACACCCTCCTTGCAACTTGCAGGCCTGGGGGCAGGGGGGCTTGTTGCAGTCCTCTCCTGATGAAAGGGACGTTCCAGGCGGAGCTGGTGCTGGCGGCAACCCTGAGATCTCTTCTCCGGCAAGCTGGGCCTCTGATCTAATGGAGGTGCCGTTCCCTTTCATGCCGCCCTCCGCACAGCTCCATCGTTTTTTGTCTGAGCTTTGAGCCTCCGTCTGTTTGGTGGGGCTGGTCCCTTTCAGCTCTGCCTAATTGGCCAGCTTGTGGGCCTTTGGTGGGCAGGACCCGGCAGGTGCCTGGGGTTAAATGGCCTCTAATGAAGGGGGCTTGTTAGATGCACTGGCTCCAATTTGTAGTGCTGATTTTGCCTCGGGGCAAACTGGGTCATGGGAGGTGCCAGGAGGCCCGGCCAGCAGGTCGGTTGACTCATCCGGCACACGGCACGGGCTGCCCATCTGCAGAGAGCAGCCTCGGTGGGGAGCCCAGATGGAGCTGATCGGCAGCACTCCTGTACAGAGGTGCACCTCGGTAATTTGGGGGCCTGGACCTCAAGGCCTTGGGATCCCCCCCCGCTGCAAATTAAGCATCCTCCTGCTCGGCTGGGCAACCACACCACCTGGGACAGACTAGAGAGGATTTAGGGGCCTCCAGGGGCTGTGGAGGCCCTGGACTTTGACCCCAAAGTCCAGGGGTCAGAGCGCCTCTGAGCCTTAGCCACCCCCCTGCTTCACTCTCAGTGTTGGCTCACTGGAAGATTTAAAGGTACCCCTTTCTCTGCTCGACTTTGCCCCTGCGGGTCTGGTCGAGTGGAAACAAGTGCGCAGGCCATTTTATACTGTAATTTCTATAGGGACGCCCGCTTAAGATTAGTTTCCCCTTTGCTGCAACCTTTTCCTGGGCATTTGGATGACTTCTGTTTGGAGTATTTACTGTCCAGCCTTGATGACGTCCTAATTAGCAAAATGGCAAGGTGCTGTTATATCGTTTGCAACATCCGCTTGGGTTTTCAGTAATGTTTTGCTTTCCTTTTTCCGTGATTCCTGCTTTATGATTGTCATGGAGGGTGCGCTCCTCTCTTTGGCTTTCAGTGAGATCTATCTGGAGTCCACCACAACTGTCTTAATTTTAACCTGTCAATATTGCGTTACAATCTGTCTGATTTATTATGCTGAGTTTTTTTGTAAGTATGTATGTTTTACTAAGTACTGGTCTAGGACCGCAATAAAGGATGACTGACGGACTGTTTCTTCCCTTGAACCGAAGGCCTGCCTCTTATTTATTTGTGTCCCATTGCTTTCTGCCCTCTCCCCAGGGAAGAGAGTGGACAATTCCCCCCCTTTGCTTTCAGAGGTCCTCTTAAATATCTAACAGTAGTCAAGGTAGCATCCTCACCCCTTTAACGCCAGTCCCTCCTCCAGCCTGCTTGCAAGAGAAAATGTGGGTCTGGCAGCTGGCGAGGTTCATCCCCCCAACAGACTACCTCCTCTGGCCCCTTCCTTCCGCTCTCCTTCAGAGCTGCAATTTGCTACAATTTTGGGAACAGCAGATGGAGTGAAATCCTCTCTTTGAAGTCGATGAAGCACAGAAAATGTTTGGGTTTTTAAAACGCATTTGTCGACAACTGTCTTCATCTGAAAGATGCGGTCAGAGGTTCTCCTACAGAAAGGAAGTCTATTTCCCTTTCATAGATCATTTTGTGCTCTGCTGGGTGCAGGATGATGATTTTGTTGCCAAGCAATTTCTGAAAGCAGATACACCCGAAGCTGCCACAGAAGTGCTTGTGCGTGGGGAGTGGGGGTGTTAATTGGACTACTGAAGCCGAGCTCTGGGGAACGCTGCGCTTTGCTGGGGGAGACGGGGAAGTTGGTGCCTGCCACTGTCTGGCCGGTCTAGCTGGGAGACAGCAGAGGGCAGCAGAGGCCCACATCTGGCTCCTGGACAGAGGCAGGCACAGAAGAGGGAGCCCACAGCAGGGAGACGGCTGCGTTTTGCACGGGTTGGCTGAATGGGCTCAGTCCAGGATGGGCCTGCTCTTAATGCCAGGGCTTGGTCAAGGGGCTACACTCTTTCACACCTGATGAAAAACCCACACACGCACGCGTGAATGCAAGCACACATTTATACACACACAAACACATTTATACACACACACGCAAACGTGCGCATGGACATGCACACATTTATATACGTGTGTGCATTTATACACACAGGAACATGCAGAGTTATGCACACACGCATGTGCACATTTACCCACATGCACGTGCACACACACGCACACATTCAAACACACACATGCGCAAGCAAACATTTATACACACTCGCACGCACATGCACACATTTATAAACACATGCACAAATTTATACACACGCATGTGCACACCCTCACACACATTTATACACACAAACGTGTATGTACACGCAAGAACACTCACACATTTATACACACGCACACGGGCATGCACAAACACTTTTATGCACATGCACATGCGTATGTGTACGCACATGCACACATTTAAACGCACACGCAATGCACACACACATTTATACACTCACACACATGGTTTTCACTTACTGATTTAATGCACTGCCTCTTTAAGGTTGGTATTCCATAATAGCTTTCTTCACCTGAATGAGATGAGTGAAAAGCCAGCTGTGTTTCAACAGGTGACCAGTCCGTCTCTCTGGCTAGGGTTGGGGGACAAGACCGTCCCCAAAGATGTGCCTGCATCACCGCCAGCCCACGGGTTCATTTCTGCAGGTTGTCCTGCAGCCCTGAGAAGAGTTGTGACTATTCCTGGGAATAAGAAACCGGGCAGCTCAAAGGGGTGCGTGATCTGAAGTGGCTGGAAATGTATCTTGAGGAACACTTCAGATCCTCAGGCTGCTCTTATGGGCTTGAAGCTGCAAGGAGCTGGGAACCACAATACTGCCCCCTCTAAGTATGGGGCAGGCATGTGAGGGGCAGAGAAGGACCCTGGGATAGCCCTTGGAAATTAGCGTCAAAGGCTAGTTGTGCATGTGTAGATCTTCTCTTGCAGCCGTCCAAAGTGCATGCTTAGATGAGCAGGTGCAGAGATGGCCCGCCATGTTTCACCCGGACTCCCGGCCACTTGCCCACTGCCCAGTACAGGAATGGCATGAAAAAATGATGCTGACAAAGTGAAGATGGAGTTAAAAATTCATCCCCACTGATTGAATTAAACATCCCTGCATTACTGACGGAAGCAAAGTGCTCGGGACTTCTCCTGGGAGCCCATCCTGCCTGCCTCGCCGCCTGGAGCTCAGCATCCCTCACTCCTGCCCTTCCAGCTAGTGAACTGGGCTTGTGCCCACACAGGATGCCGGTCCCAGGTGCCACAACCTTGGTGAGGAGGGGCAGAGAGACGTGTCTGCAGCCCACGCTGGCAATGCTGGGCTTTCTCCAGGGCCAGGGAGGAAGTTCCTCAGCCAGCACTTAACTTCTTCAACAATCGTTGCTGGAGCTCAAGTAATTGCCGGCGGGGGGTGTTCCTCCTTGTCCCTAGAAGTCCTCTTCCCCTTATCGCAGAGTTACACACTGTATTTAATTTCCAGACAAAGCTGTGTCAGGGCCCAGATTTACCTGGAAACACCAGCACCTTCTGATCTGGAAGCCCAAGGATGGGGAAGGACTCTGTCTCTGAAGGTGCACAGTGGGGAAAGAGAGGCTGAAATGCCCTTTGTGTGTGCTCAGGGGCACTCTTGCTTGTCTTAACACCGACCAAAGTGGAAGCCTGACTCTGGAAACAGATGCTGGAGCTGAGCTCCAGCACAATTTTGAATGTCTTTCTATGGCCTGGTTCACACAATTGTTTGAATCTAGGTTTAATGTGGGTTACTGATATTAGTGCGACTGTTTGTGTGAACCTAGGCCAAGGCGGGAATCTCAGATTCATTCAGATTCTGGACACAATCTAACATTGGTAGTCTTGATGTGGGTTCACATAATTGCATTAATGTCGGTAACCCACATTAAACCTAGATTAAATACTGGTAACCCACATTAAACCTATAATAAATGTTGTTGACCCACATTAAACCTAGATTTGAATCTCTGTGTGAAACAGGCCAGAGTCTAGAAGGGGCTGTGGGCTTCAAGCCCTACTTGTGGGTTTCGTGGAAACACCTGACTGGCTCATTTTGGAAAGAGGATGCTGGGCTAGAGAGTCTTGTGGTCTGATCCAGCAGAACTGCTCTTACATTATTCAGGGAAGGGATGTTGTCCTGGGAAATAAACTTCAGCTTTTGCCCTTTCCCCCAGCCAATTGATCCTGCACGTTTTGGAGATGCACAGAGCAGTACTGGGTGCCTTGTTTCCTTGATGCACCAACCACTAGCCACCTTTTTATATAGCAAAGGAATCTGCTTTATGATTCACAAGTGCTATGCAAGAGCCCACTACAAGGTAAGCAGCACGGCAGAGGGCTTTTGTTGCAGATGGAACACAGGAAGCTGCCATATACCAAGTCAGTCCCTTGGTCCCTCTAGCTCAGTATTGTCTGCACAGACTGGCAGCAGCTTCTCCAAGGTTGCAGGCAGGAATCTCTCCCAGCCTGATCTCGTTGGAGATGCTGCTGCCAGGGAGGGAACTTGGGACCTTCTGCATGCAAGTGCTCTTCTCGGAGCGGCCCCACCCCCAAGTGGAATATCGTACAACGTCCCATTCAAATGCAGCCAGGCCACACTCTGCTTAGTAAAGGGGACAAGTCATGCTTGCGACCACAAGACCAGCTCTCCTCCCAGACAGATGGTGGTCACTCCAGGTCTTCTGCCAGATGGAGCAGAGAGGTCACAGAGCCAGCGAGCTGCACCCTGAGCGGTGCTGGGCCTTCCCCTCTCCCCTGGCTGGATGTCCCCATATGCACACAAGCCTCTGTCTAGGGACATGGTCATGTGCAAAGGGGCAGGCCCATAGCCAGCTGGTGGCATGGTGTGTACCTGCCACACCAAAAAATCCCCAGCCTCACGGACTGATTCATGGAGCATTTTATCACACACACACACACACACACACACCCCTCCAGTTTTGAGGCTCGTCACAGGCCTGGCAAGGAGGCTTCATGCGTGGGGCTCTCCTGCCTTCCAGGCGGCTGAGTCCTGAGTCCCATTTGCTCTTCAGTTTTCAAAGTTTGAGGGAAGGGTGTTTGCTGCTAGTGTGTCCGGGGGGGGCGGTTTTGGGGAGGGCCATCATGGGGGGGGCACACACGCATCCGAATGCCTGCACCCTGCAATCATTTCCACTCCCCGCCTTCCTCGTTCCCTGCAATTAGCAGCGTTTTGTGTGTCTCCAGGCACAGCTGGCACATGGCGTCGGTCTGTGGCTGGACTCACAATGTGGCGGCGGCAGCAGCAGCAGCCCCCTCCGCTCGTTGCCAGAGGGGGCGCTGTGGGGGCCCTTGAGGGGAAGGCGGGGAGCCCACTTGGAGAGCAGAGCTGCTGCCTTGAGCCAGGGCAGCTGGAGAGGCCCCTTCCCTGCAGGAGACAGCCAGCCTCCTCCGCGGGCTTGCCAGGGCCGAGGGCTTGCAGCAAGGCTCACCTCTCGGCCTGTGCAGCGGACACCCTTCACTCCCTGCTGCGGCCCAGGGGGTGAGGTGCCCGGCGTCATGCTCCCAAGGGGGGCTCCAGAGGCGGGAGACAAGCATAGGCAAGTGCCCCTGAGAAGTAGACCCTCCTCCCCCCCATCGCCAGCCCCCATGCTTGTTCAGAAGCCCAACATGCGGGACACAGCTCCCCCCCCAAAACGGACCGTGCCCCTTCTGTGCCCCTCTCGGCTTTTTTTTGCTGCTGCTGCTGCCACCACTGCCTGCGACTGATGTCCAGTCGGGGGGGGGGGGAGAGATCGGGGAGAGATCTGGGGCCTCCTGCTGCTCAGTGTGCCGTGAGTGCCAAAACCAGTTCTCTTTGCAAGATGGGAGAGAAGGGCGGCAGCATGTGAAGCTGAAGCAGGCTGGAAGCCGCCCAGCCGGACCCTTTGCCCGGGGGCTGCATCATCATCACCATCATCATCATCCTCATCATCATCATCCTCATCTGCCCCGTGAACTCCCACCCAGGCCCCTCGGCGTAGCTCCGGCTCCCGTGAGCAGGGCACAGGGCCTGCCAAGCACAGTCCTCCGAGGGACACCATGTTTACATGGGGAAATGCTTTTGTTGAAAAGCGGCGTATAAATGTTCGTAGGAGAGGTGATGCCCTTGGAGGCTCAAGAATGCTGGCATGTGTAGCGTGTAAGGGATCCTGTTTGGATCTATGAATACACATACGATGAATATTTATATACCACTGTTCAACCAAAGTTCCCCCAGATAGTTACATAGATATAAACAAATAAATAAAGAATGGCTCCCTGTCCCCAAAGGGCTCACAGTCTAGGAAAGGAACTTAAGCTAGACCCCAGCAACAGCCACTGGAGGGATGCTGTGCTGGGGGTGGAGAGGGCCAGTTGCTCCCCCCCCGCTAAATAAACAGAATCACCACTTTAAAAAGGTGCCTCTGTGCTCAGCAGGTTCTGTTAACAGTTCCCGATGTGTGGTGCTTCTCTCTCCCCCCCACCCCCTCCCTCCCTCCCTTTGGTCAGTGGGCAAACCTCACCACTGCTCCTCCGGGAAGGGGAGCCCACGCCAGTGCTGTCTGCTCCCTGCCCACCAGCCTTCATCCTCGTCTCTCTTGCTTTCTCGGCTTTTATAATTAGGAGAGCTCTGGCAGGCAATGCTGCTAATTAGCCACCAGATCACAAACCAGCCACAAGTCCCTGGCCGGAGCTCAGGCCCTGAGCAGCCTCGTTATGCCTAATGGGACTCTGGGCCATTGAGGCTGAACCACGGAGGGGAGGAGGGGGCGCTCTGCTGACTGGCCAGGGGACACGACCGGAGAGGCCCAGGAAGGTCCTGCCTTCTGCCCTCTCTGGCTTACCCCAGCCGGTGTGGCAACGGACTGCGGCGTGCAGCTCCACGGACAGAAATGCTTCACCATTTTGAAAGTGGCAGCAGGCAGGCAGGCAGAGTCCCATCACACCCTTCACACAGATGGGGGCCTGAGGACAAGTGACACCCTCAGCGAGGACTCAGGGCAGAGCCGAGGTGGGGCAGAGCTCAGAGTGTTGGACTGGGACCAGGGAGAGCTGAGTTCAAATCCCCACCCAGCTATAAAACTCACTGACTCTGGGCCAGTCACCTCTCCCTCCCTCTCCCTCTCAGCCCATCTCACAGGGTGTTGTGAGGTTAAGGATAGCCCTGTGCACCACTCTGGGCTCCTTGAAGGAAAAGTGGGATACAAATGCAGTAAATTGAAATAAGTTGAAATAGAATAAAGAGGGCTGGAGTGCAGCTCACAGCTCCGCCTGCTGTCCCCTGGGCCCCAAGAGAGAGCTTGTCTTTGGACAGATGGAGCTGCCTTAGTGCTGGTCTGTCGGGGCAGTGGATGCCCCCATCCTTGCTGCCGGAGCCTTCTGGCTGGAGGCTGAAACTGGGGCCTTCTGCCTGCAAAGCAGAGCGCTCTGGCTCTCCCCAGCCAAGCACGCCTGCAGATCAGGGGTCCTTCTCAGGGTCAGTCTGGTGGCATCCCAGTAGCAGGCCAAAGACAAGGAAAGAGCTTTTTGTGCCTGCCTGCCTGGGTTCAACTGAGCAAAGCCAGGGGAGGACTTTGCTGCAGTGCCGACTGGGTCATGCTGCATGAGGCTGCTGACCTCCTAATTCCCTGGCGTCTCCTCCTTGCTGCTTCCCTGTCCTGCCTAACCTTCTTCTTTGTGGTCTGGCCAACCTACTGAGCTTCCTCTCTCTGCGGTCTTGGATGGCATCTCTGCAGTCCTGGGTAAATCCTTGTAAGCGCATTTTGCCCTGGCTCAGCACAGAGAAAATAAAACGGGTTCTCTGCCCTCTTGGAGGGTCAGCCTGTGTCTTTTTATTGGCTTTACAACGGAAGTCTGCTTGGCTCCAAAGAGGCCTGTTCTGCTGAGGCATGGAGGGGCACAACTAGAGAGTGGGAATCCAAGAGTGGTATTGGGAGACAAAGATCTGGTTCAAGAAAAGCAGCATGATGGGTGTGAGATCTGGCCCATTGTTAGGAAAGGGCCGGCCAGAGAAAGATGGACCCCCCAAGGGGTGGCTGGTGGAGCTAACTGAGGCTGTTGCTCAGTGCTGAAACATCTGCTTGCCTGCAGAAAGTCCCAAGTTCCATCCCTGGCAGCATCTCCAGGTAGGGCTGGGAGAGACGCTGCCAGTCAGAGTAGACAATACCGAGATGGACTGACAGACTGACTCAGTATAAGGCTGCTTCCTGTGTTCCTAACCTGGCAGAGAAAGAAGAGATCCGTGCATGGAAACATGCCTGCACTTTGGCCAAGCAAATCTGGGTGTGCAACACAGAAGGCAGACTTATTAACAACCAACTGAAGCTGAAGACGCCGCTGAGTCACATCCTGTGGTCCTTTCTTCTTCAAGTTGTTCTGCTTAAGGATAGTGTCATCCAGACTGGAGAAAGAGGGTCCAGGGATCTCAGCACCCTGGGCAGGAGAAGATCATCCCATGAGGGGAGATGGAAGCTGGGCAGGAGCAGGTCAGAGCAAGGATGGAACGGCAGGAAGTCACCGGAGGGAACGGCCCGTCCTGCAGCCACGGAGGTCTCAGAGGGAGTCTCCAATGCCTCTTCCTCCAGAAACATCTGCTTCCAACAGAGGGACAGGCTCCAGCGTGAAATTCATCAGGCACAGGGGTTACTATGGCGACGTCTATTATCCCTCTTTATAGGGAGATGAATCAGGAGCTATAAATAAGAAATCTGCAGCAGATTGATCGGGGGGGGCATGTGGTTGGGGCAAAATGAATGGCGGGGAACTCTGGATAGAGACGGCTCAGTGGCTACATCCCTCCAGCTTCAGAGGGAGAGAGCCTGGCTGGCGGACGGAGGGATGGAGAGGGGTGTATGTGTGTGTGTGATGACATCAGTAACAGGCTGGACCTGACGCAAGGCGCGCTGGTGTCACCAGAGGCCGCAGAGTCAATGTCAGAGGATGCCTTCATGTGGTCCAGCTGAGCAGACGGTGTTCCTGTGAACTTGGCTGGAGTTGGGGTCCCTGCTTCTCTGCTCCTGAGCTGGATATAAGCAGACTCGAAGCGGCACTATCCCCCCTTGCTTTGGGTTCAGGGGAATCCAGAGAGAAGGCGACTTCTTGTCCAGAAAGCAAAGGAGAGGAGAATTATGGGATGCCTGCTTTTATGCCTTCACCTATAAAGTCCTCCCTGTGGAGGGTGATGGCCAGTGCAGACCTGAACAGAACAGACGTAATTTGGACCAGACATGTGCTGGTCCAAATCCAAAGGAACGGAGCCTGCCATAGGAACAGAGGAAACTGCCGTATACCGCGTCAGACCCTTGGTTCAGCTAGTTCAGTACTGAATACACTGATTGGCAGCAGCTCTCCAAGGTTCCAGGCTGGAGTCTCTCCCAGCCCTACCTGGAGTTGCTGCCGGGGAGTGAACCCGGGACCTTCTGCAAGCAAAGCAAATGCTCTGCCACTGAGCTGTGGCCCCATCCCCAAAGACGGTGTGTATGGGTCTCCCGTCCAGGCACCGACCACACCAAGCCCTGCTTAGCTGCAGCAAAGTGGCTGTACTGTGTGCCCTTAGACCATGCTCTCTCTGGGACCATGCGCTTCACACCCTGGTTATTCAGACGCTGATCTGCTCTGTGCATTGTGACTCTCTCCCCAGGAGAGATGCGGAGGGAGCAGCAGTCCTCTGCTCCAGTCTGCGGCCAAGCGTTCTCCCCTTAGCAGGCCCGTCTGCTCCGAGATCGGGGGCAGGGCTTAGCACTGGAGTGGTGGTGAGTGCGAACGGTGCCCTCAAGCTGGCAACTGCTGCTCGTTTGTGAAGGTGGGCCACGCACGCACTGGTGAACTGGGCTCCCCACTGAGCTGGGCCGGCTTTCCAAAAGCGGCAAGCAATCAGGGCAGGGGCGGCTCCCTTGAACAGTTCAGTGTTCCGGGGACGTGGATCTCTTTTGCTCCAGCCGTTTTGTCGGTTCTTCTGCGGGCCCACGCCAGCCCTTTTCTCGGCAGCAGGTGCTTTCCCATCCAACTTCACCCTTGTCAGCTTGAATGCATCTCGCTTCAAGCTCCATTTATTGTTAGAACAATCTGAGCAATTATCCCAACAGTCAGAAATAATCACTTCGTCCCTGCTGAATAGGGCTGTCTGCAGCGAGCACCAGTCGTGTCTGTTGGGGGGTCAACAGGAAAGGGATGTGATGGCAGCCATGCTGAAGGTCTGAGGCTCACGGGCAGGGAGCTGGGACCCCTGACCTGCCTGCTCTTTGCTTTCAGGAGACGACTCATATCTTGGGGGTCTTAATTTTATCCCATTACATCACTTGAATGCCTATTTGTACTGCAGATGCCTCTCAGGGCACACATTCCTGTGCTTAATTGTTTGGAAGGAAGGGAATACTGTGTGCCAAGTATTGCTTCATGCCGTGCATACTTAATCTGTAGAACTCACTGCCACAAAAAGTAGTGACAGCCACTTGCTTAGATGGCTTTAAGCAAATTCATGGAGGAGCATACATAGCTCTATCTATGACATTTGTCATGATGGCTATAGAGAACCTCCATGTCGAGGGGCAGTATATCTCTGAATACATTTGCTTGCAGGCTTCCCAGAGGCATCTGGATTGGAAGTAGGATGTCTGACAAGATTTACCTTTTCGTCTGATCCCGCAGGGATCGAGGAAAAGGTTGGCTCTGAAGGATCCAGTCCAGGGGGGGGTTCTCAAACGTGGGGCCCCAGATGTTGTTGGACTACAGGTCCCATCATCCCCAGGCACAATGGCTGAAGGAGATGGTGGAACTGGTGCCCAGCCTCTGGGGAGGGGGACTCAAGTTTGAGAACCCTGAGTTGGCCAGAATATGCCTGCTGTCCGTGGTACTGAAATGCAATGAGCTGCAGTGCTGTTTGCTGTCCGAAGTCCTGAAATGACCACTCGGCCAGACAGGCTGAGCCAAGCAGATATTTCAGCTCCCCACCCACCACCCCCTCTCCTTCTCTGTCTCTCTGACTTAATTGTGACGGGATACAGAGGCCTCAACATGCGCTCTCTCTCTCTCTCTCTTGATTGCATGAAACGTTCCCCTTGAGTGCCATGCTCCCATTATTTGGATTTGTATTTATTGCCAACGCTATGAAACAGCCTTCTAATCACACCGAAAGAGTGATGGGATTAGAGCTCTGTTCTCTCCTCTCTGTGCCTGCCAGGCTGGCTGCAATGAAAAGGGGTGCAGATAATCTCGGTGCGGGTTTCCTGACTGACAAGGTGTGTGTCGAGACTAGAAATGAGGGTGGAAATCTGAAGCCACCCACCAGGATAAGTTTATCAAAGGAGGTAGAAGGAAGAATGCACGGCCCTGTTAATTTCTCTCCACCTTTGCACTTGATCCTGCTTACTCTCACTGGCTTCGAGGACAACATAACTGTTCCACTGGGGTAGGGAGGTGTCATTAAGAATGGGCCAAGCTTGCACAAGATCTCATCTCGGGGTGGGGGAGGACCTCATTTGTGCTGGGTCAAATCCACACCGTCTATCATGTCACACCTTTGGTGTCCAAAGTGGTCATTTGGTCTCCATGCGATCCAGTCCAGACCGAAGGACATTTTTGCCTAGAACTGCAATGGCCTTGGAGGGATTTGCAGATTTGGTTGGCAGCATAAGAACATAAGAGCAGCCCAGCTGGATCAGGCCCAAGGAGGCCCATCTAGTCCAGCATCCTGTTTCACATGGAGTCTCCCCTCCAAATGCAAACCAACACAGACCCTGCTTAGCAAAGGGGACAGTCCGTGCTCACTCCCACAAGACCAGCTCTCCTCGCCGATAGGTGATTCCCCGGTGTCTTTGGCAGCATTGCGAGCCTTGCTGGGAGACCCCTCTTGGACAGCAGGAGGCTGCTTCCTTGGTGTCCCTCCGCACGCCTGCTGCCTCTTTGGCCCTCTGCTCTGGCCCCTGTCAAAAGCTCCCTTGCTCTAGGGCTGCTCAGCGCCCCCCACCAGCACCACAGAGGAACCGAGCACAGGCCGGGGAAACACAACATCTCTTTATTTGGCTGCCTCTCTGAGTACATCAAGAACAGTAGATTTGTCAAGAACAGTAGATTTGTCATGCAAATCTTAGGCAAACGAGGGACGACATCATCATCATCATCATCATCATCATCATCATCATCATCATCATCATCGTGAAAGACAACCACGTACCATATGGAGGAAGAGTGCCTGGCACAGTGCCGTGCCGTGAGAGCCCAGCGAGCTACATGCACAGGACGGGCTGGCGGAAGGGGCAGGAGTGCAACAGGGACCAGGCCAGGGTCCTCCTACGCAGCCAGCCGCCCCCCCCCCCACGGCACGCCATGCAGAGGGAGGGCCAGGCCATGTGCGCCCCCACTCAGGGCTGCTCTCCACCCTGAGGGGAGGGCAGCAGGGGGTTCCAGCTGCTGCCCCCTCCCAGGAGAATCAAGGCGGGCTGGATATTTGCCCCAGGGCTTGAATGGGGACGCTCCACGGCTGCGGGACGTGTCGGAGCTGCCTCCTCGGGGCCATCCTCTTGGGTAGATCTGGAGACGCTGCCAGGTACTAGTCGAGGGACCGGTCCTGCCTGCCAGGGGCCCCCTGGGCATCTCTGCTGGAGGGGAGCCCGGGCAGTTGCTCTTTATGTGTTGGTTTTATTCACTGCCTTTCTATATCGTCCCGGAGACCAACCTCCGGTAGGTTTGCCATTCTGAAGCACAACCTTAACTTCCAATTGAAGCAGTTTAAACCATCGATAAAAGCCACTTTAAAACTGATTAACTAAAAGGCCTGATTAAAAAGGTATGTCTTCAGCTGTTTCCTAAAAAAACCCCAAGAGAGACAGGGAGACTCTAATTTTGTTTGGGCGCACGTGCTTAAAAGATCCATCGGGGCCCAGGCACACAGCCCTGCCTTTTGATAATGAAACTCAGTTGCCTCTCCCCCGAGAATAATGACATCGTAAAGTCCTTTACATTACAAGACAGCAGGGAGAAGCAGCAGAGAAGGAGGGGAGGTTCCCTCCCCTGCTGCATTTCCTTCCTGGAAGAGGTCTCATCCTAGGAGGGATGGGCTCTTCCGGTGGGCCAGTGCGGGTCTCCTGCCGTGGCACTGGAAAGGGCCACGAGGAAGGGGCCCTGGCTGCGTTGCAGGCCCGCCCTTCCTGCCCTGCGAGGAGCCTTCGCGCTGGTGCCCGCCTGCCACAGACTGCAGCCGCAGGAACCATCTGCCCGCCTGGCATTCCTGGCGACGTGTGTGCTTGCTTGCTTGCTTGCTTGCTTGCTTCCTCCCTCTCTCTCTCCTTCCTGATTTCACTGGGGAATGGACAGACTGGTGGGTGAAGGGAAGACAGACAGTGCAGCAGGAGCTGGGCCCTCGTCACTGGGGTGAGTTCAGGGTGGCGTCGGGGGTGCTGCTGCCCTTGGGGCAACGGGGGGCCAAGGCCTTGTAGCTGTAATACTCCACCACTTGCTTGGGCACTTCTGCCAGCACGCACTTGGCCAGGGCAGTCGGAGAGGCCTGGAAGGCAAGAGAGGCAAAGGGTGAGTCTGTTGCTGCTCCCCAGAGACCCTGGTGGGACATGGGAGGCTGCCGTATACTGAGTCAGACCTTTGGTCCATCTAGCGCAGTGTTGCCTACACTGGCTGGCAGCAGCTCTCATGGTTTCAGGCAGGGGTGTCTCCCAGCCCTACCCGGAGATCCTGCCGGGGACTGAACCTGGGACCTTCTGCATGCCAAGCAGATGCTCTGCCACTGAGCTGCAGCCCCATCGCCTCAGGGGAGGAACTTACAGCAGGCAGTGCTCACATGTAGTTCCCATCCAAACACAAGCCAAGGTGGGCGCTGCTTATAAAAGGGGACAAATTTTGCTTCTGGTGCCCATGTGTGAATAAAGGAGAACCTTGGAGCATGTGCAAAGTGCATGCAAAGTGTTTTCCCCTCCCCTGGCCCCTGGATTGGATCTTCCCGGGCTGCCAAACATCACTATATCAATTACAGCCCTGCAAAATGGAGTCACTAGAACTCAGAGCTACCCAGAGCTGACACTGCCCATTGTGACTTCAGAATGTCATCGTGCAGAGACTCTTGCAAAGCCCTGCAAAGCCCTCCCCTCAACACACCGCCCCCAAGAGCTACAGCTTCCCTTACTCCTGAGCAGCATCAGGGATATTGCCAGGATGAGGCGGGTCTTGTGGGAGAACCACACGCACGCACGCCCGCCTGCCTGCCTCCCCTCCAAGAAAGCTGGCCTGCAACCCAGACGCCCGCTAATCACTCCTGTCACTTCTCCTGCTTCTAGCGCCAGGGCCCAAAGGGTTAACCTTGCCTCGCTGCTCAGGAACCGACAGCTTGTCTCCCAAGGCCGAAATTACTGCCAACCAAACCCAATTAGCTCTCCGCAATGGCCAGCCATTCTGTGTCTCCGGCTGCCAGAAATACCCAAGGATGGATTTTCCTTCCTCATAGGTGGCATGTGAAAGGCAGATGACATGGAGGAGAAAATCCCCAGTGGGGCTGCCCTGGACCCACTCGCAGACCCCCTTGCTTGCCCATGAGTGGGGCTGGTCTGGTCGCATGCTCATCCACTGAATCAAAGTTGGGGGGGAGGGGGCAGTGGTGGTCTTTGGGCCGGGCATGGCTGCCCATCCACAGGGTTCCTGCTCATCCCTCTGGGAAGATCTGCAGCTCAGTGGCAAAGCACATGTTTTGTATACAGAAAGTCCTGGGTTCAAGTCCTGATATCACTGGGTGAAAAGGATCCGGTTGCAAGCAGGTGAGAGGAAGAGCCTCTCCCTGACAGCGGAGGGGGTTTGCTTCTAGATAGCCCAGCCCTTGCTGACTGGGCAAGAAGCCTCTTTTTCAAGTGAGGGAGCTCTTCTAGTTAGCAGGGGGTGGGCAACTGTCCCTTTTTGCAACATGCAGCATCGCACTCCTGCATCCCAGGGCTGCTGCTGGAGTCTTGAGAGTGTGCATGTGTCTTTCCAGACTGTGAACACTTTGGGGACAGGCAGGGCTTTCAGGACTCCTCCTCCTCCTCCTCCTCCTCCTCCTCCACCACCACCATCATAATAACTGGACCACAATATGATGAATTTTAAAGAGTGTCTCCAGTAATAGAAAAGGACAAGAGTGCTAATCGAGATGGGAGACCCTGCAAAACTTCTGTCCAAGAGCAGTTAGTGCCTAACTCTTCTGAGACGAACAGCCACATTAAGAAAAGCTTGAATTGGGACTGTAGACTCTCTCTGTGTTGTTTATTTTCTGCTAAAATGAAATCAGTTGATGGAGGCCTCTTACCCTAATGGAGAGGGAAACCCAGGTAGAGGACACAGGTGTGTCTGTGTTGGAGTTCCAGTGCAGAATTCCTCTCCTCTTAGAGAGCAGATGGAAACATCTCTCTCTCTCTCTCCCCCTACCCATTCATTATGTAGTTCTTTAGGTTAAGGATCAGGTCTTTCCTATCCAAAGTGCACTTCACCAATACATCTACTTGGTATTTTGCTTCTACAAGAATCTCCATGTGCCTTCTCTAAATAGCTGCAGCAACTTAACTCTGCATTTGACTCTGTAACTGCAGTGGGCAGCTTCTTCTTTAGTGCTCTGCTAATTAATTAACTGGGGGTAAACATGGCAACCCCCCAAGAGCCTGGAGGATGGGGTGACTTACATTCTTGAACTCCCGGAAGGGCACAAACTGGACGATGTCCCGGAGGACAGGCTCGCCCTTGGGGGAGCGCAGGATGCCGTCATCCCCATCCAGGATCTGCATGTCGGTGAAGTCAGCGTTACCCACGCCCACGATGATGATGGACATGGGCAGGTAGGAGGCCCGGACGATGGCCTCCCGCGTGTCTGCCATGTCAGTCACTACCCCGTCGGTCAGGATCAGCAAGATGAAGTATTGCTGTGAAGAGAAGAGCAAGAGGAAGAGGGGTCCGGGGCGGGAATGAGAGCGGGCGAGGTTCCCAGAGCGCCCAGCCCTAGACGCATCTCCAGGTCCGTTGCAGGGATTGGGCGCCTGGCTCTCCCACAGGCGACATCTTCCGCTGGCCACTCCAGAGCCTCCAAAAGGTGGGCATTTTCTGGGCCCAACTTAAAACAAGCTAGGGAAATGCAATGTCCTGGCATCCCTCCAACCCCCCCTCCCTCGTGCCCCCCACCATCTACAGCTCAGGTCTGCGATGATGCATTAGCTGTTGTCATTAATTGATAGGCTCTACCACAAAGTTTTCAGCCATTTAGTGAGCAAAGAGCTGACCGGATCCCAGGAGGAATAGATCTGGCATGTCCCACAGTCCTGGAGTACTTGGTGCCTCTAAATAATGGAAGGGCATTGAGTTTGCCTCTTCAGGCTGTCATCAGGCGTGCAGGAGACCCCGGCGATCTCTCCGCAAGACGCCTCCTCCCACCCACCCTGCAGCTTTCCACCAAGCAGTGTGGGGAGCTTCCTGAAGTCCAGGCCTGACTAGGAGACCCCCAAGTGCCCACCTCCCCACACATGCCACCTCCCCGCACCTAGAAGCACCACCATCAGGCCACCCTCCCCTTCCTGGAACCAGCCCAGTGGACCACGGATCACTCACCGATGCCTCCTTGGTTTGTTCTTCATCGGCTGCTACCTTGGCTACCTTGGAGATAATCGGTGCCACGTTGGTTGGCCCATAGAGCTGTATTTTGGGCAGGCAGTTCTGATAGGATTCCACCACTCCCTGGATCCCTAGCAAGGAGATGATGGAGAGGGTGAGGCTAAGGAAGAGGCACCAGCATATGTCTGCTAGGGGTCAACTTGACTAGGTAGCATGTTGAATAGGGATCCAGTGGTGCCCTTTGCATGTCTAGCTGTCCTGGGGAGACTATTAGAAGGAAGCCACCACCACCCCTCCAGAGAGGCAAGGGAAATCCAGCCCCCAGTGCAGCCATGGGTGACCCGCAATGTACCTAGGGCAGGGTTGGAGTGATGCTGGGGTTTCGGGTGACAAGAGGAAGACACAGACAGGCTTGCAGCCGGTTCCTTACCTTCACACTCATCGTCGTCTGGATTGAAATTAATGGCAAAATCGTGGGAGACCTGCACAAAGAGACAAACGTCACCACGCATGAGAAACAGCCCTCTGCAGCCAGAGAGTCTGAGGTCAGGAGAGGTCACGGAGGGCAGGGCAAGGGCCACCCCAAGAAGGGCTGCAAGGGCTCAACCCCGCTGTGAGGTTTTGCACACAGAACAAGCGGTGTGCTTGGACACCCCCCAAATGCGTGGAGGATGTTGGTGATGTGGGAAGGGCCCTCTGCACATAAGCAAAGGCACTCTCTTCTTTGCGGTCACTTTCTCACATGCTAGGGTTGTGGCCTGGCTGGAGAAAATCTGTGGAACTCTGCCATAGTGAACAACCTTTCACATTCAGCCTGTCTCTGGATAAGTGTTGAGGGTGCCTGGGGAGAATCTGCAGTGGACATATCTAAGAACACCATGTTTGTTCTCTTGCTAAATATATGCTTGAGGTAAAGAAAAATTGCCCTACAGTCTGTTATCCATAAATGAGCTTTGCCAGTGAGAAATGGCAGACAGGGCTCTACGTGGCATCTTAGAGGACAGGTACCTGTGCATTTATGAGCATGAGCATTAGGGACAGAGCATAGCTCCTCTCTCAGAGACTGGCTCTTCTAGAGACCCTGGGGGCCTGGGGCCTGGGAGATAGAGACCTGGGAGATAGAGACCTGGGCATTTTCCAGACTTCGAGATTTGCAAAGGTGAAAGGATTGCAAAGTGCAATGGAATGAGGCGGGAAGTGGTTTTATCCCATCCCAGTTTCTATGTCCCTAACATGGGAAGCGGCCATAAACCGAGTCAGACTATTGGTCCATCTAGCTTAGTACTGCCTGCACAGACTGGCAGCGGCTTCTCCTAGGTGGCAGGCAGGAGTCTCGCTCAACCCTGTCTTGGAGAGGCTGCCAGGCAGGGAACTTGGAACTTTCTGCATGCAAGGTAGCAGGTGCTCTTCTTCCCAGAGCGGCCCCATCATCCCCAAAGGGGAATATCTTGCAGTGCTCACACATGTGGTCTCCCATTCAAATGGAAGCCAGAGTGGGCCTTGCTTAGCAAAGGGGACACGTCCTGCTTGCTACCCCTGGAGCAGTTCTCTAGGCCCAAGGACCACCCCAAGCCCCACGGCCGCCAAGTGGCTTCCTGCTTGGATCTAGTCCCTCTCGAGGTCCCTGCGTGTCGGTTCTGGGCCAGCTCCGTCCTGCCTGACGCAATGGCAACCTCGAGTAGCCTGTCTCCCCACCCCCACCCCCTTGCTATCTATAGCAACCAAGAGCCAATTGGATGAACCAGTGGGGGGCCCCCCAAAGCCTCCCCTCCCCTCGGAGAAATTGCACAGAGGAGGAGTCTCTCCTGAGGGAAAACGTCAAGTGGATGGACAGGCTGCCTGCTGGAGCTGCCGCCGTGCTTCTGGAGGCTGCGGAGCTGTCAAACCGTCAAGAGGGCGGAGGCAGAATGGGGCAGGTGTGGGGAGGAAGAGTCGAGAGAGCATGGCGTGCCCTGAGTGGCGCTCCCTCCCTCCCTCTCTGGCTGCGGAGGAGGCCGCTTCCTCACTTCAAAGCAGCCACCTCATCCCCACCAAGGTTGTGGCAGCCTCCTCCAGCCCTCGGTCTTCCCTAAGGGTGAGAGCTGTTAGGCCAGCCCTGCTCAACTTAGGACCCCCCCCCAGCTGTGTCTGGACTACCACTCCCATAATCCCCAGCCACAGTGGCCAATAGCCAGAGATTGTGGGGATTGTAGGCCAGCATCTGCAATGGTTAGACAGCGGAACAGTCTGCCTCATGAAGAGGTGGGTTCTCCTTCTCTGGAGTTTCTTCAGAGGGAGGCTGGATGCCCGTCCGTTAGCAGGGGCTCTAGCAGATCCCCGCAGCAAGCAGGGTGCTGGATTAGAAGGCTCCCAGGCTCCCGCCCAGCTCGGGCCTCCTCCCATTCTACAGAGCCCGACCCATCTCCCTCCCCCAAATCCAGCCTCACACATGGCCCTGACTTACCTCATAGTTGGGTGGGATCCTGGCCCCAAAGCCTAAGGCAGAGAATTTCTTGTCGCTGTGGAGAAACAGAAGCCAGGGTGTCTCAGGAGAGGTCCTTCCCGCATCCTCAGCTGGGCATAGGTCACTCACAGCGAAGGGGAAGAAGGCACAGCCTGGCACGGGCTGGAGTGAGCCGGAGAGGGCTCTGGCTGGCCGGGAGCGCAAGCCCTGAACCCGGGCATCTGAGGCTCACCGTGGGAGCCCTTTGGCACAGCTGGCTCTGCGGCACCTTTGCAGGGATTTCTAGGCAGGGGAAAGCGTGCGGCTCCCTCCCGCGTGCAGCCGTCCTTGCCTGAGTCTCTCCCCTATGCCTCTCCCAGCCCCCTTCGAAGATACTGGGCTTCCGCTTCCCCACGTGGGCTTGCAATGGGGCAGGGAGGAGGCCAAAGCACCCATCTTGGCACGCACAAAAATGCCGCCCACGTCCAAGGGCAGCGACCCTGGGGCGCCATGGCTGAGGACAAAGGGGCAAGGGGCTGAGGCCTGCTTGGCCTTCAGGGGTGTGTGTGTGGGGGGGGACCCCCACAGTAAGTGAGGCCTCGAGACCCACCTGTCATAGTCCTGGCAAATCTCCCCCACGGCAACCAGGGCCTTCAGGTATTCGTTGGGCTGGTACGGGTTGATGTAATGCAGGGAGCAGCTGTTTCGGGGGTCTCCGTTGGAGGCTGTGAAGTCAATGGCCACCTGGAGAGGGAAAGGGGGGGGCGCATTTAGCACCCAGAGGCAGCTCTTCTTGCTGGGCTAAAGGGCCCTCTGGTCAGAGCATCCCCCTTCGGGAGAAGGGCTTTGTCCCGCCGGGGCTCCTTAGCTCCGTGGAAGCAGGCCTTGCGAATGCACTAACCCGCCAACGTGGGAAATTGTGCTCTCTCCAAACAAATAACCCTCTGAGTCACGGACTGCTATTGACAGGCGGCCGGAAAAGTGGGGGGGGGCGTGGGGGGGCGTGGGGGGGAGGCTTCGCTGGATCCACAGTTCTCCTCTGCTCTGGTTTAGAAAAAGGAGTTGGACCTCTACGGAGGACAGAAGCACCCCGGGAAGGGGCAGGGCAGATCCTGCTGTAGTGACATTCGCAGGAAAAGGAGGAGAGCTGGTCTCGTAGTCGTGGCTTTGCTAAGCGGGGTCTGCCTTGGTCTGCATTTGGATGGGCAGCGCGAGAGCACAGCCTGGCGTATTCCCCTGAGGGGATGGGGCCCGAGCTCAGCGGAAGAGCCTCTGATCGCCTGCAGGTCCACTCCCTAGCAGCACCTCCAGGCAGGGCTGGGAAAGGCTCCTGCCTGAAACCTTGGAGAGATGCTGCCAGTCAGTGTCGAGCAGGGGTGGGCAAACTTGGCCTTCCGGCTGTGGCTGATCCACAGCTACACAATAAATTGTGGCTGGGGGTGATGGGAGTTGTAGTTCAACTTGGAGGGCCAGGTTCTCCCACCCCTGGTGTCGATAATACCGAGCTACCGCAGGCCTCCAGGTGTTATTGGACTTCAGCTCCAATCATCCCTAGCCCCAGTGGCCTTTGGTTGGGGATTATGGGACTCGGAGTCCAACAACATCTGGGGACCCAACGCTGAGCCTCCCTGAGCTAGAAGGCAGCTTCCGAGGTTCTTAGGAAGAACTGTCTGGGCATGTGGGGACGCCATATATTCCTCCCCCAGGAGGAGCAGCCCTCGGCCTGCACTCCCCCACCTGGCCATCAGGGGCAGCAGCAAGCAGACAGAGTTCCGGGCCACCCCCCCCCTTGCGGGGCTCCCTCTGCCACCCCCCTGTAAGCCAGCCAGCCAGGGGCCCAGGGAGGAGCACCTCCTCCCAGCAGTGCGGGCCTTTCCTCCCTGGAGTGAGTGGAGAGGCCCAGAGCCAGCAATCTGTTCCCTGAACGTTCTGGGCTCTGACTCACGCCAGGAAGGAGGCTGCTCTTCCCGAAGGCAATCTGGGCACTGCTGCTGCTGCTGCTGCCTGTTTTCAAGGGAGAAATCTGTGCCCCAAAGCCCTGGCGGCTGCAGCAGCCGGGCCGGGGAAGGCTGAGAGGAGCGAGAGGATGCCACGCTTGCCCAGAGGCGGCAGGAGCTCGGAAGCCCACGCTTGCCTAACCACCGGCTGCCCAGAGCTGGCAGCTGCTGGCCACCCTTGTGCCTAGGGGAGAATGGGGGGGGGCATTGCTACTCACCGTGAAGTGGATCTGGCAGCCGCCCATGATGTAATCCAGGAACGAGTAGACCCTATGGATCTTCCAGACAAACAAGGGGTTAGCCAGTTCCATGGGCGGGCACAGCTGGCACCCTCTGGCCGTCCCCCAGGCACAGCCAACCAAGGCAGCCAAGGCTGTGTGTGCCCAGGAACGGGGAGGGGGGGGCGAAACAAAAGAAGACACTAGCCCCTCGAACTGCCCAAGAACCTACTCTGGAGGAAGGGCCCCGCTCTGCTGCCACTAGGTGGGGGTCGCCCCTGGGGGGTCGCAAAGCTCCACGTTTCTGCTGGGCTAGGAAGGCGCCTCACCAGACCCCTGTGCCACCAGCCCCCGGTGGACCCCCCCGCTCCCCAGCGCTCTGTGTGGCCCCCCCCCACCTCCCGAGGATGAGGAAGCCCATCTGGCCCTCCCTCTGTGCTCACCTTCAGGTCGAGGAGGATGACCACCCCCGAGTTCTTGTAGTTCCTTTTCTTGAGCTTGTACTTTGGATTCATACAGTCCCACTGGATCTGGTTTGGGGAGGGGCAGAGACAGGGTCTGAGCAGGATTGCTGCCCGGGGAGAGGGCGGGGGGGGTCGCTTTCCCAGGCCAGTGTCTGGGCACAAGCCAAATGTCTGCTATGCCAGCCCCGTTGAAGCAAACGGAGCCGACTGCATAAGCGGTGGGGCGGAGAGGACCTGGCCTGGCACTGCACCCCGGCTGGGCGGTGCTGAGCGCAGCTGAGCCCTCCTCCAGGGGGAGCCCTCCCCGTGCGGAAGCCGGCCTTGGCACATCTTCTCGGGGCATGCGCCTGCTGCACCGGGGCGGGCAGAGGCCAGGCTTGAGGGACTGGTTGCTTTCTGCTAGAACCCCCCAAGATTCAGAGGCTCAGGGAGGAGCAGAGCCCAATGCCGACGGCGGGCAGCTCAGAGGCCAGAGCCAACGGGGACCCCGGCACAAGGAGAGACTGGAGTCACCTGGACAGAGGACAACCCTGAATTGAAGGTGGCCCCCTTAAAACATACAGGTTAACTCTAGGTTAGACTATTTACCCAAAAGCCACCTAATGGCGCAGCGGGGAAGTAACTTGCCTAGGGAGCAAGAGGTTGCCGGCTCGAATTCCCACTGGTCTGTTTTCCAGGCTATGGGAAACGCCTCTATCGGGCAGCAGCGAGATAGGAAGATGCTGAAAGGCATCATCCTCTCATACTGCGTGGGAGGAGGCCATGGTCAACCCCTCCTGTATTCTACCCAAGACAACCACAGGGCTCTGTGGGTGCCAGAAGCCGACACCGACTCAATGGCACAACTTACTATTCACCCCAAAGGAAGAGACGACTGAATCTAAAACGACCTCCCAGTTCCTATCAAAGAACTTGGCAAAAGTCTTGGATTCAGGTAAATAGAGCACAAGGACAAATCTGCCTCAGAGTGACTCCAGATCAGGGATTCAGACCCCAAACCCTCAAACTGGCCAGGGGAGCCACAGAAAAACCTGGCCAAAGGCTGAGACACAAACCAGGTCCATGAGCCCAAGGCCAGCCATGAAGGGTCTTTCCCTCCCCTTCCTGAAGTCTTAAGGAACAGCAGGTTGTGCCAGCACTTTGGAGGATAAAGACCCACTTTACAGCCAGGAAACAATGAGGCGCAGAGATATGCAACTTGCCCAGATAGGAACGCACCGCACTGCAGGCTCGTTGCTGCTGTTGCTCTTGTTCAACACTGCTGGGGGCCACCCAACCTGGCTGATCTCCTGCAAACCCCCTCAAAGATCCATCGGTCAATCCCAGCCCACCTTCTGCTCACTCCCCTGCACTGCACGGTCAAGTGGATCACTAGCTACCCCCCCCATTTTGCTTGGTATCCGAAGCGGGGGGAGGGGGGGGGAGGGAGGGAGTTCCACTTGATGTGCCCCACATGCTTCTCTTCCTTCTCCCTGCCCCACAACACCAACCTTGTTGCCCCCCATAGCTTTCTGCATCTCCTCAAAGGTGGTGTAGAACTCTCCAATGAAGTCGTGTTTCCCTCTGGAGTCATAGTCAAAGACGACACACTGGGGGGAGAGGGGGAGAGAGAGAGAGAAGCGCTTAGGCCAGGAAAAAGGGTGAGAAAGTCCTTTCCGGCCAGGATCCGGCCTCACACTCCGTAGCCCTGCCATGCATTAGCCAGCCCTGGGGTCCACAAGGCCCCGGGCTCTTACCCTCAGCTTCCGCTTGTCCTCACAGCTGCACAGCGAGTTCAGGGACACTTTGAATGGCTCCCAAATAGGACTCAGGTTGTTCTTGACAAACTGTAAGACACAGGCAGGAAAAGGGGTCTGTGGGAGAGAGGCGTTCTTGGGGGGCTCTTGGGAGAGGCTCTCCCTATGCGGGAGAGGCATTCCTGGAGGCTTGCCAGAGTCAGAGCCTGAGCATTTCTCAAGAGTGCCTGCAGACCTTGCTCTAAACAGCCAAGCTAGGCTGGTATGGGGGGTGGGGGCGGACGGGGGGGGACTTTTAATACAAGGACGCATCTGCTCTTGTAGAGCTGAGTGGTCATTCTGTTCTTCCGCTGGCTTGACTGGCCCTGGCATGGTCTGGCTGGGTTCTTTGGGGGGGGGGTGGAATTAGGAAGGGCAAACAGAAGGACCTCTTGGCAGCTGCCTCAGCAGGTGAAGGCGTCTGCTTAGCTGATGCCAACACACGGCGCTGCCTTCTGCTGAGTCAGACTTGGGGGCCATCTAGGAGTGCCTGCTCTGACTGGCAGCAGCAATCCAGCCAGGACCCCGTCAGCTGCTGCTCCAAACCGGCCAGGGAAGGGCCTGAGCCCAGGAGGGTCTTCTGCGTGCAAAGGAGGGGCTCCGCCACGGGTGCCTTCCCAGCCAGATCTTGGGAGCTTCTCCTCCTGGAAACCTTTCCCCAGCATGATCCAGAGGGCCAGCACCAGCAGCGCCTGAGCCCTCCCCTCCTCTCCCCTCCCCCTCCAGCTCCCCCCTCCCTCAACGGGGTTCGGACTCCGCTCCGACTTGCCTCTGTGCGGTGCACCAGCTGCTCGCTCCCATCGTCGTTGATCCGGTAGATCTCCAGGAAGGGGTCTGACTTGCTGAAGAGGTCCTGTGGGGAGACAGGAGGAGGGCCGCCTTATCCGCCTTCACCCCACCCCTCCCCGGCACCCCCTTGAAACGCAGACGACGACGACGGACCTCTGCAGGCTCTGAGCTCCCGGCTCCTAAGGGACTGAGGCGGGCAGGTCCCCCACCCCCAAATAAGCTTTGGGCGACCCCGCCCCACACACTGCCATGGCCGGCGGGAGAGGGCCCCCTTCAGCGTGCAGGCAGGAGGAACCGGGGGCAGATTTCCAGCCACCCTGGCACAGGCCCTGCCTGCCTTCCGGGGCTGCCCCCCACCCAGACAGCTTTGCCCGCCCACCCCAACCCATCCATCGGGCCAAACTTCAGCAAGGACTTTGCCTTCTTCTCCTTTCAGGTGCCACAGCCCTGGCCTGGCCCCAATCCCCCCTCCCCACAATGCCCTTGCTCCTAAGCAGGAGGGCCCAGGGATTCCCGGCTTGCCCAGAGGGTGGGTCAGGCAGGCCCACCCCACTCCCCGCCCCCCACACCCCGCCTACCTTGTCATCTAGCTTCTTGGCCCGGAAGAAGAGTTCCACGAAGCCGTTGTCCCCAGAAATCTCCTCAGAGGTGACCTGTGGTGGGGTCAAGAGGGAAGCCGGCCAGAGGTCATTCCAGTGGGGATTACGAGGGGCTCAGCCCCACGGAGAGCGGGAGGCTGTCCTCAGATACAGAGGGCCCAGGCAGTGGGCAAGGGGGGGCGTGGCGGGAGCAGCAGCAGCAGCAGACTCACCGTGATGGTGGACTTGCCGGCGTATTTCCCATACTTCAGAAACAGCGGCTTGCTCACCCTCTTCTGGGCCACGATCTACAAAGCAAAGCAGGAGCTTCTGACTTGCCAGTGTTTGTGGTTCCCCTTCACCTGCGAGATGCAGCTTGATTCACTGACAAGATCCGCCTCTCTGCCCGGCAGGAACCTCAAGGTGCAATTCCTCCCGCTCTCTGCCCAAGGCTCACGCCATGCCCTGGGAGAGTGCTGGAGGGCCGGCCTTGTGGTCTACCCATGTGGTTTCCTTGGTGAAATACAGGAATGGTTTGCCATTGCCTTCTCCCGCGCAGTATGACGCCTTCTTCGTCGCCACTGAAGCGATGGTCTGCCTCCTGCACCTTCCTATATCGCTGCTGCCCAGTATCGGTGCCTGCTTGCTTTAGCTGGGCAGCTGGGGTGACCTTCTCGCTTTGGGTTAGGGTGTCCTGGGAGTAGACCTCCAGGCATACTTTGCTCAGCCCCCCGAGGAACACCCCACCACCACCACGATGAGGCAGCATAGCAGGACCTGGGGTGGACTTGCGGTAGCAAACATGAATCGTCCCCTTTGCTAAGCAGTTGTGTAACCAATGGTTGGAATAGGAAGGGCATTTAGGAAGCCAAGAGCCCTGGGAGGGGAAAGGTACCAGGACTGTGCCCCTGCCCATCCCCACAGCACTGCCCCCCTGCACCCACAAGTGGCCACCCTGCGCCGGTCCATGCATACCTGGCCCACAGTACATTCCATGCCCCCCAGGAAGTCATCGTCATGGGTGCCGATGCTGCTCTGCCCATGGCTGTCGTACACCTCAAAGCGCAGCTTCTGCACCTCCTCGAAGTAATAGTCCACCATGAAGACCTTGGCAAAGACGGGGTTCAGGTTGCTCTTGATGACCTCAGATCTTTCCACCTGGAATGGACAGAAGGAAAACCAGACAGCTGAGACTGACAGGGACCAGGACGGGGGGGGGGCCGTGGAAAGGCAGCCAGCCCGCCGGGCCTGGATTGGAAGCACTAAAATCCAAGCCCCGCCTTTGACACAGAGTCCCTTGATTAGCCTCGGCCAAGTCCCTCGGCCTCTGCTCCCCTCCTGCAAAATGTAAAAAAGAGTGACCTACTCACAGCAGAGTCACCTTAAGTGGTGCAGCGGGGAAATGCTTGACTAACAAGCAGAAGGCTGCCAGTTCAAATCCCTGCTGGTACTATATCAGGCAGCAGTGATCTAGGAAGGTGCTGAAAGGCATCATCTCATATTGCGCGGGAGGAGGCCATGGTCAACCCCTCCTGTATTCTACCCAAGACACCCACAGGGCTCTGTGGGCACCAGGAGTTGACACCAACTTTGGCACACTCTACTTACTCACAGCAGGGTCCCTGTGAGGGCGAACCCAGGAAAGATTGTGCAGCGTTTTGCAAAGCAAAAATGGCACAGCTCCAGTTCGCTTCAGTGGGGCCTGTGCAGGAGATATTCCTGGCAGATTGTTCCCCCGCAAGCTCGCCCTTTGTGCCGATGTCACAAGATGAGCCCCCTGGCTTCTCTCCAGCCCAGCAGCCTTTTCGCCCTCTCTGCCCGAAGTTCCTCTCAGGGGAGGAGGCAGGCAGATTAGCCCCAACAATGGCTCTGCTTTCCCCCACCTTGATTACGCAGCAGAGGGCTTATCCATTTCCTTCCCCAAACCCTGATTGCATTTGAGTTTCAATGAGGCAGCCGGAGGGAGGCCCACTCAGCGGCAATCGATTCCCTGAAAGCTCCTTTATCTCAGGAAACCTCCCCAAATATATCCCCCCTAATGGACGGGGATTTATTCATTAGATGCCGTAACGGTGTCAGCTCCAATCTCCTCCATGTGCCATTCTGCTCATCCTGGGGCCGATGCTCACCCCCCCTTCAAACGGCCTGTGCGGCTTCGTGCTGAGAGTCGCCCCCCCCCCCGAACCTGGAATCCTGGGAAGGACCAGTTGCCTCTCCGTCGTCCTACCTGGAGGACTGAGTGGGATCCACTGCTTCATGGATCAACTCAGTCAGAATAATGGTGGCGTTGGTGGGGGGGGGGTGTTCTCACTAGGCAGGAGCTGTTTCAAAGCAGCCCCCCCCCCGCAGCTTTGATTGACACCAGGTGGGCCTGAGGCTGGGTCAAGCTGTGCTAGGAGCTGAGGGCGGGGGCGGGCGGGCGGCTTTGGAGGAAGCGCCTGCTGCTGTGCTCCAGAAGTCGGGGTTGCTCTTGCTTGTGCCTGAGCCCTGGAATTCCTTTCCTCCCCAGCCTTTCTTTGCCAAATGAAAGGCAGCCAGGTTGGACTCTGGGGCATCTCGGAGAGACCAGATCACTCCTACCTGAAAAGTTCTGCACTGGTTGCCGATAAATTTCCAGACAAAATACAAAGTCTTGATTATAACCTATGAAGCCCTACACAGCTTGGGCCCTGCTAGGTATTTAAGAGAACGTCTTCTTTGCTATGAACCCCACCGCCCTCTGAGATCATCAGGAGAGGTCCGTCGGCAGTTTGCCTTCTCCGCTGCTGCTCTGAAGCTTTGGGATGTGCTCGCTGCTGAAATAAGAGCCTCCCCATCTCTGACAGCTTTTAAAAAGTCTTTAAAGACGTATCTGTTCACCCAGGCTTTTAATTATGGTTTTAATGCTGTTTTAAAATATTATTTTAAAATGTTTTAGTTGTAACGTCTTAACTTTTTTGTTGTTCTTTTGTTTTAACTAATGTTTTACTTTTTCTGTTTTTACTTTGCTGTAAACCACCCAGAGACGTCGGTTTTGGGCGGTATAGAAATGTGTTAAATAAATAATAATAAATAATAATAAATAAATGCCAGCAGACCCCCTGCAAAGATCCCGCTTGGCTTCCCAAGGAGCAGAGAAGGGGCCGTGGATGGGAGTCCCTTCCTCCTGGGTCGCTCCAGGGGCCTGGGCAGACCATCCCGGGGGCAGGCTGAGCGAGCCACAGGTGTCCAGCTGTGGAACTCACGCAGCTCTGCCTCCGCTGCCCAGAGCGGCGCTTTGTCCCCGGCAGCCCTCAGGTGCTCACGGAGGAAGCTGGAGTCCTGGCCACATTGCTCCACGTTGTAATGATTTTTAAATAACGGCCAAGTACAAAACGGTAACTTTATCAATGTCAGGGCCAAACACCCCTTCGGGAGAGCGGCCAAAGTGATTTTCCACAGCCATTAATGCGGGCCAAGACAGCCGGGCTGCCTTGGAAATGCAAGCGCCCACTCCGGCATCGATTTCCACCCCGCCCTCCTGGCACAAATGGCGTGTCTGCACAGTCTGCTTCAGAAAATAAATTAACCTCAGGCAGGCCGGCTCATGCCAGGAAGCAACGAAGCCTGGGGCTCAGACCTCTCCCTTCTGCAGGGTCCCTCAGTGGGGCGGCCTTAGGAGTGCTCCCTGCTGCATCAGGCCGAAGGCTCACGTCTCCCAGCACCTCTGTCTCCGGCAGAGGGCCGCCAGAAGCCCCGGGGAGCTGGCAGGCCAGGCAGGAGGGGACCAACACATCCCTTGCCGGCCCCAGATGAATGCCGCCTCTGAACCACACAGGAGAGGGCTGCAAAGGGGGCCGCGCATGTGACTTATGCCTCCAGAAATGCTGCTGCACAGGGGAAATCTGCTGATGCAGGAGGCAAGAAAGCCTTGTTTGGAGTCAGGCCCCACTGGAAATAGCAGGGAGTGCCCCACTGCAGTGCTTGCCATGGCCCCAGCCCTGAAGGGTAGCAGCACAGAGTCTGGCCGTATGGAATCAGGCAGGAGGCTGGAGGAGCCAGTCCTAGCTCCATGGAGACCCCAGAAACACTTCTGACTGAGCCCCATTGTGTAAGATGGGTAACAGAGGAGAGCTGGTCTGGTGGCAGCAAGCAGGACTTGTCCCCGTAGCTAAGCAGGGTCCACCCCGGTTACATTTGAATGGGAGACGTGATGTGTGAGCACTGGAAGAGATTCTCCTTAGTGAGTATCTGGGAAAAGAAAGTTCCAAATTCCCTCCCTGGCAGCCTCTCCAAGAGAGGGCTGAGAGAGACTCCTGCCTGCAACCTTGGAGAAGCCGCTGCCAGTTTGTGCAGACAATACTGAGCTAGATCGACCAATGGTCTGACTCAGTATATGGCAGCTGAGCTTCCTATATCCCTAAGAGATTTATACCCTGCAGGACTGGTTGGCATGGCTCACAAAATCAGTAAACATATGAAACCATATAAAGTTAATAGGGATTAAAAGCCAGTGGAAACCCCAGCTCTCCAATTAGATGGTCTCTTTCACAGCAAGGACCTCGTCCTTGAAGTGGCTGGGAGGAAATTGATGGAGCAGAGGAGAAGACTTGTACTTTATAAAACACCGTTGACATTGATTTGTGCTCTATAGGAAGAACAATAAGAACCTCAGAACAGCCCTACGCTGGATCAGGCCCAAGGAGGCCCATCTAGCCCAGCATCCTGTTTCCCACAGTGGCCCACCAAATGCTCCTGAGAAGCCCACAGGCAGGGGGTGAGGGCATGCCCTCTTTCCTGCTGTGACTCCCCTGCAACTGGTATTCAGAGGCATCATACCTCTGAGGCTGGAGGTGGCCCACAGCCACCAGACTAGTAGCCATCGATAGACGGGTCCTGCATGAATCTATCTAAGCCCCTTTTAAAGCCGACCAAGCTGGTGGCCATCACCACATCCCATGGCAGAGAATTATGCATTTAGGTGGGGCCTTGAATATGCATTTTGGAGTTGGGGAGACCAACTCTTTGTCTTTCCGATTTTCAGAAGCTGGAAGGTTGCTACATCCAGGCATGAACTGGAGGCATGAACGCTTGGAGTTCTGCTCAGTTTCCAGGATTGCCGCTGTAACTGTTTTATAAATGTTGTGAGCGGCCCCGAGCAGTAATGTACTGGAGGGGCAGAGTATATTTTAATTAATTAATTAATTGGTCACAGTTGGTCACAATTAATTAATTGGTCACACAGCCCTTCTCCTTCTCCTGCTCCTTTGCTCAAGCCCTCGAGGTCCTTCTGACACTAGCCAGAATCCCAAACTTAGGATTGCCAAACAGAGGTGCGCCTAGGTAATTTTGGAGCCTGGACCTAAAGGCCTTTGGAGCCCCGCCGCCCTCCTGCTGCAAGTTAAGCATAATCTTTGAACACGTAGGTTCTTGAGGGCACAAACCACACCACCCAGGACAGACTAAATAAGACGATTGGGGGACCCCAGCGGGTGCGGAGGCCCTAGACCCTGAAGTCCAGGCGTAAGAGCGCCTCTGTTATATTCTACTGAACTCTTCTCCTGAACCTTTAGCAGCCTCTTGCAGACACTGGCACGGAATGAAGCAGACCTCCATGTCCGGAAAAGCTTCACTGGCTGATTTCTGCCGATGAAGCTCCTATGAAAGGCGCAGGAGCAGGCTGGGATGTGTTCTGGTCAGCTGGCAACCTCAGGTCTGGGTTCCCTTCCTAGATGGCCCGGCACTTTCCCCCAGACCTTGGCCACAAGGACTGAAGGCTGCTGTGTGGGCAACTCTGCTGCCAAAGGGGCTCCCACGGGCAGACGGGCGGCTGCGTTTGTGTGCCTGCTGCTGCAAGGCTAACCCAGAAGCCCTTAAAACCCCTCATTGTTCCCCTCGCAAAGGGAGAAGGGATTAGTGGGAAGAATGCTATCTCCCCGCAACACCCGGGGCCCCGAGGTTGGGAGGGCGCTCCCTTGGAGCTTGAGCCTGCAAATTCCCATGCACGCACCCCGTAATCCTCACCATCCCCTCGCAAGGCAAGCCAGCCGCCTGTCTCATCATCCCAATATTGCAGTCTGGGATCTCCGAGGCTTGGACAAGGTCACCGCCTGAACTCACGGCTTTGAACAGGGGCTCTTGGAGGTGCTGCAGCAACTCCACAGGTTGATCCGACAAGCTCCCTCTTTCCCTGTCCACGCTGGTGCTTGCGGAGCTATGTTTTTATAATGATGTCAACTGCTTTTCGTTGGTAATGTCCAGTTATTTGCATGCCACTTCAGTTGCATGCACTTCAGACAGTGTTAGTGAAAACGGACCCAAGCCAGACACTGGTAGGCACAAGACTCCAGCATCAGCCTCTTCACCGCCAAACCAGCTCTCATTAAAAGAAAGAGACCAAAAAAACACCCTCCCATTCACTCTTCTGTTCCTTTGCGAGCAAGATGACTAACATCTCCTCCCCACAACTATTGCACACGGAGGGAAGCAGTTGCAGGCTCTGGGCAACATACCGTTCCCCCTTGCATTTCACCGCCTTGTGGACCCACCGTTCACAACGATTTTCTCTCTGCCTGGGGGTGTACTGTATCCCTGCCAACTGAGAATAACACTGCATGCATCTGACGAAGCTCATCTGCTGCCCCCATAAATCTGTTCATCCTTAAGGTGCCACAAGTCTCTTCCCTTTTGCTGTGAGAAGCTGTCACCCCTCAGGGAGCCCTTCCCAGCAGGCGCAGACAGGGGCTGCCCCTAAAGATCGCCAGACCCCAAGAGGAGCTGAAAAGCCAGTCTGGCTGCTCAAGCCAGCTGGGGCTCGTGGTTGCCCTTGGCCTAGCCCTGGGTGCCGCGAGTGGAGAGACGGTGGCTTCCATTGAGGGGCCCTGCTCAATCCTCTGCTTGCAGCAGCCCTCTGAGCTCTTTTTGGAGCAGTGCTGCATGGGCTGGGGACGGAGAAGAAGCAGCCACCCACTTGCTCAACACAGGACCCCAGGAGGGGGGTGGATACTGGCACGCGCTGAGCCAGAAGAAGGAGGGTTGCCAACATGCCATTGCCAGAATGAGGGGCACAAGTTTGTGGGGGCTGGCTGGGGCGGGGGGCTGGGAGGGAGGGCTATGCAGTGGTAATCCAGAGCCCGAGTCTCATCGGCATCTATGTAACTGAATGATATGCTGTGTATTGAATAAAGGAGGGACAAATGCTGTCCCTCTAGGGACCATCATTTCATCCCTGAAATGAGGGACATCCTGTGTCACGAGGGACGGTTGGCAACCCGAAAGAAGGCCAAGCTGGTTTTGCCCCCAATATGCTAACTGGGCAAAGAGGCACCTCTTAACGTGGCGATTCTCTTTGGTTTCGCAGGGGGAGAGTAAACTGGCCCTCTCCACCTCCAGCAGCACAGGACCTCCAGTGGCTGTTGCTAGTGTCTCTCTGATGTTTCTTTTTAGATTGTGAGCCCTTTGGGGACAGGGAGCCATCTTATTTATTTGTTATGTCTCTGTGTAACCCTAACCCTGAGCCATTTTTTGAAGGGCGGTATAGAAACTGAACAAATAAATAAATAAAATAATATACCCGCCTGCGCACAACACCACGTCCTCCACACTGGGTAGCCAAAGCGTTCCCTTCCAGAACAAGAAACCCTCGACAGAGATCGGCCTTGGAAGGCTCGCAGGGCTCATTGTTCAGTTCTTCCCGCCCGCCCGCCTGCCTGGGCTTCATTACTGCTGCCTGCGCAGAGACTCGTGCAGAGGGCGAGAAACTTCAATGCCAACATCTAACGAGCATCTGAAGCTACAGGCAATTAACCCTGAAGCCGTTACAAAAGAGCCTTGTGCCGGGAAGCGAGCAGAGAAGCCGCCGAGTCGGGAGCAAGGACAGACAGGCGCTCGCCCCCTCTGCGAGCACAAAAGGAGAGGATTCGAGGCTGGCAGGGGGCTGGCAGCGGGCCCGGAGAGAGAGTCGCCGGCAGGTGCCAGGAAGCACCGGGGATGGCTGTTGCCCCTCTGCGGGAACCCGCCTGGAAGCCAGCTGGGCAAATCAAGCCCATCCCAGGACACGCAGGGCTCAGTTTGGTTCTCTCTGGTTCCCTCCCCGGCAGCATCTCCAGGTAGGGCTGGGAGAGACTCCTGCCTGGAACCTGGGAGAAGCTGCTGCCAGTCCGTGAAGACCACACTGCGCCAGATGGACCCAGGGTCTGACTCGGCTTCCTAAGTCCACCTGATAGACGTGGGGGCCTCTGAACAGGTCCTCTGGACTGGGCCACATCGAGAGGTGCAGCACCTGGCAGGTCTGACAGCAGCAGGAGCAGTAATCATTGCCACCACTACTCCGTCCGCCCCGCCCCCCGCCCTTAATGCAAAAGCAGACGGCCTCTCGCTGTCCGCTTCTTAACGTGTGGGCATGGAGATCCCTCCGGCAGGGGCACGTTCTTGGCATGAGGAAGGCTCTAGCATCTAGCAAGGGTGGGTGTCACATCTGCAAACACATCTGCCAAATGTACACTTTGCTTTGGCCATTTGCACAACGTTTGCTGGGGGTGGAGGCAAGTTGCCGTGGTCCCCAGAGAGGGGTCCAGACGAAGCGTATGAAGGGCTTGCGTCTCAGAGCCAGGAACAGTGGACATGTGAAGAAAATAATGAAGGAGAAAGAGCACTTCTGAGAGTGTGCAGAGTGCATTTGCTACCCTGTGTAATCACAGCCCAGTTTCACTCACAGGAGGCGACTAGAGCTCATACAGGAGCCTCCAGGCAGTTTGTTTTAGAAACTCCCCACTTGTCTGGGATTCCCTGATTTCCTTTCCCAGTTTCCCCAGGCACAGCCAGAAGCAGCAGCGAGAGGCAGGATCAGAGCCGATTTCACAGAAGCGCAGGAGCGTTTGGCGCGAGATGGAGCCATTCTAGAAAAAGCCCTCCCAGCAGGCAGCTGGCTTCAGCCTCAGCCACGGCTTTTAGTAGGGACAGGGTTGCATTTGATCTTGCAAAGCACCATGTCCGCGGATGTACTAATACTAGTTAAGGATGGGTCAAAGAGTGACATGGCCTGGCAGGAAACCTGCTGCCTCTCCCAGGGGAGATTTCTCCCAGCTGGGGGAGAAGCCAAAGGACTGGGAGGAGGAAAAGGAACCCAGGAGAAGAATTTCCACTCCCCCCCCCCACTGCAAGACAGAACGGGCTCCCTGCTGGCCCCTCATGGCTCGCCCTGTGCAGACCCCCAGGTGCCCCATTGCACCAGCTTCCAGTCCCTCAGGAAAGTGAGCCCAGCAGCAGCTGCCTTTACCAAGCCAGGCCAATGCAGCCACCAGTTCTGCTAGCCAACGGAGGAGGGAGGTCTTCCTGGCCCCAAGTGGGGCATGCAGGTGGACTGAACACAGGGAGAGGCACCCAGAGAATCCCTCCCAAGAAACGGCTTTGGGCGTTGCCAATCCAGGCATTTGATACCCCTGGCAAGGAGCACAAGTCCGAGGAAGGAAGAGGCTGCCGCTCAGAGGCAGAGGGCAGGCTCTGCAGGCAGAAGGTCCCCGGTTCAGCTCCCCACCGAGTCACTTGAAAGGCTCTCGAGGGGGCGAGTTGGAAAGGCCTGTTCCTGCCATCTCAGAGAGCTGCTGCCAGTCAGAGAACCGCCCGTCCTGGCTACGTGAGCCAATGGTCTGACTCAGTAGAAGGCAGCTTCATGTGTTCGTGAGTCCGAGATGACTCACCACAAACGTGGCTGCCTCCCTTCCCCCAAAGTGGGTCCCTCAAAGAACATGTGGCTCCCTCGTGTTCCCGACACTGAGGACCCCATGCGCCCCCCCCCCCCGCCAGGCTCAGCAGCCCTCCTCTCCACTTCTGTGAGCAGAGACGTCTTCGCCATCCTGTGCCAGCTTAGAAACCGCTGCACCTTGGGGTGTTGCCAGCTCCGGAGGCAAAGAGCAGAATCACCTTCCTGCTCAGCCTTTGGGGTCACTTTAGTGGGCGGCTGCTGGTTTCCGTGTCCTATTCCTGGGCCTGGCCCCAGGCAGCTGAGACGGCAGAGCCGGGCGGGGCGGGGCGGGTGTGCGCTCCCTCCTGTCCTTCAGAGCAGCCTATATCCCCCTCCCCTCGTCAGAACTCAATCAGATCCAATTCAGCATAATCTTTAAAGCCCTGGCTGCCTACTGGCTTAATCCAGGTCCACAAAGGCCAAACTGCTCCGGCTTTGGCAAATTGCCCACGGGAGGGAATTCCAGTAAGGCCTCCCCGGGACATGTCCGGATGGGAATGTTGTGGGGCTGCGTCTCCAGCCGGTCCAAGAGGGGGGCGGCGGCGGCTGGGAAGGGATAGGCAGCCTGGCCAAGGTCATCCAGGCCGGCCGGCCCCGTGAATTGTGCCTCGGAGAGCAGCCAGGCGAGAGCCAGCCTAGCAGACGCTGCACCAGGGAGGCCGCGATGCTCCTGGCATCCTTAGGAACGCCGGAAGCGGCCTTCTACTGAGTCAGACCCTTGGTCCGTCTAGCTCAGTAGTGTCTACACTGATTGGCAGCAGCTCTCCAAGGCTGCAGGCAGGAGTCTCTCGGCTCTCTCATCCCTACCTGGAGATGCTGCCGCCAGGGACTGAACCTGGGAGTTTCTGCACACAAAGCAGATGCTCTTCCACTGAGCTACGGCCCATCCCCTAAAGGGAATACCTTGACAGCACTCGGCCTCACGTGCAGTCTCCCATCCAAATGCAAACCAAGGTGGACACTGCTTAGCAGGTGCGTGAAATTATAGAGGTGTGTAAAATTATGCACCTATCTCCATCTATCTATGTGGTCGCTAAGAGTCGACACCAACTTGAGGGCACTTAATCAAATAAAATTATGCATGGAGAAGAGAGAGTGGAGCCACCTTAAGTGGCACAGCGGGGAAAAGCTTGACTAACAAGCAGAAGGTTGCCAGTTTGAATCCCCGCTGGTACTATATCGAGCAGCAGTGATATAGGAAGAGGCTGAAAGGCATCATCTCACACTGCGCGGGAGGAGGCAATGGCAAACCCCTCCTGTATTCTACCAAAGACAACCACAGGACTCTGTGGGCACCAGGAGTTGAAATTGACTCAATGGCACACTTTACCTTTACCTTTAGAGAGAGTGGGCAGAGCGATATTTCCGCCCCCTCCCCCCACACACACACACACCATGAGGACCGGGGCTCATCCCATGAAACTGATTGCCAAGAAATTTAGGACCGACAAATGGAAGTCTTTTTTTCACACAACACATAATTTATCTATGGAATTCTCTGCCACAGGATGTGGCATGCCCTCCTCTCTTGCCTGTGGGCTCCCCAGAGGCATCTGGTGGGCCACTGTGGGAAACAGGATGCTGGACTAGATGGGCCTCCTTGGTCCTGATCCAGCAGGGCTGTTCTGATGGGGTCAATCCATGCTGCTACTCCCACAAGACCAGCACTCTCCCCACTTCCCTCACCCCCCCCTCTCTCTCTCTGGACCTCCCTCATCTGCACCTGCTGAAGAGCTGAGGCCAGCATCCGGAAACAACCTAGTCCTGTGGCACCTGAAGGACAACCAACTTGAGATGCACCTGCTGAGTTGGGGAGTAGTCCATGCACGCTTAATGCTGCCATGCACGGGTGAGTCCGTCGGGGTGCCACAGGCCTCTTGGTCTCAGCTACAGCTACCCCTTTGGAAGTCCAGGCCCTCTAGGAAGCCCAGCTCGGCTGCCCCACAGCACCATCATCCCCCCCCCCCCCGCACAACCATCCCTGCGTCCCAGCTCTGGCCACCCAGGACTGACCTCCATCCATTGCCCCTGGGACTGCATGAGGAGCACCACGCAGGGGTCCGACTTGTTGAGGGTGTCGCGGTCCAGCAGGTGTTTGCAGCTGACCCGCAGCTCCACCTTGGAGACGCAGGTGGCCGAGACCACGCCCAGGTTGGCCTGGGAGGCGGGGTCTAAAAGCTCGTTCATCCTGGCCGGGAGAGGCGGCTCTTTGCTCAGCGGCAGGCGGAGGGAGCCAAGGCAGGAGACGGGGACCACAGCAAGGCCTGGGCTTGGCGAGGAGGAGCTCCGTTGCAGGGCAGGCACAAGTCACCAGGGGGTGCGTTCCAGCAGCCCAGCTCGCCTTCAGCCCTGGAGAGGGCAGAGCTTGCTACACGGCTCTTCGTGTGGTCAGAGCAATCGCCAGCGCGCGCACGGCATGGCCTGTGGGAGGCGCTGCCGCCTCTCCTGTCGGCTCCTGCCCGGCCAGGCAGCCAGTTAAGAGGATTCTTCCTCCTCCTTGCAAATCCACAAGGGGTGGCGGCTTGTTCTTCTCCTTCCTCTCCCGGCTGCCAGCTCCCACTCAGTCCTCACGTGGGTGCATCTGTGCCTTGGCTCTCCCTGCAGGGCTGGCGGGGTCTTGAGGTCCGGTGCTCTCCTCTTCCAGCTCTGGCACTTGGGAGAAGAACAGCGGGGTGGAGAAGGGGCTCCTTCTCTAAGTCACCACGGGCAGAAAGAACCGGGCCCTTGCCGGGGCTCCTGGGCGCTGCTTTGGCACCGCAGCATAGATTGCCCTGGGCAGGTTCACGGGCAGAAGCTCTCCCTGCCTCAGTGCTCCTGTGCTTCCGTGCATGCAGAAGAGGCCAGTTCTCCACGGAAAAGGGGAAAGGTCGTCCCAGGGTGTCAAGGTGTGGGCTGTGTCTTGGACGCAGTCTTCACAGAGGGGTGGAGAGGGTCAGTGGCAATGCCCCTCCAGCAGCGACCTGCAGGATGCAAAAAGGAACAAAGACGGGTGAATTGGCAGCTAACTCTTTGTTAAGAAGGGGGACTGGCGAACAGGGAAGAACCCCAGAAGAGCCCTTCCCCCAGTCCTGCTCCCCACGGCACCCACCCAGCAAAGCCCCCAACAGCAGATCAAGGCATAAGCCCTCCCCAAACAAGAAGCATTCAATGGCAAACAGCTTCCAAGCATGGAGGACCAGATGGCCGTCAAGACCAGGAGCTGAGATGGGGTCAGAGATGGTAAAGCCAGTTCATGTCAGGGCATGCAGATGGGTTTGGATCTCCCAGCTGGGCAGTGGTGGGCCAGAGCATTCACGCCAGCCAACAATACCTTGGTGTCTTTCCCCATCAACCACTCTAGGGTTGCTAGAGTCCCACCCATAATATAATAATAATAATAATAATAATAATTTGATTTCTATACCACCCTTCCAAAAATGGCTCAGAGTGGTTTACATAGAGAAATAACAAACACATAAGATGGATCCCTGTCCCCAAAGGGCTCACATTCTAAAAAGAAACATAAGACACACACCAGCAACAGTCACTGGAGGTGCTGTGCTGGGGGTGGATAGGGCCAGTTACTCTCCCCCTGCTAAATAAAGAGAATCACCACGGTAAAAGGTGCCTCTTTGCCCAGTGAGCAGGGCAAAATAACCATATGCTAGTTGTCTGACCAGCACAACCCTACTCAGTCAGGTAACTACTACCTGAAAAGCCAGTGAACTCCAGGACATGGTAACATAGGAAGCTGCCATATACTGAGTCAGACCTTTGGTCCATCTAGCTCAGTATTGTCTGCACAGACTGGCAGCAGCTTCTCCAAGGCTGCAGGCAGGAGTCTCTCTGAGCCCCCTCTCTTGGAGATGCTGCCAGGGAGGGAACTTGGGACCTCAGCTGCCCTTCCCAGAGCAGCCCCATCCCCTAAGGGGAATATCTTACAACATGTAGTCTCCCATTCATATGCAACCAGGATGGACCCTGCTTAGCAAAGGGGACAATTTGTGCTTGCTACCACAAGACCAGCTTTCCTGTCTCCCCCTATAAATAATGTTCTTCAAATAACACACTATAAATAACTAAATAAATCTAAATAAATAGCACACTATAACATCCGAAGAACTAAAAAACAAGTTCTTCAAATAACACACAATTAATTTGCAGAACTCACTGCTACAAGATATGGTAACGGCCACTGGCTTTGATGGCTTTAAAAGGAGATTATTCCGATTTGCAGAGGAGAGATCTCTCCATGGCTATTGGACATGATGGAAGCTTCATATTTAAAGGCAGAGTTATCACTGAATACAAGTTGCTGGGGGTGGGATAAACATTGGTAATGGGTCTTGCCTCGTGGGCTTCTCAGAGGGATCCGGTTGGCCACTTTGGGAAACAGACAGGGTGTCAGACTAGGTGAGCCTTTTGTCAGCTCCAGCACGGCTCTTTTTAGGAAGGGTTAGAAAACCCCTTGGTGCACAATGCTGTGAGCCTCCATGCTCACAGACAGTCTACCAGAAGACAAGCAACAGTGAGAACTCTTGCCTTCAGGCCCCACTTGTGGGCTGCCCGGAGGTGTCTGGCTGGCTGCTAGGGGCAACCTAATGCCAGATTCGGTGCTTCTTTACTCTCAGCTAACTTTTGTCTTTTCTTGCTGACCCTCCTGCAACCTGGAACAGGTTGGAATTTTTGAGATTCAACGTTGGCAGCCCAAATCTACTGGCCCCCAAAGCAAAGCATGCACTTCTCTCCAAACACCAGGTGCTGGGGAGGCTTGATCCGGCAGCGGGGAGGGGGTGTTGTTGCCTTCACACCCTGTTTGTGGGCTTTCTGGAAGTCGCTCACTGGCCTCCGTTGGAAACAGGATGCTGGGCCATATGGACGCTCAGTCTGAACCAGCAGGACTGTTCTTATGGCAACATCGATCTCCTCCCCGAGCTCCGTGGGTTTGCTTTCTGCCAGGATTAGTCCCGCTTCTGGTCTCTGCGAGTGCCTCACTCAGCCCCCTTTCTCCCTTTCCAGAGGGCTAGATTGTTCTGTGGGCAGTGAGTGCAAAAGGCTGCTTTCCTTTCCAGTGGCCCCTTGCTGTGTCTCACGGGCTTTCCTCCCAGGTGTAACACTTTCTTTCTGTAGGAGATGACATCTGGAGTTGGGGTGCAATAGGAAGAGACTCTCCAAGATATTGATCCTTGCCTCCAGTGAAGCCCATGAGAACAGCCCGGCTGCTGGATCAGGCCCAAGGAGGCCTCTCTAGCCCAGCATCCTGCTTCACCCAGTGGCCCACCAGATGCCTCTGGGGAGCCGCCCACAGGCAAGAGCTGGAAGGGGCCGGCCCTCTTCTCTCCTGCTGCTGTGGCTCCCCTGCAACCGGGATTGAGAGGCAATCAGTTTCACGGGACGACCCTCTTCTCTTTCTCTCCACACCATGCCCGATTCTACGGACTTCCATCACGTCTCCCCTCAGTCATCTTCTTTTCTCTAACTCAAAAGCGCCGGCTGATGTGTCACCTTGCCTGGTAAGGAAGGTGCTCTAAATCTCCCCTTCCTCCTGTTTGTTTGTGTAAGGAGGAAAAGTTGTTTTGCATTCAATAAAAGTTTGCTACCTTCTCAGGTCTGCTTCTCCTCGGAGGGAGGGAGGGAGGGAGGGAGGGAGGGGTGCAGCATCCCCCCACCTGGCTCCCTTCAGTGGCCGACCAGAAGCTTTGGGGAAGCCCACCAGAAGGCTGTGAAGGGAAAAGTTCTCCCCTCCCGGTTGCCCCTTAGCAAGTGCAACTCGCAGGCACACTTCTTCCCCACGGAACATGCATCGGGGCGCAGCCTTGGAGATGGGGCCCATCGCTCAGCAGGAGAGCAGACCGGCCTTGCCTGCAGAAGCAGGTCCCCGCTTCAGTCCCTGGCAGCAGCATCTCCAAGATCGGGCTGGGAGAGGCTCCTGCCTGCATCCTTGGGGAAGCCGCTGCCAGTCTGTGTTGACAATGCTGAGCCAGAGGGACCAAGGGTCTGGCTCGGTAGGAAGCCGCTTCCTGGGCCCCTTGGATCAGGGGCTCTTAGAGAAGCAGCAGCAGACTCCTAGAAGGACCCTGAGCCGCCTAGGCAAGCTTTCTGCCTTCTCTGCCACGCACATCAGAGCAAGTTGGTGCGGGCGGCTGCCTCTGCCTGGCTGTCTCCTCTCCCCACTGCTCCCTGCAGTGGCCTTTGTGGGGGGGACTCCGGGGCAGGCAGCTTTGCATTGGTCTCCTTTTGCTGGGGGCGGGGGCCGCACAGTGGACAGGGCAGGGGCAGGCTTGGGGGGGGGGAAGGCTCTTCCCATGAACTGGAGGTGGAGGCAAGAAGGAGCCTCTGCTCTCCTTGGCAAACGGTCCCTGGGGCGGAGCAGGTCCTGAGCAACCGGACGAGGACTCATCCAGGCAAGCACCCTGCAGCAAGGCCAGGAGCAGGACAGCAGCTGACTCCTTCCTGGGGCAGCCCCATGCCCAGGCTCAGGAGTGCGAACACCTTGCAGCTCTCAAGCGGCCTTGTGAGAGCAAGATGGTCTTGGGGTGTGTGTGTGTGTTTCATTTCTGCTCATCTCTCCAAAGCAGCAACTCAGTTTCTGCCCTACAGAGCTCAGAATGTCTCGACAACAAATATTTATATCCCGCTTTTCAATAAAAATTCCCAAAGATATACATAAATAAAGATAGGTAGGTAGGTAGGTAGGCAGGCTCCCTGTCCCCGCAAGGGCTCACAATCTTAAAAAGCATCAGAAGATAGACACCAGCAACAGGCGCGGGAGGGATGCTGTGCTGGGGATGGAGAGGGCCAGGTGCTCTCCCGCTGCTACAGAGAAGAGGAGCACCACTTTTGAAAAGGGGCCTCTTTGCTCAGTTCGCAGCGGGTGCCCAAACTGCCAGCTCTGAACTCCTGGAAGTTCCAGGTTGTTGGCCGGAGCATGGCTGGGAAGTGAAGAGCCGCAGGGGGTCCCCACGCTGGGGAGGAAGCGGCGGCGGCCGGGGGGAGCTTCTCGCTTCCCAAGCACTTTCTTAATTGCGTACAGCTGGTGCCCGAGTGCTGCGCCCCCCCCCCCAATTGTCAGGGAGACTTCCTGACGCAGACATCTCAACACATGATGCAACCCAGAGAGAGAGAGAGAGAGGCTCTCACACGCACGGACATCCAGGCCCACTCACACACGCGCCACTTGCCCGCTAACCCCTGTGACACACGTGCACGCACAGCTGGGGTCCTCTTGCACCGCCATTTCTGTGCACCCGCCCAGTTCGCAAGTTTGCAAGCGAGCTCGGCCCTCCTCCGAGAGGAAAGTGCGCCGAGCTGCTGTCGCGTCCCGACCCAGAGAGAGTCACAGGCAGCGCAGCGCCTCGCAACTCGGTCTGCTGTTGACGGGAACCTCGACGAAGCTCTTCACGACCCCGCTTGCCATCCTAACAAGCAGGAAACACCCGTGCAGGATCAGATCCCCACCCACCCCCTCACATCCACACACTCGCGGCTGTTGCTCTGGCATCTGTCTTTCCCAGGCCCCCCAAACCATGATGTGCACCCTAAGCCAGGAGGAGCCGGCGGGGGGGGGCGCCTCGACGTGGGGTTTTCCCGCCGGACACCCCAGCGTGCTGTCCGGCACAGCGAGAGCGGGACACGCTGCCGCTGCCGCTGCCCATCCACACACCGTTTCGCGGCCACTCGCGTTTCCCTCGGGGGAAGTCGTGGCTGAAGGCGGCGGCGGCGGCAGCGGCAGCTTCGTCCCTCCGGAGCGAGCGACCCCCGAGCTGGGCTCCGGCCCTCCACAAGCCTGCTCCGGTGCCCGGCCAGACGTCCCCCCGTGTGCGCAGCCAGCGAGGGGCCCTCGTCGCCCCACTAGGGCCGGCCCAGGTAGCAGCGGGAGCGGTGCCCGGCCGCAGAGAGGCGCGCCGCTTCTGCCCCGCGCCTGGCATGCCCGCCGCGGCTCTCTCCGGACCCCGCGCTCGGGCTGCAGTGGCCGCCCCGCTGCCGCGAAAGTTCCCGGCCATCGCGGCTCGCTTGCTCCCTCCGGCCCGGGCGGCTCCCGGCAGCGCTCCGAGTGCGGCGTCCCGCTCCCGCCGAGGAGCCCCCGGCTGGCTCACTCGCTCACTCACCGCCACCGCCACGCGCCCCGCTCTGCCTGCCTGCCCGCGCCGGAGCTCGCTCGCCTCTGCCGCGCTCCGCCTCCCGCGCCGCTGCCCAGCCAGCCTGCCTGCCTGCGCCCTGCGCGCAGCTCCTGCGCCAGCAACGAGCCGGAGGCTCAGCAACACCGCACACATTAACTGCTTCGGCGCCAGCCAGGAGGAGGCGAAGGAGGGGCTCCGCCCTCGGGGGCGGCAGCGGGTGCCATTTAGACCGGGCGTAGGGGGGGGGGGGAGGCAGGTGCCTTCCCAGTCCCTGCTGCGCCCCAGAGCCAGGGGTCTCTCTTGCACCGCGTGCGACCCCCTCCCTGCTTCCGACGGCGTTCCCTCCCTCCCCACCCCCCGCCTGCTCCCTGCAGCGCCGGGTCTCCGGCACCAGCTTCCCTTTCTGCTTGGGCCACCCACCCGCTGAAATGTGCCCAGGAGTGGGGCCATCCCGCAGGGGCAGAACGCCTGCTATATGCATGCCAAAGGTCCCAGGTTCAATCCCTGTCTCGAGGCAGGGCTGAAAAGGCTCCTGCCTGAAACCTTGGAGGGCTGCTGCCAGTCAGTGTCAAGAGGGACTAAGGGCCTCCTCCCAATTCCAGCCCTCCCAGCAAAGCCCCCGGCGCTGCAGCCAAGATGTTGGCTCTGCCTCAGTTTCCCTCCTTCTTTCATGCTGAGCTCGGCTTCACACCTCTGGTTGCAGATGCCGCTGGGCACCTTCCCCGCGATCCCCACCTTCAGTTTTCAGTCACTAATTTGGCGGGAGCTGGCCCTAGTGGTTTCACACCTTCCTCTGCAAAACATCATTTGCCACCCTGTGATCATTCTGGGCAGGGATCCAGCTTTGGTTTCTCCTGCCTGGTGGTGCAGATCATGCTTGCTGAGCTGTTTTTCTCACCACTCGACTTTCCGGAAATGGTTTTTTTTGGGGGGGGGCTTCACTTCTCTGTCTGCTCCAGAGCACCCTTCAGTCTGCAGATTCAGGAATGGTTGGGGGGAAATAATGTAGAGATCCCCTCTGAGTCCTTTACAGAGATGGGGGTGTTACGAACCTAATAGCAGCCCTCCGGAATGAGATCCAGGGTGCATCTGGCCCAACACCCTGTTTCCAACTGTAGCCAGATTTGGGGGGAAACACACATCAATGGCCCTCCCCAACCACTAGGCTTCAGTGGCACACTGCCTCTGCCAGTGGAGGTCCCGCCAGGTCATCATGCCTAAAGCCATTGACAGACGCCTCCTCTTCTATGAATTGGGAACATAGGAACTCAGGGTGCTAGGAAGCTGCCTTCTGCCGAGTCAGGCCCTTGGTCCATCTCGTTCAGTATTGTCTGCACTGGCTGGCAGCAGCTCTCCAAGGGAGGGGTCTTTCCCTGCCCTGCTCAGAGGTGGAACCTGCTGGGGCCTTCTGCATGCCAGCAGGTGCGCTACCTGTGAGCTAAGAACCCATCTCCACCAAGCAGCCAGTTCTGCCAGCCCAGGAGACCTGCCAGGGGTTTATTCAGAGAACAGGGAGACGGATGCGCGTGCAAACAGTGTTAGAAGATGGCGTCCAGGGCTGAAGGCCCCCAAGGCCCCCACTGCAGCCAGCAGATGTGTGCAGAGAGGGCGGGTTGCAGCTTTTGAGGGTGAGCTGGCCTGCCCCACAACTGGATGATGGGGCGGGAGGGGCTGTTTGGGAACATTGCAGCCCTGCAACCATGGCTCGTGATTCAGATTTCTCATTTGGCCCATGGTCACTACAGACCTGCCCCCCGCCTGAGCACCGCCCCCTGGCAAGCGACCTTCCTGGGCACACACCATCTTGCAGTCACACACACAATCCGAACTGGTCCTGGGCGGCAGCGGCGGGTTGGGGGTAGTTTGGGAGTTGGTGGAATGAGGGAATTAGCCGATATTTCACGATATTTGCAATGCAAATGCGCTGGAGGGACACACTTGATGGAGGCCTCTGTAGGAGCTAATCCCTGCCTTGCTGGCAGAAATAGGGCACCCGCCTCTCGGCTGAGCAGGGCACATGCAGCTGGATGACGCCACTGGGGGGATTTGCGTGGAGGGGTTCACGTGTGCCTCCCTGCGCAAAGCAAGGAGGGAGCTGGTGTGCTCAGACCCCAGAGGAGGAACTGACCGGAAAGACCAGCATGGGGTGGTGTCTGGAGGGCAGAGGTGGGGAGAAGCCAGGCACAAGGCCCCGATCCATTGCCAACTCTCCGGAAGAGCCAGGATGAGTCCAAGCCAGAGAAAGGGGAGTTGGTGTCTCATAAGGACATAGGAAGCTGCCATATACTGTCCATCTAGCTCAGTCTTGTCTACCCAGACTGGCAGGGGCTTCTCCAAGGTTGCAGGCAGGGATCTCTCCCAGCCCTATCCCGTTGGAGATGCTGCTGCCAGGGAGGGAACTGGGGACCTTCTGCATGCAAGCAGGCAGATGCTCTACCACGGAGCTACGGCTACAGCCCCATCCCCTATGGGGGATCTCTCTCAGTGCTTCCTGTAGTCACCCATCCAAATGCAAACCAGGGCATGGCACTCTGCATGTGCCCAGAGAAGTTGTCATCATCTCGAGCCATTTTGCAAATGTCAGGTGGGAGAGGCTCCCAGCTAGTGCAGGACGTTGGCTCTGTGAGCCCCCCCCCCAGGGATGGCTTGCAACTCCCCCCGCCGTGCCCTGCCTTGCAGCTCCTCCAGGCCTCATGCCCCCAGGGAGTGGGTGGAGCCAGGCAGGTGTGGGGGCGTGGCCTGAGCTCTGACCCTGGGGGTCTTCCTGGGCTGGGCTGGGCTGTCAGTGGCTGCCCTCTGCTGGGCTCAGCTCACGCCAGAAGAGGAGACCCCCTTCATGCCAAGAGCAGTTCTGCCACAGCCAGGACCTTTCCAAAGGCCCGGACAGCACCTGAAGCCGCCTCCGGTGGGGCCTGAGCGGACAGGCAGCTCAACATCTCCTTGAGACGCCTTTGCACCTCCAGCTAAAAGAGGGTCTCAGATTACAGGACTGGGAAACAGGGGGCAAGGAGGATCTCAGGCCCATCGCCCGCTTTTGCATCCTGACACACTCCCTCCCTCCCTCCCTCATACCCACCAGACTTTTAGGCCTCTTTGTTCTTTGGGGGGGTGGCACACAGCATCTCCCCTCAGGTCCTTTCCTGGCCCACAGGGTCTGGGAGAGAAGCAGGTCTCCTGCCGTTGGCCCCGGCAGAGGGAGAGGGAGAGGGAAAGGGGGAGCCCTCTGCTGCTCCCCAGAAAGGACGCCTGCCCTTTCTGACCTTCTCCAAAACAGCCCTGGAAAGGAGACCTCTGGGGCGGAGACCACCTGGGTGTTGCTGGGTGTCCCCCTCGCTAGAGGGCTGGGGGCATTCAGCCGGCGGGTGGAGCTGTAGATGCCCGCTGATAATGCAGCCCCTAGGAAGGGGGAAGCATAGAGAGCGAGGGGAGCCAGGAGGTCTCTCCCCCATGCTTTCTGCTGCCGCCTCCAAGGCAACACCTCCTTTCCGGAAGAGTTCAGGGAGAAGGGAGGGGGCTGGTGGGATTCGGGGCTCTGAGCAATTCACTGGGGGCCTGTGTCCCATGGCGAGCCCCCACCGGCCCATGATGCTCCTGCTGGAAAAGCCTTGGATGATGGGCACCACTCACTCACTCACTCACTCTCTTACTCTCTTTCTCCTCCACGGCGCTCCCTGGAATGCTTCCAAGTTCCGGCTCTTCCATCCCATGATTCTCCAACAGACTCCAGTCACAACACTCACTAGCCCTGCGCTGACAGAGCTGTGGCCAGCAGCCATGCGCTGGGCAGGAGGGTGCCGGTGAGCAGAGGCACTCTCCCCCCTGGACTTCCGGGCCAAAGTCCAGAGCCTCCGCGGCCCCCGGAGGCCCCCAAACCCTCTTTAGTCTGCCCCAGGTGGGGTGGTCGCCCAGCTGAGCATGAGGATGCTTAATCTGCAGGGAAGGTGGAGGGCCTCCGAAGGCCTCTCTAGGTCCAGGCTCCCAAATCACCTCTGCAAGCTGAAAGCACTTCTTCCAGGGGAGGGGGAGAGAGACCCAAGCCAAGACCCATCAGGTGTGTGCCTTTAACCCACAAGCAGGAGCTGTGTGTGCTGCCTCCTCCCTCGGAGAGCGAGTGGTGCAGCCTGCCTGGCCCTCATCAAAGTCTCAGCTGTATCTCATTTCTGGTTTCTGCAGCTTAATCCTGACAAATGCCGGTGATTCAGACCTCTCTGCCTGGGTGATGCGTAATCCACGTGGAGCTGCCAGACGATGCCTTCCAAAGCAGCTCCCCAACAAAGAGTTGAGTTATTCACTCCCAGGGAGAAGGTTCTTGTGGCTATAAGAGGCTGCTGTCTACTGAGTCAGACCATCGGTCCCTCTAGCTCAGAACCGCCTGTTCTGGCTGGCGGCAGCAGCAGGTGGAGAGTCCCTTCCTAGCTTTGATCTCTGTTTAGGGGGAGGGGCTGCTAAGGACCGAACATGGGACTTTTTGGCAGGCACCTCTTAGCTATGCCCCCCTGGCCTGGCCCTGACCCAACAAAGCCCTTCTGCTGCTGCCTGTCTCTGGCACTCTGGATTGCACAGGTTGATCTAGGGGGGCGGCTGGTCTGTGGGGCTGCCCCACTGTGATTCCATGTGGGTCTGGATTAGGTGGCCTATGCAATCCAGACCCCAATGCAGCAGGGGATGATGGGAGTTGTAGTCTCTCAAACTTCTGGGGACCTGAGTTTGAGAAGCCCAAGACTCGAGCTCGCCTTGTCAGATGCCGCATGGTGGGCTTGGCAGGCCATTCCCCCCCCCCCAGGGGCTCTGGGCTCAGCTCAGCAGATTTCCCCACCCTGCAGGTGGATGCTGGGCTCTGGCTCAGGCCGAGGAGTAGCAGTGAGTCAGTGGCACAAGAGTCAATGCCTTGGGTGGCCTCCCAGTTCCTGGGGCGGCAGCTGCCAGCAGATGGATACTTTCCATTAGCTTCCCTCTTCCTTTATTGTCCTCATCCATCCTTGGCAGGAGTGGGCTGCTCTGACGGATGATGGCCACTCATGCCCTGGCTGTGCTCAGACCTGCACTGGAGCCGCCGGGTTTTATTGGTCCCTGAGATTTCCTTCTCTCTCTGCCCCAAAGCTACCTTGCAAAGCCAAGCCGACAAAACCGACAAGTCAACACAATTTGCAATCCAAATTTGACAAAGCCGGGCAATGCCCTCCTTAAGACCAGCCAATCCCCAAGTCGTGGGCAAGCTTTCTGGGCCACAGAACTCTCCTTCAGGGCCCACCCACACCTGACGGTGCCCTCCATTTCCCCAGCCAGGAGGGAGGATTCACCTCCTTCCGCTCAGGGAAGTGTGTGTGTGTGTGTTTCCTTCCAAGTGCTGACCTGGGCTGCAGGCAATTATCCATGTTGAGAAATAAGAGGCAGCAGGACAGTCATTTCTCCTGCATTGATTTCCTTTCTGCTAATTACAGCCGTTTGTTATCATTAACCCGCCCGACGGTTCCCTTGGGGCACGGGGTGGGGTGCTTAGCCAGACAGAGGACGCAGCCGCAGCAGCAGCAGCCCCATCATCTGTGGGCAGAAGGGGCGGGATGAGTGTGGGGCCCCTCCTCACAGCCTCCGTGGGGCAATGGAGGCACCCCAGTCGGCTGCCTGGGGAAGAAGAGGGCGAAGGAGAAGAGAAGAGGGGCTCTGGGGGAAGAAGCCAAGCAAGCCTGGTTTCTCCTTCATCCTGCCCCTCACCAGACAGCAGGAGGACCCCCTTGCCCGTCCCGTGAGCAGGGAGGTCTCAGGTTCCAGCAGCAGCAGCAGCAGAGCTGGGGAAGAGTCTTGCCTGGGAACCTGGAAAGCCCCCATCTAGTCCCAGCCGGCAGCGCTGGGCCAACCGATGGCCACTGCCCTGCTTGGGAGCTGGCGGTCAGGCTCGGTAGCTCAGGGGCCCCCCACGTGGGCGTGGCAAGCAGAGGGGCCTGCCCAGGCCCCAAATCCCTGGCATCTTTGCAGGGGCTGCCGCCACGCCAAGTTGGCAAGACCTGGGCAGAGGGACGGAGGACTGACGGAGGGCTGTGTGCGCTGCCTGCTCGTGGCTTGGTTCTGGGCCCTGGGGCTTGTGCTGCAGGTGTCTTTGCCTGGGTTTGGATTCCATCTGCTGCAGCTCCTTCTGCTCCCTCCTTGAAGGAAACAGCCTGCAATCGGGAGTCTGCCACCCACTGCCAGGGGCTGGAAGGAGCTGCCTGCCCTGCCCAGCCTTTCTGGATGAAATGGCCCCTTGCTGTGGATTTCCATGGGAAGGGGCAGCCGGAATGCCGTTCGGTGCGTCTAATGATGAGTGGCTGTGTCCTTGCTGAGCTGCAAACGTTTTGACTCACGCGGATCCCGCTTCCCTTTCTACTGCCCCGTGGGCAGCTTCTCCGGCTCCCAAGCGGATCTTCCTTGCAGGGTTGGTGCCAGACTGGGGGGGGGCAGCCCCAGCCCCCGGGGCAAAGCCGTGTTCTGCTGCCCCACCCTTCACTGGGCAGCAGCCTTCTGGAGCGTACAGGGGTAAGTGAGCTGGCTGCCGCAAAGCCCTCCAGGCGTCACCCCACCATAGGAATGGGGAGGAGGCTACCTGCGTGGCAGTGGGGTGGCAGCCGTGGCAGAGTGGGGCCCCCCCTTTCCCCCACAGTGCAATGCAGACATCCCGTTGTCATGTCACAGTCACGCAGCAACAGGACAAGCACTTTGCCTTATTTGATTTCCCTTGATGCCATCCTCAAGATCTCCAGGTAGAGCTCGGGAAAGCGCCTCCTGCCCCTCTCTGCAGACAGACAACACTGCGCTGGACGGACCACGGCTCTGACTCGGCAGAGGGCAGCTCCCTGCGCCCCTGTGGCCGGGCGTCCTGCCGGCGTCCACCTTGGCCAGGCCTTGGCCTTGCTTCTCGGGCTGCTGCTCCTTCCAGGCACCCAGCGAGGACTGGCTTGGGCTTGAGAGGGTCACCTTCCCTTGCGACGAAACGGGAAAAGGCTTTGCTTTTCAAAAGCCCAGAATCGGCAGTGGAGGAGCAGCAGGTTCAGCGCAAGCAGGGCGGAATTCTGCCACGCGGCCTTCGTGCCTGGACTTCCCTCCGCATTGACAGACCACTACTGACGGATTTCTGCTGCTCTTCAGTCCTGCGTTATCTGTTTGGGAGGAACACATCGTGGATGAGTCACCCCCCAGGCCTCCTCCCGCCCCCTCCCCCCTCCACTTGATGGTGCTCACAGTGTCACTTTTTATTTTTCTTTAAGGGGGGGGGAGAAAAAGATCCGCCTGCGTGCGTGCGTGCGTGGTGGCTCTCTTTGCCAGCATCCCCATTGTTCTCCGCCAGGTACTCCGGCATCTGAAGGTCACTTCTGAATACCCAGTTTGTCCCCCAGAGCCCCTGCGTCACCCACTCCTGTGCCCCCCAGGGCAAGGCTAGCACATGTCGCCGTCACTCCTTCCAGGATCCTGGCCCTGAACGCAATTATGCAGAAGGGAGTGCAAATGGAGCTTCACTGTGTGTGCTTCCAGCAGGGGCGACGGCCCCGAGGAGGAACGCCGAGGGAGGCTGGTCTCATTCAGCGACTGCAGCCTGCCTCCCTGCTCCCTGCACTAATAAGAACGGGAAGCCCACAGTGTGTTTCCTCTCCCCAAGGGGGCCTTCAGCATACATGCAGTTTCCTGCAAGCCCTCTGCATACGCTCAGAGGCAACTGAGGGAGCAGAGGGCCTGGGAGCTGCTGCTGGCCATGGCTATTCCTGGTGGTGCTGATGGCTGCAGGAGGAGAGGGAGGGGGGAGGGCTAGTGTGCAGGTCCTGTGTGGCAACAGCTACATGAGGAGGCCCAGCTGCTGTTCACACTTTGTCTCCACTGCTGGAAGGCTTCCAGAATCAGCACAAAGATGGCAGCACTCATGGTGTGGCCGAGATGGAGAGGAGAGCTGGTCTGGAGGTCGCAAGCATGACTTGTCCCCTTGGCTAAGCAGGGTCTACCCTGGTTGCATATGAATGGGAAACTAGAAGTGTGAGCCCTGTGAGGTCTTCCCCTCAGGGGATGGAGCCGCTCTGGGAAGAGCAGAAGGTCCCATCCTGGCAGCGTCTCCAAAATAGGGCTGAGAGAGATTCCTGCCTGCAACCTTGGAGAAGCCGCTGCCAGTCTGTGAAGACAATACTGAGCTAGATAGACCCATGGTCTGACTCAGTCTATGGCAGCTTCCTATAGTCCTATGGCACCCCCTGGTTTGTGCACATAAAGAAGAAACAGAAGGAGAGTTCCCGTTCTACAATATCCTTTTTGAGACATGGTGACCACAAGTGCATGCAGGACTCCAAATGTGGCCGCATCATAGTTTTGTACAAAGGGATTATAACATTAGCAGTTTTATTTTCAGACCCCTTCCTAATGATTCCAAGCATGCAATGGGCCTTTTTCACAGCTGCTGCACATTGAGTCGATACTTTCAATGAGCTGTCCACCACGACCCCAAGATTCTGCTCCTGGGCGCTTTCCAGATTAGACCCTGCAATGGGGTCACAATGTATCTGCGAAGTGTACTTCCATACTTCCTGTGCTGTGACACCACAGTCCCTATGCTATCAGCAGGGTGCCGTTCGCATCTTGAATGCCTTGTTTTGGATTTAATCGCTGCGATTTATTGCTATAATGCTGTATGTCTGGCGGAAAAATGTTGCTGTGTTTTCTGGTTGTTAGTTTTTGCGAGACTGCTCCCCCTGCTGGTAACTTTGCTATGTGCGTTCTGAATGCAATTTACCTGAACTGAAGCATTTTGCCACTGTTGAACAGGTAATCTGGAAAGCACCCTGCTCAGTCACCGACAGCTCAGACCCTCTCAGCGTATATATGAAGTTGGGGTTTCTCCCCTCCCCCCACAATATGCATCACATCTTTAGTATGCAGGTGACACCCAGTTGTATCCCTTTCTTTAATCTGAGGCGGTGACTGTCCTGAATCGGTGCCTGGATGCAGCAATGGACTGGATGAGGGTGGACAAGTTGAGACTCAATCCAGACAAGACAGAAGTACTGCTGGTCGGCTAACAAATAAAGTGTATTATTATGACACTTGCTTACATCGAACCACATTTGCCATTTTGTCACCCACTCCCCCCGTTTGGAGAGATCCTTTTGCAGCTCTTCCCAACCTCTTTTGGAGTTCACTACCCTAGTTTGGTGTCATCTGCAGATCTGGCCACCTCACGGCTTACCCCAACTTCTAGATCATTTATGAATACATTAAAAAGCACTTTGCTTCCAGGCTCTTGTTAACACTCATTTAATTAGCAAATGCCTGCTTTTTGACGGAGGAGATGAATTAGCCTGGCTCGCTGGCAGCTTCTTGGCACTGCTGCCGCCGCGCCACTCGGAACAGCTTCTCTGAGACGGCAGAACAAGGAGCCGAACTTGGCTCGGTTGACCCTTGAGCCGCTGATGGGGGCAGAGGGCCAGAGTTTCAGCCAAATTGCAGGCAGGGCCACCCTCTTGGATTCACCCACCTGTGTGGAATAGACTGATTACCCTTCAGTCCAGCTGAGCCACTTTCTGAAGACTTGTAATTTATTAATTACATTTGTATTTGAGGGAAACTCCTTCTTCCAAAGGCCTGAGGGTAGGTAGCAGATCTGTTTCCCACCGTGAGGTGTGATCGGCAGAGAGAAAAAGAATGTGACAATTCCAAGGTAGATCAGCTGGTGGGTCTCATGGCTGGGTACAAAGTTGAACCCAAGACTTTCCATCTTCATTGGACAATCCAACTCCTCCATCAGACGGGGTCGCATGTAGGACTGGTCCGTGGTCCGGTGCACCCTGCAAAAATGGTGTCCTTTTGAACAACAAGGGTTGTTTAGTTGTGTAAGAGAGGGCCAGGCGACACCAGAGGCAGCCGTGAAGAAGAGCCTCACACACCCCTCAAGCTGGCAGGGAGCCCACCGCCCAGCAAGAGTTTGGAACAAGCACCCAGCATACACATACATTGGGGCTGCTCGGTCTTGTTTTCTTTTTGGAAAGCCGGCGGGGGGAGGAGGAGGCACCTCCGAGGAGAAGCAGATGGCCCCCCACAAGCCCCAAGAAGGCCTCTGCCCAGCAGGGAGGGATGCCTCCTCTGCAGCTGTGTCTGCGCACTACGAATCTGGTCCCTGCAGTGGCCGCTTTCTCATCCGCACCGCACACACGGGCAGCCTTCGGGAGGCTGCTGGATGACTGGCAGCTCTGGGGAAGAAGCAGCGGCTCAGAGCGGGGCGGCTGCTGAAACGGGAGAGCAGCCACCGCAGCAGCAGGCCGGGCAAAGGCCGGCAGCTCCGGCTGTCAGCTCCAGAAGAAGGGCTTCATCCCAGAGGTTGCCTAGAAGGCTCTTCCGGGATGTGGGCAAAGGAGGGTGCTGCTGCTTAACAACTCCGCTCTCGGCAGGGCAGGAGGAGAAGCAGGTCCCCGCTCGGCTTGCCTTGACCCAGGGATTCTCATCTCCCTAGGCGGGGAGAATCCGGCACAGGAGTTCTCCAAGCTGGGCCCCCGCCTGCTGAAGGAAGGATGGCACTTGTCGCCCCACACCTCCTGGGGGCCTGCCGGGGCATTGCTAAGGACTGAAAAGCACTGGGAACTGGGCCTGCAGCCGCCCCCCGCCCCTGCTTTGACAATTAAACTCACTCATCCCGCCACCCCCAAGAATACTTCCATGCTTCTGGGCTTCCCATTGGGATGTCTGGTTGGCTACCATGGCAGACAGGATGCTGGCCCAGCCCAAGCCGGGCTCCTTTTAGCTGCTTGGAAGGAGGAAGCGCCTGTGCCAAGGTTCAGTCCTTCCTCTTGAACAAGACACAGCTGATCCTCCCGCCACATGGGGAGGGCCGTGCTGGGCGGCCTGCCATGGAGGGCAGGTTGAAATCATGAACGAAATCAAGCCAGTAGCCCCTTCTCCTTCCTCTCAGCACTCCAAGTCCTAGCAGGAACCCAAGAGACGAGTCAAGACGTCCAGAGAGAACATGTTGGCTGATCACCCAGACGGGCGCGAATTTCCTGTCGCTAATGAGAACAGTTGGCAACACTGACGGCCTCCTGCAGAAGTCTCTGGAACACTCTGCCTCCCTTTGCTTCACCAAGTCCGTAGTGTTCACCTTCCAAGGGGTCCTTACGCCCAGCACATTCTACGCAGAAACTCGGTTACTTCTGTGGGGAGAGATCCAGCCACCAAGCCAAAAAACCACAAGAGAAAACAGCAGAGGTATTGGGAGCCAAGAAGGAATCGCAAAGGTCAGATTGGCTAGTGACTATGAAGATCTGACTACTTCTGTTTTCAGTTTGCAGCAGTGATCAGAGCAGGGGCTGGTGGAGACCCTCTGTTTGGAGGGGGTGCTTGTGGCCCACAGAATCCCAGTTCTATAATTAAGTGATCACCACCAAGTCTTTGCCTAGCCTTTTCTTTTTCTCACTTCAGTACAGCACTCGAAACTGAGTCGTGTACCAGAAAGTAGGGGGTTCCGTTCCTGGTTCTGCCACCAACTCTTGGGCAAGCCACCCACAGATCCATATCTGCCATATGGGGGAAACACACTACTTTGCAAGTGAGTGGTTTCAACTGCAGACATATAAAATGTGTGTCAGTACTTGAATCACTATAGAACAGTCTGCCCCATAAACTGAATCCTTAGGGCCAGTAAGTGTAACATTGGAAAACCAACTTAAGTAATGGCTGGCTGCAGTATTTATGGCACAACCCTTTGCATGCTTACTCAGAAGTAAGTCCAGCTGTGTGCAAATGGGCTGTAGCAGGGCCCTCCCCAGATTTTCCTGGCTGGCCCTCCCTGAGGCTGGTGTATGGAAAGTCAACTTCCAATAAGAGGCATCCCTTTCTCTCTGGAATATGCAGCCCCTGGCATGCCTAGCCTGCCACTGAGGCTGGTGGGGCGCAGGAGAAAGTCAGGGCTGCCCCCCTGCCCCAACCTCAGTGGGGGGCGAGCGGGACTACAGACTTCAAAAAGACTAAGGGGCATGTCAAACTGCCTTGCAAAGCATGCTTTATTTTCTCTGCCAATGTGCTGATGGAAAATGAACAAACCAAAACAACAGATTCCAAACAATTAAAATTTTCAAGAGCTGAGTCTGGTACTACTTTAGGAATGATCAAAACTGAGGACTTAGTGCCACCCAGTGGAAGCAACCTGTCCCTGCACCCTACTCTCAGGAAGGACAGCCTCAGAGAGCTTTACCCCTTTTGTGTTAGAATATCATCATCCTTTGCTTGGGTTGCTGAAAGTGTCGGCATTAGATATTCTTTGAAAACATTAAAAAATGTTCTCCCTTTCATTTCTGGTGTGGTGCCATCTCTGTTGTCTATTCCCATTTTTCTTTTTTAAAAGACTTACTTTGGTATTCTCACACTAAAAGAGAACAAGCTGTCAAACAAGAAGTCTAGAGTCCTCCTTTGGGCCTTTGAGAAGCAGACTTAAATCAGGAATGCCTTTATTTATTTATTAAACCGCCCTGAGCCATTTTTGGAAGGGAGGTATAGAAATCAAATTATTATTATTATTATTATACCTATTTTTATACCACCCAAAACACAAGTTCTCTGGGCGGTTTAGGTTTCCTCAACTGGCTCTCCACGTGCCCCAATTTGTTCTTCGCATCAATGAGACTGAGGCGGACTGTGGCATTTTAGGTGGCTGACCCAGCCCACCCTGCATTTGGCAGGACCTCAGAACAGTGGGCACACCTGGCTGGACTTCAGGGAGCTTTCTTGTCCACTGTGGGAGCAGATACGCACTCCTTTCTCCTGGAAAAGAAGCTCCCCGAAGTCCAGCCCAGGGGTGGGAGGCGCAGCTGCATCAAGCTGCAACAGACACAAGCAGCAGGAGGGGGGTTGTGGTGCCTTTACGAGCTCCAGAGCTCAGCTATGCCATCAAGACTCCCCCACCGACACCCTCCACACCCCATTCCTTCCCGTTAGTGATCTTGTGCGAGAACTGTCTGGACACAGCAGCACTCTGAGGCTGCAGGCACGTCTGGAACGGCAGAGGTGTGCTGGCCCGTTTCTGCATGCTACAGACTTGCTTCTTGCTGAGTGATCTACTCAGCCCAGCTTCTACTGATCCACTGAGCACTTTCCATTCCCCACAGCTCAAGTGAAAAAGCAGCTCCTTCAGACAAGGGCCGGGGAGAGAGAGCCAGACAAGAATTCCTGGGAAAATATCTCGACTATGAGGCCACAACCATAGCAGCATATTCCCTGGTGGCCGTCTGGTTTCAGATGTGGGATAAGCCGAAGCAGAAGCCCGGGGAGTTCAGCTCAGCCCACTTTTGCTACTCAGAGCCCCTCTCTTGCTGCAGCCAGCACAGCAGCAGGTTTTTATAGGGGGAAACTGGCGAGCCTCGAAATTAACCCTTGGCTGACATGTGCCTGGTTGGCAGCGGGGTGTCCAGTTACTCCTTCTCTCCCCTCCTTTGCAAGCTCCTCTTTTTTGCTCAGAGAGAGGCCTCATGGGCTGCTTTCTGCTCTGCCCGGTCCCTAGACCAATTAACCAGTACCAGACAGATGGGAGCCCGTGGAGAACGGAGTGGGCCGGTTCTGGCAGGCTGCCCTTCCTAGGCTTATCTGTGGCTGGAACTGATGGCGCCGGGAACCTTCCACTCCAAGGTTGCTACAACACTGAAACGCAAGTGCTGGTGTATTCTGGTGGCCAGCCGCTGGGCTGCACACAAACCACGGCCAGACGTGCAGCCTCTGAAACGAAGAGGAGGGGAAGGGGCCAGGCTCCCCCAACAGGATTCCCAGCAGACCTTCCCCTTCCCTGGATCTTGACACAAGCCGGCAACACACGCTTCCAATTATTCTATCCGCTTTTATTGAAAGGCCCTCCTGTGCAAACAGTTTATTTCTTCTTCTCCACATCCTGCTCTGCTGCCTCCTTGGCTCGTTTGGCCCGGATGCCAAAGAGTCGGGCATTAGCCCGGGCCATGCGCAGGCTGGCAAAGGCCTTGAAGTTCTTCTCATCCTCGGAGATAACTCGGGCCTTCTCTTTCTTGTAGACCTGAGGGAGGCAAGAACCAGGAAGTCACACAAAGCAACACACTGGGGGGGGGGGGGATGTGGCAGGTTTCCCACCTCCTAACAGGGGCTGCTCAGAGGCAGCAGTAGCCAAGCTCTCTGGCTTTCAAGCCCTGCAGGCGGGTGCCCTAGAGGCATCTGCACGGCCACTGTGGGAAAGGGGCGGCTGGACTCGGTGGGCCTGGCCCAGCACGGTTTCTCTGAAGACTTATCCGTGACACGCACCCACTGATCACAATGGACTCTCAATTCAGATTCTGTTGGAAGAGGCCACTCCAGCCTCAGCTATTCAAGGTCAGGAGCAAAAGGTGCTCTGAGAGAGCTTAGGGGTGACTGCGCTCACTGGTTTGGCCTTTCAACATGGAGTGTCAACTTATGTTGGTGTGGTGACAGTCAACAACCTGGATGGCTTGAAGAGGGGTTTGGAGAACTTCATGGAGGAGAGGTCTATCAACGGCTACTAGTTGGGAGGGCTGTGGGCCACCTCCAGCCTCAAAGGCGGGATGCCTGAGTACCAGTTGCAGGGGAGTCACAGCAGGAGAGAGGGCATGCCCCTTTCAACTCCTGCATCTGTGGGCTTCTAGTGGCATCTGGTGGGCCACTGTGTGAAACAGGATGCTGGACTAGATGGGCCTCCTTGGGCCTGATCCAGCAGGGCTGTTCTTACGTTCTGCAAGTTGCTGAGGATGTCACTCTGTGTTACTGAGGGTCAAGAAGTCAATCCAGCCACTAAACTGTCACAGGAGGAGAGAGACTTCTCACCACAGCCAAGCAGTACCGGCTGTCTACAAGACACTATGTTCCCTGCAAGGGAGAATACTCCAAACAGAAGCAGGATGTGTTCCTGTGCTGCTCCAGGATTGCGGGGGAAGAGCTAGAAAGGTCCAGAGGCAGAGAGACACTTACATTCTTGATGGGCATAACTGGTCCAGAGAGCTGCGTGGCCATCTTGAGCTCTTCTGCCTGTGAGGAAGAAGGAAGGAGCAACAGCAGAGGTCAGCAACAGCTACTGTCCTATCCTCTGGTAGCAAGAGAACTGCACAGAAGCGCTGGGTGCAGGAGAAACTCTCTGAATGTGTATGTAGGGGTGAGGTTAAATGATGGGAGCTTCCTTAAGCTTATTTCTCATATTTATGTAGTGCCTTATATAGACATTTCTAGGTGCTTAGTATAAAGCCTTGGGTGATATCATCCCAGTGCAGTAATTCTGGTCCTTATTCCAACTATAGACTGTAGTTACACCTTTACTGCTGAGGGCTTGTGGGCTGAAACAACATAAAAAGGAGTCTGATGGCAGCTTGGTACCCAGTTGGGAACATGAAATGTGGAAGCAAGAGACTGGAACTGAGCAGGTACAGAAGTGGGAGGCAAGCTACCACAAGCAGATGCAGCAACGGTGATTTTCAAGCAAGGAAAGAAGGCCCATCTCCGCCTTCCCACAAGTCACACTAACTTGGTGAAAACAAAACTGAAGACACCCAACTGAAGGTAAACAGTGATCAACTGACAAACAACCAGTCATGAACAGTAAAAGGGCTCCAAGCCTTCTTGGATGTAGCATATTGGTACATACTAAATGCAGGAGGAGAGGTTACCACTCCATCAAGAGACAAGGGAGAACAGATAACTCCACTCCGTTTTCAGAAGCACTTTGAGTATTGGTACCAGAGTGACAGAGAGCCTACAATCCAACTGGTACTGTGTCAACTTGGCTGAAACTCCAGCTGCTTGAGAATTTAGCTGAAGCTGTAAGCAAGCTGCTTCTTGCAGTATCGGGTTTCTCTGCACTCTATACTTACCGAACTGTCACCCTTCTTGGGGGCAGACGGCTTCCGGGGAAAGAGGATGAGCTTGGAGCGATATTCCTTCAGCCGCTGCACGTTGGCCTGCAAAGCTTCCGTGGACCGGTTACGGCGCCTGGGGTCCACTGAGATCCCAATTGTCCGGGCAAACTTCTTGTTGATGCCAGCCATCTGGAGGGAGAATGTTCAAGGATGCCTCAAGTCAGAGCAGCTCTTGCAGCATCACCCTAGCCCTTTCCTCGCTGCAAACATCACAGTCATCAGCTGGAAAAGGGTTCAACACAAAGTCATCACGGAGACTGCAGAGATTCCAGAGACAGTGTCATCATCTGACTGTCAGGCTCTTTGCAGAAACACAAGCCAGGGCTTGCAAAGGCTATGGAGAGACAGGCCATCTCCTAGAGCAGGGCTTCTCAAACTGGAGTCCCCAGATCTTGTTGGACTTTAGTTCCCACAATCCCCAGTCCCAGTAGCAGAAGGCCATTCTGGGGACTCCTGAACCTCTGTCTTAGAGAGGCTGGATTCTTATGCACTTAACGAGCCAATAAAAGACTAAACTCTCTTAAGACTAAACATCCTCCTCTCGTGAACAGATGAAGCTGCCCACTACCAAGCAAGGCCCTCACTGAGCTAGCTGCAGCACTCCAGATATTCACACAGGGATTCTTCCCAACCCTGCCTGGAGAGGTCAGAGATTGAACCAGAGAGCTTCTACATGCAAAGCAGGCACCCCCACTCTGCCCTGCCCTCCCATGTTGCATCACCCATTTGGCACAAGGGATTAAGAATCCAGTCACTTGTCTTCGGAGCGCTCAACCAGCTCTCTCAGGAACACCCAATCAAAGGCCAAGACTAGCCCCTCAAGGAATCTGAACTGCTTCCACTGAGCCAAGCACTTCTCTAGGAGCCTCACAGACATCCCTGAACACATCAGACTCATGAGACCTCAGCCCATGCACCTTAGCTGCACAAGGAGCCAAAGCTACCAGGCAACTGCTCTTCCTTTGAGCTGCCTGCCATTTTTACTCACTCTCAGCTCCTCCAGGCTGAACCCTCGACCCGCGCGGACTTTTGTGTGGTATCGCACGGTGGGGCACCTCACAATCGGTCGGATGGGTCCAGTGACCGGACGTGGAGCAATACGGCGAGCCTTTGCCTGGCGGGTCTTCCTCCTGGGCAGACAAAGTTGCACAAATCAGCGGGCGTTATGGCCCCCCTTTCTCTGAGCACACCCCAGCCGGGCTTACAGATAAATTTAGGGAGGTAGCAGAGGCAAGGAAGTTTGCAGCAGGTCCCGTCAAACTGAGACACAACTAAATTCTCAGTGACAAAAGCTACAGCCATCAGCTTAAAGGGGTTCAGAAGAATCATCAATGCTGTACAGCGATTCCGGAGAATTTTCATCACCTGGCTGAAGCAGTGGAGAAGCATTTCTGAGCTGGCAAGCTTTGCAAAGAGACCAGAACCACAAAGCTCACACTCCTGTGCGTTTCTGTTGTTCGGGCAGCATTTGTTATCTCGCACACAGCACACAGCCGCCCCCGGCTCAGCAGATTACAATACCTCACCTTCGGATCTTCCTGGCAGGCTGGTTAAACCATGTGGCCACTCGTCTCTGCCAGTCTTTGTGGAAGTGGGGCTTCAAAATCATGCCATTCCGGCTGGGCGCCATGGCTGCTTAGATCCCTGGACAGACAGACAGACCGCCTGGATTAGATTCTTGAGAAGTAAAGTTATACAAGGTCTTTCCTGCTCCTTATTTACTGTTACAACAGCCCTGCGGAGTTCAGACAGACTCAATGGCTTGGGATTGAAGTCTGGTCTTCCACACCCAACACTCTCTCCACCAGGAAGGACATTAGGCCAGCACTGTTCCCTCCAACAGGGATTCCCAGATGTTGTGGACTACAACTCCCAGCAGCCCCATCCAAAGGCCACTGCAGCTGGGGATCAATGTTCCCTCTAAGGCGTACGCACATGCTTGCGCTCACATGTTTTTTGAGGTCCACTCAGTTAATTTTAGATCCCGTTCAGGTTAAATCAGGAAGGTCCTACTCCGAGTGCACGTGTGCACATGCACTGCCTTAATATTGCCACCCCCCAAAAAACTCATTCCGCACACAGATGGAAAAAAAGAGAGAGAGAGAGAGAGAGAACAATGCTGAGGATGCAGGGAGTTGTAGTCAACAACATCTGGGAATCCCTGTTAGAGGGAAGACTTTATGGCAGTGAAAATACTTTGGACCGTCTCTGGTGTCAAAGGGATGGACACACACAGACAACCAGGTGCAGAAAACCCCTGTGCGTCATTCACAAAGGTGCTCCTCCGAAGCCGCCTGATGCCAAGTCTGACCCTTGGTCCGCCTCACTCAGTGTTGCCCCCACAGAGTGGCAAGCCCTTCTCCAGGGTTCCAGACTGGTATTTCCAGGCAGGGCTGGTCGTACTGCAGCGAGGACCTTCTGCATGCCCTTTAGAGACTCCGGTGCATCTCTTCCAAGTCGGCCACTCACTTATACGCCCTCTAACTTCCAGGAGCTTAGAGCCTACCCAGCAGGGGCCTGGTACAGGTGTGAAGAAGAAATGCCTTCCGCGTTCCGGACACGGGCTGGCAGCAGCGCTCGGGGGTCGTTTCCCAACCCTGCTCTTTGGGGTCCCTGTAACGGGAGGCGTTGGGGGCTGAGCTCCACCGCTGAGCCGGGGCCTCGGCAACTGGAGAGCCCAACGCCGGCGCCCAAGCCCCGCAGGGTCTTATTCGGGGCGAAGGAAGGGAGGAGAGAAGCCGGCTTGCACTCTCGCCTAGGCCTCCCCCCCGGCCCGGGGCCTCCCCCCGCCCCATCCGAGCCCCGGGCCCTCCCGCGGCTACCAGGGCGCCCCCTGGGCTCCTCCCGCCCGCGTCTGGGGCATCTCGCCTCAAGGCAGGCCAAGGATGGAGGCGGATCATCGCGGCGCCCTCCCCCCAGCACGAGAACTCACCTCCCGGGAGAGAAGATGGCAGACCGGAAAAAGAAAGAGCCGCCGCGAGGGACGACGGGATACCTGCGCCTCCACACGCGACGCGTCTCCGGAAGCGACGACAGTTCTCCTGCCTGGCCAATCGGGCCTCGCCGGCGTCAGCCTCTAGGGCCAGCACGCCAGCCTGCCCTCACTAAAGATGGCGCCCGATTTAAAGGGGCCGCGTAGGCTAGCGAAACCCTCGATTGAAAAGATCTGTATGCAGCAGCTCGCGAAACAGCCACTGCAAAGAAAGCAGCAGAGGCAGGCAATTCACGTGCCTCTTCACCCCGACACATTTTATGGTGGATGCGGGTTATTTGCTCGAAAAAGTGGGGAAACTACAGCAGCAAGCACCAAAACATCGCTTGATACACAGAGGGACCACTTCTGCATGATCTATCATACCACTAAATACATCTAACCGTTTTGTCAGAATGGCAAACCAGGTTGCCACGCGACCCACTGGTAGACTGTGAGCCACGATGGCCTAATGGAGCCTCCATGTTCAGAAGCAGCATATCACTGAATACCTGATGCTGGGGAGGAGCATCAAGGAAGGGCTGTTGGCATCAAGCCCTGCCTATGGCCATCTGACAGGTGCTTTCTGAAGACAGGATGCCAGGCTCCTGGGGCTCTTTTTATGCTCCGGCCCATTCTCTGAGCTGCACACAATCCCAGTGGCAACGCCTACACCACAGGGCTGTTAGGAAGATAAATGAAAACAGGCACATTGTGGAGTGGTATTTGAAAGTCGCAACAGAGAACTTTGTATTTTGAATGAGTGGGCCATATACTACTATTATTATTATTTACATTTTATATCCCACTCTTCCTCCAAGGAGCCCAGAGCAGTGTACTACATACTCGTTTCTCTTTCACAACAACCCTGTGATGTAGGTTAGACCGAGAGAGAAGTGACTGGCCCAGAGTCACCCAGCAAGTATCATGGCTGAATGGGGATTTGAACTCGGGTCTCCCCGGTCCTAGTCCAGCACGCTAACCACTACACCACGCTGGCTCACTAGCAGCTGAATGATAGATTCACCCCAGGAAGGGCATGTGAGTGATACATTTTAAGTACAGCACCAACTGCACTTTACCAACCATGGTTTTGAGTATGTGCGAATGGGAAATTGTGGCCGGTCTTGCCAACAGCAACCTGAGTATTCACGTTTGGTGAGGGGTTTTATTTATTTATATATTTATATTCCTATACTGCCTGATATATATATCTCTAGGCGGTGTTTCAGTGATTTTGGGGGGTTCAGAGGTTTGATTTTATTCCTCTTGGTGACCCCTGCTGAACTTGCTGTGTCATGGCTTTGAGCGATTTTGGAGGGGTTTAAAAAAAAAAATGTCCAGAGGTGCAATCTGCTCATTCTTCTTGGTGACTCTAGGAAATACTATGGGATTTTTTGGTGATTTTTTTTAGCATTATTTTTGTGTTTTCCCCTTTATTTTTAGGTCTTTTTTGGGTCGTGATTCCCCAACCCTGTTTCCCAAAGATTTTAATGCCTCGCCAACGGTGAGGTTTTGCCAGAATGGAACTCCCCCACCCCAGGAAAGAACAGGGAGCCAAGGTGGCTGTTTCAGCTACACCCCTTTCAATCCAACCTGCAGCAACCATTTCCAGACATTATTTTTTTAAAAGTCCATTTCTTGCTGGTGTATCGCATGGGGGCATTTAGCTTCTTCTTGGGGGGTGGGGTGGGGTGGAGTGAAGGGCTACGTTAAAGCCACAGTAATTTAGGAATCTGGGTGCTTGCCTTGTGTTTCCACACTCACAGAGAGGAATTATGTGTGGCTTTCAGAACAGACCACTAGATGGTACACGCAGACCACTGATGAGTAGACTAGCCAAGGCTCACTGGGGGAGACGGAGAAGGCGGCTAAGTTTTGAAGGACCAAAATACTTGCTCCACAGTGAGCTAAGCAGCACAACGCCCCACTTTGAAAAATATACCCTGGAGATCCCAGGCCCAATAGTTTTGGTGGACTCTACTTTCAAGACAGTGGATTAGAATTGTCTGGACCATGGTTTCCCCCGTGAAGACTTTTGAGGAGACCATGGACAAGAAGGAAAAAAAACCAATGGACCATGGAACAAATCAACCCAGAATTCTCACTCGAGACAGAACAGCTGCGCCAGGCAATTAGTGACCCTGGCTGGCAGCTTCGGAGCCTGTCCCCCCTGCCCCTCACTGCCTGGGAAAGGAGCTGCGTTTCCCTGTTGTCAGATCTGAGCCCCCCCTGAGAGCCCCACCGGCACGCCTGGACTTGGCCTCCCCTTGGGTGCGTTGTGAAAAGGGCCCAGACCGGCTGCTACACCTCCTAGGAACTCTGTCCACAGTCCATAACAGACTTCCTCCAAACAACTAGAAAACTTAAAATAAATTTATTTATCAGCTTGCACAAAGATAGGCCTGCCACACCTCAGACAGACATATGCCATCTATCCAACTTTGGGGGGAAACCCTGGTACCCAAAATGCAGACACCTTGGGAAGCCACACAGCTCCGGCTTCCCGGTGGCCTCTTGGGCACAAGGAGGGCTCCACGCTGCCTGCCTGGGCCAAGTAAAACTAGGAGTACCTCAGTCGTTCCACCAAGCCCCGCACATGGGGGATCATGAAAGGGGAGACTGCTGCAGAAGGGCTGGCCTTGCTGAGGACAACCACCCCCAGGAGCCTGGAGAAGGGTCATTGCCTAAGGCCCCACAAGAAGCCGCTCCGGGCAGATCACCCCCAGAGCCTGCTTGCTCTGGCCAACGCCCACCCCAGAACCCTAGCAGAGCGGCCAGCCACAGGCTAGGAGAACCTCTCCGTGTGCCTCCAGTCCTGTCTTCCACTCCACACTGGCTTCACAGCAGTCTCAGGTTGGGCTCTTCCTCCTCCTCCTCCTCTGGGCGTGGGCGGGTCTGGGGGGGCTCTTCGTCTCCCACATCCTTCTTGTCTCTCTCGGCTTCGATCCAGCTCTGAGGGGCAATCATCTTCTTGGGCCCGTGGGGAGGTGGCCCGAGCAGGGCTTCGATGTCGTCATAGTTGATGACTTCCTTCTCCAGGAGGGCATTAGCCAGCTAGACGGGGGGAGAGAGCAGGCAGTGAGCCGCTGTGTGCGGGCGCACACACAAGGCCAGGTCAGCCTTCATGGAACCGGTGTGTGTGTGTGTGTGTGTGTGTGTGTGTGTGTGTGTGTGTGTGTGTGTGTGTGTCACCCTTGGCAGCTCAGCCACCTGCTGCTTGAAGAAAGGACCAACGCGCTACACAAGGAGAAATAACTGGGTCAGCAAAGCTGTCTGAGAGGCACAGGAGGGGTGTGTGCAGAACGCAGCCACGCCGCCTTCCGTCTGCTCAAGGATTCCTCCACAGCATTTGTTCCAAGTGGCTATTCTGTGTGTGCGCGCACACACACACCCCAGCAGGAGAAGCTCGGAGCTTGCTGCAGCCAATCCGAAGGTCACCTTCTCCTGGCTTCATCCTCAGGAGAAGTGACCATATGTGAATGGCGGGCCAGCTGTGGCAGAGCATTGGCATCCTGGCATCGGGCTCCCCTCTGCAGCCACCCCGTCCCATATAGGGAGAAGTCACTCTTAACGGACATAAAGCAAAAGTGGGGGGGGGGAGATGAGAGTACAAGCCAAGATTGGGGGGGTTGTGTGTGTTGGGGGGGCAGCACCAGTTAGTGTTACGTCAGGCCTCCCTTCCCAAGACAGTCGTAGAACGCTTGCTTGCTTGCTCTGCAGCTCCAAGATCCCCCTCCCTTGGCATTTCCAGGCCCAGGAACACTAAAAAAAACCCACCACCCTTTGTTTCTTGGCACCCCAAGCGCCTCCTTCATGAGTGAGGAGTGCTGGGCTGGTGGTAGCAAGCATGACTTGTCCCCTTTGCTAAGTGGGGTCCACCCTGGTTTGCCTTTGAATGGGAGACTACGTGTGAGCCCTCTAAGGTATCCCCCTTAGGGGATGGGGCCACCCTGGGAAGAGCCCCTGCCTGCTTGCATGCAGAAGGTCCCAAGTTCCCACCCTGGCAGCAGCATCTCCAAGAGAGGGCTGAGAGAGACTCTGGCCTGAAACCTTGCAGAAGCCGCTGCCAGTCTGGGTAGACAACAATGAGTCTAGATGGACCAATGTTCTGACTCAGTATATAGCAGTATATTCCTATGTTGACGCCTGGAAATGCCCAGCCACTCCCTCCCTTTGCTTCTGGGCACCTCAAGTTCAGAAAGATGTGCCGCCACCATGCTTCCCAATACACGGTGGCTAAAATGGTCTCTGAGGAGGGAGCCTCTGAGCAGCCGTCCACCCAGCTCTCTGGAACGGTTCCCAGCCTTCTCCAAGGAGCTCAGAGCAGTGCTTTAGCCTCACAGCGACCTGGCTGGTGGGAGGTGAGCTGCCAGTGGCCCAGCCAGCAACCAGCGAGCTTAGGTAGCTGAGCAGGGACCCCAAGCCGAGTCTCCAGCCCCCTCCACCAGCCCTGGACTCAAACGCCTCCTTCTCGGTGTTCAGCATTAGGGCAGGGATACGCCGTACCGCTCTCAGCTTGTCCTGATTGTCCAGCAGCAGCTTCTCTGTCCGCCTGTAGGCTTGAGCCACCAGCAACTTTGCTTCCTGGGAGTGGGACAAAAGCCAAAAGAAACAAGGGGAGAGTTGGAGGCTGAGAGAGGGGAGGAGTTGTGGGGGGGGGGGGGGAGACAGCTGGAACTCAGAACCCCCATCTGTCGGGGAAGGTCTGTGGGGTTCAAGGTTCCCAGCTCAACAGCTCAGCTGGGAGCATGGCGATGCCAGGTCAGAGGATGCTAAACCCGTGTCGGTGGAAACCACGATAGCAACTAGCTTCCTTTTGTGTGGTTCACAGGCTACGGATCGCACAAGCGCTCTAGACTTTGCCGGCTCACGGCAACCAGCCTAGAAAGCCAAGGAGAGGATTCCTTGTACAGAAGTGCTCTAGGAACAACCCGAAGGCAATAAGCCAGAAGAGGGTTTTCTTTGCAGCTCTGCATCCGCGGTAAGAACCTGCGTGGTCCAGATGCGACTCGGATTGTGACAGCCACTGGCCACTTACGTGGTCCATCAGTTGCTGGAGTCCGTGGCTGAAGGGACGCCTCCCAATCCCGGGGGTGCTTTCCTGGTCCGGGAAGGAAAGGTGTCCCACGTTGGGCAGCATCCCGTATTGCTTCACCATGGAGTAGGCGATCTTGGTGACTCTCCTCAGGTCATCCTGGGCCCCTGAGAGAGGAGGGCCTTTTTTAAAGAAGGGAGCTCGAGGCGTGAGGGCAGGAAGCCTCAGTCCTGCCAAGGTCACTCCTGCTCCCCGCCTGGCTTCACAGTCAAGCAGAGCAAAGAGCAGAAACAAATGGAAACCCGCATCAGGCTTGCATGAGGCGGAGGAGACATAGCGGGGCTCCCTGACATGTGTGAGCACTGCAAGGTAGTCCCCTGGGGGGCGGGGTCGTTCTGGGAAGAGCCCCTGCACGCTTGCACGGAGAAGGCCCCAGGTTCCCTCCCTGGCAGCAGCATCTCCAGATAGGGCTGAGAGAGACTCCGGCCTGCAACCTTGGAGAAGCCGCTGCCAGTCTGGGTGGGCAGTACTGAGCTAGAGGGACTGACTCAGTAGAAGGCAGCTTCCTAGGTTCTTCCTTCCCACTGGCCATGGGATGCACTGAATTTCCGAATGGCTAACGGCCATTTGGAAATTCCATGCATCCCTACGGCCCTTTGGAAGGAACCAGGGCTTTTCAGTGGGCGTTCCCTGTCATTCATTTTAGAACATTCCCTAGAAGAGCATCTGCCTGCTTGCATGCAGAAGGTTGCAGTTCCCTCCCTGGCAGCATCTCCAGATACAGCTGGAGAGACTCCTGCCTGCAACCTTGGAGAAGCCGCTGCCAGTCTGTGTAGACAAGACTGAGCTAGAGGGACCAAGGGTCTGACTCAGTACATGGCAGCTTCCCGGGTTCCTGCGTCCCCACCCCAGGAAAGCCTCGCCCGGCCTCCCTGCGCAGGACCCCTCAGCCTGGCGGAGCTGCAGAGGGCACGGGGGGCCTCCTCACCAGTCGTGACTTTGTTGAAGGTGATGGCTTCCGACACCCTTCCTCCCAGGGCCATGCACATCCGCTCAAAGAGCTGGTCCTTGGTGAAGAGGAACTGCTCCCTTGGCAGGATCTGGGCAAAGCCCAGGGCAGCGTTGGTGCGAGGGGCGATGGAGACCTGCAGCCAAAGGAGGAAGAGAGGAAGAGTGGGGGGGGGCGTTGCCTGTGGCAGCCCCCTCAGCCCTCCCCCACGACCCCCACACTGCCCCCTAACACTTCCCACAGCCATCCTTGTGCATCCACAGTGTGCTACCATCCCTCCCGCCCCACGGTGGAAGGCCACCACCCGGCTCTCCTCCTGCGATAGGATCTTCTCTTCTCTTTTTTGGCTGTCCCCTGCAAGACCAACACCTGGCTGGCGTTCCCTGCCTGGAGTCCCCCGATGTGGTGGGCCAAAGGCCCTTGGGGCTGGGGGGGATGGGTGCCGGAGGGCAACACCTGGGGGGGGGGCCCACCGCTGAGAGCCCCAGCCCTGCTGGGATCTGCCGCCATGACTGGGGCCCCAGAGGCTGAGGAAGCCGCCTCTCTGGCCCTCCGCGCCCAGGCCTCGCAGCCCAGCCGGGAAGAGGCCTCACCTGCAATCACTCTCTCGACAGCATACTCGAAGTTGGAGGTATCGATGACCTTGTGCCCCTCCCTTGCGGCATGGAGGGCGGCCTCATTGCAGATGTTGGCGATGTCGGCTCCTGCAGGCAGAGCAACGCAGACACGCTCGCTTGCTTCCGGGAGACGCCAAGGGAGACCCGAGGAAGCCACAGCCGCGCTCCCCAGCATGGATCCTGCAGGGACCCACCCTCGTGCTCCCCACTGTGGTGCGCAATCCGGAGGGGGTGCCCAGTCTGTGTCCCCCCCCCCCGGCCCCCCGAGGGAAGGGCCTGAAGAGCAGGCCGTGACCCGAGAGCTCAAGCCGGGGGGGGGGGAGCAGCAGCCAATCCCACCGGGCATCCCTTCTTCTTTAGTCACAGCAGTCTTGGGGTGCAGGGGGAAATTTATCTACCTATCTCAATTTAGTTTCGTTTAGTTAGTTTAAGTTTAGTTTTAGCCAATCCATCCAGAGGCTCTGGGCAGTGTGTGACTAGTTTAAAAAACATAAAAACGAAACATCATTTAAAACCAATTAATACACTTAAAAACAATTCAGTGGGAAGGCAAATCAGGAGGCGGGCGAAGAGGAGGGGGAGGAGCTATGCAAAGCAGGAAGGAGCCCCGGCAGGGACTTGAGAGTGTGCTGTCTATGCGGGGCTCCCATCGCCAGAGCGGCCTGGCTGCCCTCGCCAAGACGCTCCACGGGGGAGAGTGGGGCGTTGATCAGGCACAGCCCCCAGCGGGGACTGGCCTGGCCCACTGGCTCCAGCTCCTCCGGGGAGGAAGCACATCTGTTCCGAGTCTGAGTGGCTGGGTGGGTGGCTGCTCCGAGGAGCCATGGAGGAGGCAGAGCGGGGGCCAGCCGGAGGGAGGAATGTGCACAGGATCCGCCACAGTCTCCGCACAAACAGGAAACCCAGAGCCTGGGGCTCCGTCCTCCGCTTTGGGTGTCGCAGGAAGACGGAGTCCAGGGCCCGCGAGAGCAGGCCAGTTGGGCGGGACGGAACCCTCCGCTGTCCAGGGGCCGGCTGGAGAAAGAGCCTCCCAGCTCAGCGCACGGATTGCCAACGACTCCACTGCCAGCAACCAGAAGCGGCAGCTCCTTCCCCACCAGCGTCTGGGTCACACACGCCACCCACCATCAGTTTAAACCCCTGGGAGCCTGGCCGGTGTGCGGATTCAAGACAGGCCCAGCAGGCCTGCGCCCGGGTGTCGTCCCTGCCCAGCGGCAGCGCCTCGGCTCTCCTTTCTCCCCGAGCAAGCACTGCGGGTAGGACACAGCAGCCGGGTGGGAGGCAAGTCAAGCCATGACAACGTCTGCAGCAGCACCACCACCACCAAGCCACCCAGGAGCAAAAACGAATTGTCGGCACTGACCGGAATGGTCCTTCTCCTCCGTGGTCGGGAGTGTATCCAAGGGTTGCTCCTCCCACCTGCTCCGAGACAACGGGCCCAATCCTGAAAAGGCTTACGAAGGCCACCTGGTGCCCCCTTGATGGTTAACTCTGAATATTATTATTTTTTAGAATATATTTATATCCCGCTTTTTCTTCTTCTGAGGAGAAGCCCAGAGCTGCGTACATGGCTATGTTTATCCTCACAACAACCCTGTGACGGAGGTTAGGCTGGACGCAACTGGCCCAGAGTCACCCAGTGAGTTTCATGGCTGAATGGGGATTTGAACTCGGGTCTCCCCAGTCCTAGTCGAACAACTGGGCTGCCTGGCTGCATTCCGTCTCCTTTTCCCACGGACTCCGCTAATCCACAGAGGAAAGGCCAATAGTCGGGATGGGAAGACAAGAGCAGAGAAATCAACAGCACCAGAGGACCAGAGAGGCACCTACTCTGGAGCGAGACCAGGCAAAAACTGCAGGGCAAGGGGGCTGCCTGTCCCACAAGGCCTTCGTAAGCCTCTTCAGGATTAGTCCTGTCATCTCGGAGCAGGCGGGAGGCACAATCCAGCCTTGGAGACATTTCCCCACTGGAGGAGAAAGGGGGCAGGGGGAGCCCGACAAGCAAGTGCTCCGACGTACCACTGAACCCTGGCGTGAGTTCAGCCAAGCGCTGGGAATAAAAGCTGCCAGCCTGGGGCAGCTTCAGGCCCTTCAAGTGCTGTTCATAGATCTCTCGCCTCTCCTGCAAAGAACAGAGAGAGTTATTTTGTCTGAGGGTAGAAGAAGGGAAACTTGGTCTCCATATTCTCTAAGTGCCCCGCGAGGAGCCTAAAAGCAGGATATAAAAATGTTAACGGACAAACAAAAGGGTCGGCAGAGGGGAGGCCACAGCTCACCAGTGACCACTGGCCCATTTCCTGGAGGCCACTTAGCAGTGACAGGGCATCTGCTTTGCGTACAGAAGGTCCCAGGTTCAATCCCTGCCAGCATCTCCAGGGACGACTGGGAAAGACTCCTGCCCAAAACCTGGGAGAGCCCGCTGTCAGTCAGTGTAGACAGTGATGAGCTGCACAGGCCAAGGGTTTGACTCGGCAGAAGGCAGCTTCCTACGGTGGCTGGAATTCTTTCAATGGATGCAGGACCAAGTAGGGCGAGGCGTGCCAGGCAGTGCCACCAGGGGGCAGAAGCTCGCTGGCTGGCCTGCGCCTCCAGGGCTCCTTCCAAATGCAGGACAGATGTACACAGACTTGCAAGGAGGCTCTGGTTCTTCCCTCCAAAGGTCATTTCTCTGGCAACCCCCTTCCTGCTGATTCTGATTTATCCCTTAACATCTCTATCACCACAGCGCTTGCAAGCGGGGGCGGGGGGGGGAGGGAGTGGGGAACAAGGGGGAAGGAATGGAGGCCTTCCAGAACCTGCCCCCCAGCTTGAATGGAGGTAATTTGCAGCAGGGTGGGTGGGGGTGGGTGGATGGGGCTGGCCAGGGGCCAGCAAGTGACTCATCCGCTGGCCCAGGCGGTCCTGATTAAGGCAGGGGGCTCAGCTGCCAGGACTTCCTTCCCCTTCAGGGCAGCTGCACCACTCACTTTTCCGGTACCAGATTGTATCAGGCATGTGAGGTATTTTAGAGCAAAAACCTGGAGGGCCTGGAGGATAGTGGAGCCCCAGACAGCAGGAGGAGGAGGAGATGCCCGTTCCCTTAGAAAATAACATGCAAAGGAAAAAGCCCCTCTCAGTTCTTGGCCTGCTTTACTATCCAAACAGATGCTGTTCCAGGGGGAGAAAAGGGGGAGCCTAAAGCAGGAAGGGTGGGCTGTGGGGGAGAGGGAAAGAGGGCTGCCCCTTTGCTTTGGGATCTGCACCCACCCCTGCAACCGTGTGCACCGAGAACACCCACATGAGAACGCAGGGAGGCCCCCACTCCCAGCAGGAAGGGATGCACTCCGCCGGCAATTCAAAAAAACCACCCTAAGCCATTTTTGGAAGGGCGGTGTATAAATCAAATCAATAAGTATGAAATCTGCTGGGGACAAGCAGGGAGCTAACTGAAATGCTATGTGTGCTGGTTAAAAGGATGTTTCCCTCTGATGAGCCACCACCACTCAGACTGAAGGGACAAGAAGAGGGCAGAAAGCAGAGGGCAGCCCACCAGAGGCCCACGGACCGGTTTCTGGTGGACCCCCCACCTGACACCTCCTGGGATTCTCACCACAGAATGCGCAGCCGGGTGGGCCGCACAAGGCTATAACAAACCCAGATTGTGGGCTTCTGCCTCTACACACAGATGCCAAAGCGAAGGAAAGCACTGGGAACCAGTCCTGAAGGCATCTCACTGTTACCTGCACACCAAGGTAGATGTAGGTAGCCACTTCTTCTCCTAATCACAAAGGTGAGCTTTTGCAGCAGCCCTGAGAGGGGAGATCCCTCTAAGCAACAAGGATCGGTGACCTTTAGGAACATAGGAAGCTGCCTTATACATCCCTTAAACTGAGTTGGGATGTGCACAAACTGGTTCAGAGGGTCCGGCGTTTGGCCGAACTGGCGGGGGTGTGTGTGTTACCTTTAAGGAGGAGGGAGGGTGCTCTTACCCATCCACCCCGGCCATCCTACTGGAAGTGCCCAATGCGCGTACAAACACACTGGCCTCTCCCGGCAGGACACTGACCAGGGCAGCAAGCAGGTACACATCTGGCCCACACCAGTGGTTTTGGTCACAGCGCCGGTGGGGGAAATGCAGTTGGGGGTGGGGGGGAAGAGCACCCTCCTTCTTGCTTAAAAGGTAAACCCCCATCGAACCAGCTTTCAGCTGAACCGTGCACATCCCTAATACTGAGTCAGACCCTTGGTCCATCTAGTTCAGTACTGCCCACACTCACTGGTAGTGGCTTCTGCAAGGCTGCAGGCAGGAGTCTCTCACATCCCTACCTGGAGATGCCACCAGGGATTGAAGCCGAGATCTTCTGCATGCAAGCAGGAGGAGACCTTACAGCGTATAGTCTCCCATCTAAATACAAACCAGTGCAGGCCCTGCATAGCAAAGGAGAGCATGCATGCTTGCTGCCACAAGACCAGATCTCCACAAGGACCTTGGTGGTCCCTGCTCTTCCAGCCATGGGCCCACCTAAGCGCAGCCGCTTGCTGAACTCATACTGGCCTGCAAATGCGAAAGAGATGTTGCCCCATCCAGAGACCCACCATCTGGCTGCAGCTCCACAGCAAGAAACACAACGGTGGCAGCGTTGAGGGCACAGACAGTGAGGGAGGGATGCTCGGAGGCCTCACCCAACCTTCTACTGCCAAGCCCGATGAGGCACTGTGCCGTGAAGCCCCTCGGCCGCAGTCCCAGCAGAGGAGGGCCCCAGGTAATACCTGCAGAGTGGGCAGATCGATAAAGATGTGGCGGTCCAGCCTCCCGGGCCTCATGAGCGCGTTATCCAAGATGTCTGCTCGGTTGGTGGATGCCAGCACGATCACATGGTCGGTGGTCCCCATGCCTGCAGAAGGGGGAAATGTGAGAGACGCATGCCGGTGGGGTGGCAACTCAGCAAGGGGCTCTAGGACGACCCTCTTCCTTGCCCCGTGAGCAGAGCTGCAGGGGCGAATTTGGGCTGGGTCCTGAGGTGGCCGCCGACACCGGGGAGGGAGCAGCAAGAAAGGTTGGCTCTTTGGGCCATGTGGAAGGCACCGTGCCCGAGGGCCTGTGACATTCAGCTTGCTCTCTTTCAACACCGTTTGGTGTGCCCTACATACAACCAGGAACACAGAGCGAGACCCTGGCCGGGCCGGGCCACCCAAAGGCCTGCACTCCAAGCAACTCTGAACCCACCGAGTCCCAGGCTACCAACATTCACACTGTCTCCACGGCCACCAATGAGGCTGCTGACTTATTCCATCCATGCAACTCCCAAGAGTTTCCTCCTGCTCCCAGCAGCTGCTGGCACTTCTGGAGATTCCCTGTCTTTTGCACAGACTATTTGAGCATTCGCCAGAAAACTGCCACCTTCCACAGCACGGCCAAGGCTCTCCCCACGGGCACAGAGCTGCCCCGCAAATTACTGGAGGGAGGCAAGCCTGGCTGGACCTCCTGCTGAGGCCCACATTGCTGCAGGAATTCTGGACAGAGGGGGCCGCGTCCTCCTCAGGCTGGCGGGGAGCTGCAGACAGCCCAGGCACGGGACACCACCTCCAGGGGACCAGGAGGATCACCCCTCCCGCCCACGGCTGCATACGGAGCCTGCTTCCTTGCCGGGGCTCCTCATCCTCCAGGAGGAGAGAGGACAGCTATGCCCCAGCTCGCCTTCTGCATCTGACAGGGAAAGGAAAGGAAAGAGAGACACTTGGAGTCAGCCACGTGGGCTAAGCCGCTTCACTCCTATGGCAAGATTAGTGCAAGCAGAACATTAGCTGCTTTGCTGCTGGGAAGATGTGTGCCCAAAATAGACCCAGCATCCAGCAGGTTCATCACACGACGCAACACGTAACCTCTCTGTGCTCGCCAGGGTCACCGCATCAGTGGCTGGGGATGAAGGGAGCTGTAGTCCACCACCCTGGGGGGCTTCCCGTGCTATGACCTCCCTGCAACCTACACATCCCCTCATTCAGGATCTTTACCCCAGAGCTCTTTGCACCCAAAGGCAGCCCAAAGCCACGGGCGTCAAAGCACTGACCGTCCATCTCCACGAGCAGCTGGTTTAAGGTCTGCTCTTCTTCTGTGTTGGAGAAGCCAGAGACGTTGGTGGAGCGCTTCTTCCCCACCGCGTCGATTTCGTCGATGTAGACAATGCACGGAGCTCGGGCACGGGCTTCTTTGAAGAGGCTCCGCACACGGGCCGCCCCGAGACCTACAGAAAGGCAAGCGGAGGGGAGGGGCAAGCAGTGGCCGTCAACAGGCTTCGGCGTGGATTTCTTACCGTGCAGGCCCTGGCGCGCAAAAGCTTCTGCCACAATCAGGGCAGCGGGCTTGAAGGTGCCAGAAGACGCTTTCGTCACTTGTGCTTTAATAAGCGAACACAGCCACCCCTCTGGGGTTATAACAGAGCTGCCTCCTTATCAGGTGCCAGCAGAGAACGAAGTAATCAAGGCAAGGAATGTTGCCAGCTGGGGCAGACCTGGGAACAAAATCCCACCAGCCCTTTCCTGGAGGGTTTCTACAGGACGAGGTTCCCTGCTCAGCAGAGCCACTGCCGCCCTCTGTTCAAATGGAGGTCCCGGGCAAGGGAGTCCCGTGCTCAGAAATCTAGCAGCGCAGCGGCAACTTGTAAGCAGTTCACTGGAAGAGCAAGAGGAATGAGGCTAAGAGGGTAGTTCCAGACGCAGATCAAGCAGTGAACATCCAGGACAAGAGACACCGTCTCCGTGAGAGGGCTTCAGGGCTTCCTCTTCTTGACTGATCAAAAGGCAGAAGACGTTGGGGGCTAAAGGTGAGGAAGGAGGAACCTGCATCTTCCCAAATGTCTGCCCACAACTGCGATTCCCCCGAGTGGCTGACTGGCATCTTGCTGCCCTCCTATGCCGCAAGTCAAGCGGTGCTGTGCAGAAGCGTAAACGGCAGGGGCTGCATTCCTCCTGAGCAGGGCCTGCCACCAGCTGGCTCTCAGCAACTCGTAAGCCACCCAGAGCCCACTCCAGGGGCAGCCGGCCCAGGCAAGGAGAAGGCTGGACTCACCTCCTATCACCTCGACGAATTCGGAGCCGGCCATGGCCAGGAAAGGCACTTGTGCCTCCGTAGCGACTGCTTTTGCCAGGAGTGTCTTGCCGCAGCCTGGGGGTCCGAGCAAGAGGGCACCTTTGGGCACTTTGGCGCCAAGCTGGAGGTAGCGCTCTGGGCTCTGGAATCAAACACAGTTCATCAAGACACACACTCTAGAGACAGAGAGAGAAAAGGGGAGAAGGGAGAGGGCGATCTGACTCACGAACTATTACATCAGCACAGCAAGAGATCGAAGACTGTGTGTATAAAGACATTGATAAAACGGAGCAAGAAAGCAGTGGCTGTGTGCGGCAGGGGCCACGGGGAGCCATCCAGTACTAGCGTGCAGATGCCAGTCTACATACATTGAAGCTGCACGGAGTCCCTGAAGCATCGCCCAGGCGAGGGGGCCACAGGCCACAGGCTTCTTGGATGCTCTTCCCCACACGCAACAAGCGCTCCCCCACTCAGCGGCCAGGCAGACAAGGCACCTGCCTCTCTGCACCGCCCTCCCTTGCACAGAGACACGGAGTCAGGACTTGCTGCAAAGCATCAGGCCCGCTCTTCCTCATCGGGCCTGCAGCTAGGAGCAGGGCAAGGAGGAAGCGGACATCTGGCTCCAGACACTATGCTCAAGCACCCTGGTAGAAGCGCTGCCTGAGCTCTTCAAAGCCTCTGGGAAAGGAACGCGGGGGAAGCGAGGCAGGCGATGGAATTCCACAGCATAGCGGTCTAACGTGGGGGGTGGGTGGGGGCCAAACAGAGGTCGGCAGACTACAACTCCCATCATCCCCAGCCACAACTGGGAGTTGAAGTCCAGCAGCAGCTGGAGCGTCTCAGGTTGGCCACCCCTGGGCCAAAGGACACCCCACCCCCACCCCTCTTTGCCCCCAGAGCGTGTGCATTTCTTACCTTCAAATAGTCCACAAACTCCCTGACCTCCATTTTGGCCTCGTGCATCCCTGCGACGTCCTTGAAGCTGATCCCTTTCCCGGATTTGCCGTCCACAACGGTGAAGCGAGCCATTTTCAGTTGGTTCTGTTGGGGGCGGTGGGAGAGCGTCAGGGTTGTTTGGAGGCAGGATTCTCCGACACAGCACCCCAACCCCGCCGCACACAGACGGATACAAATACGGCCAATATTTATATACTGCTTTCCCACAGAAGTTCCCAGAACAGTCTCCATCAATAAATAGGGAAGGAGGTCTGGAGCTTTGTGGACTCCGCGGCTGCCTTGATCTGCTTGACGAGCTGCTTGCAAGCTGGAGGGAAGCCGACAGCTTTTGCCACCCTGCCCCAGTCCGCCTCTTCGGAAGGAACAGACCAAGAGGGGACTCTCCAGAACCCCCCTCCTCCCAGATGGGCCATGCACGCACACGGCTCCGGGGCTGCCAGACCCCTGCCCCAAGACAAGAGGTTTTCAGGCTGGGGCAGGGGAAGAGGGACCTCCCACGCAACAGGCCTGGCATTCCAGCCTCCATTCAGCCACCATTCCGCTAAACACCCTCTGCAGAACTGCTCATTATCCGTTGCTGAAAACAGCTACTAATGTTGGCTTCCCAAGGAAAGCTTCCAGCGGGCCAAATTCTTCAAAATGCAGCAACCCGGACGCCCGGAGGGCGGTGCGTGCAGACGCCAGTGCAAGGCACCCACCTAGCGGAGGGAAGAGTGGAGCGGGCCTCGAGAGCATGGAGAAGCTCCCCTGGCCCCAACCCACCGGCTCTTTCCCTCCAACAGCCACAGCCAAGCCAGGAGGATGGAGCTTCTTGACAGAGGCATTGCAAAAAAAAAAAAACAGCAACACAGGCATGGAGTGGAGGAAGCGTCTTCCTCCCTCTCTCATCCTATTAGGACTCTGGGTCACCCAGTGACATTGGTGGGCAGTCGACTCAGGACGGACGGATTCACACGGTGCACAATTCCTCTATGGAACTCACTGTCACAAAACATGGTGCTGGCCTCTTTAAAGCTTAGAGGGCTTTAAAGGGGGATCAGACACGGAGGAGGAGGAGGAGGAGGGGTCTACTGCTGGCTATTCGTCACCATGGCTCTGTCGATGGACTTCCATGTGCAGAGGCAGTCTGCCACCAAAGGCCAGAGAAACGCTAGGCTGGACTTTGAGGCCGACCCAACAGGCTGTCTCTTGGCGTCCTTCTTGCGAAGTCTCTTCCCCCCCACCACACACCCACCCCACTGAGTCCGGCCCTCAGCCCTTCCCAGGCAGGCGGAGTTCCCCAGCCTCTACTCAGCTGACTGGCGGGGGGGTGGGGGTGTTGGCAGGCGCCGAGAGGGGGGCATGTGACAGGAGGCCGGCTCACAGCACAGGCCAGGAGCTTAGGCAGCTTTGCAGACTGAAAAGTGATTTGGCTAAAAGCAGGAGAGGGATGTGTGTCTGCTGCCGCCTGCGAGGCTCCCCGGCCAGGCACAGGCGAAAGAGACGCCATGCCCAGCTGCAAGCCTTGCAAGCAGCAGGGGGAGCAGCCTGGCCCTGCAGATGCCCTGAGCTCGGCCCCCCAACTTCGAGGGAAAGGGACCCCCCCTCCCCGCACACCCCCACCCCAAGAGACCAAATACTTCCATCGGCTGGCAGGAAAAGCAGCAAGACGGAGTACGGGGGGGGGGGGCACGGCGCCCTCTGGCCGGGCCTGGGGCGTATGAGAGGCCACCTTTGCTGGGCGGAGGCCACCCGAGAAAGGCACGTCAAGGAGAACCGGTGGGTGCTACTTACGAAGGCACTGAACCCGCCTTCCCTTCCTGCCATTCCGGCCAGGCGGAAGATGTACCACAGGATGCCGACGCCCACCGCGGCCATCCCCAAGGCGTAGAGGGCGCTGCAAAGGGAAGAGCGGGGCAGGGTCAGAGCTTGGTGCTGCCTCCCGCACAGTCCTGGAGAGCTCGCTCGCTCACTCCCCACCCGGGTCTTGTGCCCGAAAGGCCGGACAGGAATGTCGCCACGGCAGCACTGGAAGGAGTAGCCTTTTATGCACAAAGGGGAACCGGCTTAAAGGGGGGGGGTGTTGGAAGGAGAGAGGGGCCGGCTTTTGGATCATCAGGGAGGACCCCTCATTAGCCCAGTTGGCTTGTTCAGTGCTCAGCTTCCACGGAGAAGGAGGCAGCCTATCACCGCTCCCAGGAGGGGCAAAGAGGCTTTTGTGGGAGCCCCAAGCAAACCCCCACGGCAAACCCCCACGGCGTGGACGCTCAGCACCCTTCTCCAGCAGCCTTGCTGGCCGTCAGACCGGGAGCTCCAAGCCACAGCTGGGCAGCAGGCCAAATGCACTGCATATACGGATCTTAAGCATGGATCCGTATTGGTGGCCGGCATTCGTGGGCCACGGGAGAGAAAGCACCCGAGTCTAGCGGGTGTGATGGAAACTCCCCGAGGGCCTGCTCTCACCACCGCCCCGGCCACCTCTCTCCTATCAGGCATACCCAGGAAAAAGACGAGGCCCCACGCAGCATGCCAGCTGCAGAGCGACGGGGAGTGGGCAGAACGGGGGGCAAGCGGCACTCCCTCGCCCATCCCCTTCCTCACAGCTCCTGCAACGCCTGGCACGGACAGAGCACGTCTCGGCCGCCAGCGGCTTCCTGCTCAGCACCTAATACAGCTGCTGAGCTCAACGCAGGCCAGGAGCCGACTCCGCCCACCAGCCTGGAACTCGGGAAGCACCCAGAGGCCAACCATGCGGCTCCTGGTACAAGTCAGAGGGCAGCATCCTCAGGTCGCGCTAATGTGCACGTCACGGGTCAAGAGCCAGCCCTGCAAGCGGACACGGACCGCAGTTCACCCAAGAGAGACTGGCTTGCACCCAGAGGAGGGTGAGCGGAGTGTCTGTGCCTCTCGCTCTCACAGCAGCCTCCGTTACCCCCTGAAAATGCACTGGAGGGTTCAGGAAGCCTAGTCTGGAGCAGCACCGGGGGCGGGGGGGGCGCTGAACTGGGATGGGGAATCAGATAAATCTGGGGCGAGGGGAGGAGCTCTTGCGTGTGAGCACGAGTGCCTTTCCGCTCACGGGACGCGCCTCTGTGATGCACTGACCCCACTGCCTTACGCTGCATCAGTTCCATTGCGTCCAGCCTGGCCTGTGTGGACTGGGAGTGGCTTTCAGAGGCAGGGCCTCCCACCACCCTGCCTGGAGAGGCTGCTGGGATGGACCGGGGACCTTCCGCACGCACAGGGAGTGCTCTTCCCCTGTCCACGACGCGGCCCCCAGGCCCCCAGGCCATTCAGCCGCGGGAGCAGCAACAGGGCTGCCCACACTGGGCCCTGTATTCTGTCACTCCGGCCCTGGACCGCCATGGCTTGCAGGCCTCCTTCCACTCTTACTGCTGGAGCACCTGGCCAGCCAGAGGCGCCATCCTCCGGATTCCACAAGTCTCTTTGCGCTGGGGAGAAAACTGCCAAGAGCAGAACTGACAAACGGTGGCGGCAGAAACAAGGAGACCTTCCAAAGAGAGGCACCCGGGGCATTCCAGGCTGGCATTCCGGGATTCTGCCCTCCCCATCTGCCCCGCTCTGACCTTCCATTCGTATTAAAAGCTCCAGCCTTTGCAGCAGCATCTCGGCAACCAAGGCCCCGGAGCCCTGCCTAGCAAGCCCCTCCGCGCAACGGCAGCGCTCCCTCCTCGCTGACATTTTGGATCTGGTTATGAAAGCGGCTTCTGCTCAGCGCGGGGCTTGTGAGTCAGTGTCCGCCTGAGGAACGGGCGGCCGTTGCTTTAATGGGCAAGAGCTGGGAGCTTATTTCTATAAGCCAGCGAGAATACCATGGGGGAGGCTCGCTGGGGCTCTAATGCATTATCTCCGCTGGGCCAGACACCCTCTGATCGCCGCAGTGCTCACCAACACTCCCAGCTGCATCCACCAGCCTCCCTGATCCATGCACTTTTGACTGCAAACAGCTTTGGGAAGAAGCCGACTGGGCCCAAAACGGGGGGGGGGGGGGCACACACACAGCCCCACACAAGGAGAATGACTTCTCATCGCACAATTAGGAGGATTGACATCCCACTCAAGAGATCTCCGTGCACAGGTTCACAGCCTTTTTTTAGCAAGTGCACCCCTTCTGAGCACGCACGCATGCACAAATTTGATTGTGACAGTCAGGGAGATGGGCTACTCCAGTCACTGGCGTACATCCACGCTGAGTTACTCAGAAGCAGCCTTCTTGGAATTAATGGGAGAAGTCGACTTCTATTAATTTCAAGGGGAGGACTCCATGCTAATTATCTGAAGCCAGGCTGAGGGGAGGGGGACCCTAAGCATCAGCACACAGCCAACCAATCAGGAGCAGAGAAGGAAGGTCTTCACCCTCCTCCCTCCCACCCTTCTGCAGTGGACACATTGGCCGAGGATACGTTGGTTTCAAGCCAGCAATCCGCATACGGGAAACCAATAACGCAGCTGCAGTGTGGGGGCAGGAGACCTCCAAGTACCCCCTGGGAGCCCTTCAAGTGCCCCCAGGGGCACCAGCAGCCCTTGTTGGGAACCCTCATCTTAGCGGACCAATCAATTAAACGGCCATGTCAATAAAAACAATAGCTCTGAAGCAAGAACTGTACTTGGTCCTTCGACACGGCGTGGCAGGCATCACTGGAGAAGAGGCATTCCCTCTCATCGGAGAGAAAAGGGGGAAGGCCTCTTAAGATTGTTCTTGCCACCTGCAGTTTTCATCAGCATATGCCTACATTCTGCAGCCCTAGATCTGCCGCTGATTAAGCAGGGGCCCCTTTCCAGCGGAGTGCAATGCTTTCCCAAACAATTCATCTTGTCAACTGAATGCTGCAACTCCGGCAGGGAGATAACTCACTTGCTGGGCAGAGAGACAAAGCGCCCCCTACCAACCCCAAGGCCTCTCGCCACCAGCCCCACCTCTCTCCAGCACTCGCACTGGCTCTAGGGGCCCCAGCACGGGCCACCAAATCACTTTAGGGCAGGGGTCCCCAGACTGGAGCCACTGGGGATGATGGGAGCTGTAGTCCAACAGCATCTGGAGACCCCCTGCTTTAGGGTATGGTCTATGCAGAGAGGCATCGGGGGAGTGGCTGTGGGGAGGGAAGAAGCGGCCCTAAGGGCAAGCAGAGGAGCCCCACCGCCCTCCGGCGCTCTGCATACTTTCCAAAGAAGCCGGTGCGCTTGTAGGAGACGGGAATCCGGTCCTTGCCGGCAATGTTCAGCTCTTCCTCGGCAGCTCGCAGCTTCTCCTCAAACTTGTCAATGTTGGCCACCTGCATCCTGTACATCAGGGCGAGCCTCTGGGGACACAAAGAGCAGCCATGTTACGGCACGATGGCCACAGCAAGGCGGCTGGCAAGAGCCAGGGCAGCACGAGGGGCCCCCGTGGCCGCAACCTGCAGGGGAGAAATTCCAAGGGGGATGAAAAGCGGTGCTGGGCTCAGAATCAACAGCTGCAAGAGAGCTGCTCTCTCAGAACTGGACCTCCTACGCGAGTCACGATCTCAGGTGAGCCGGCACGGACCAAAGTCTGCCTTCCAGTAGCGAGTGTGCTAAGCAAGGCTCCCCTTGGTATGCATTTGGAGGGGGGAAACATGTGAGCACGGTCTGCTATAAGCTGGGGCCCGAGCTCAGAGGCAGAGCACCTGCTTTCCGTGCAGAAGGCCCCAGGCTCAACCCCCGGCAGCCTCTCCAGGTAGGGCTGGGAACGACTCCTGCCTGCCTGAAGCCTCGGAGAGCCACTGCCAGCCAGTGTCGACCAGCCTGAGCTAGGTGGACTAATGCTCTGACTTGGTACTAGGCAGCTTTCTCTACAGATTCCTACGAGTCAGAGGATGGCTTCAGTTATCGACAGGCAACCCATTCCGACCGACATTCTCAGCCTGCCAGACTCAGAAGGCCACAGAAGCCACGGCACGGCCAACGGAATGTCACGCAGACACTAATCAACCGTGGACAAAGTGATCCAGAATCACCAGACTGAGCCCTCTGCTCAGTGAAGGACTCAATTCATTGCAGTCTCAATTCCTGGCGTATTCTCCAGCAGACAAAGTCAGAGGGATACCCTAAAATAGGCTCAGCATGGGGTTTCTAAAACCAAGTTGGAGAATGCCACCTTCATGGTTTTAGCAGGATCCTATATAGACATATTTGCCCGACTTTTAGATGACCACTAAGTGGAAGAAGTTCAGTGTCTGGTTTCTCTCTTCCGTAGACCATTTAAAGAATCTAGTATCTATGGTGAATTTTCAGATATGTTCCTTGTCATACCAAGGAGAGACAGGGGAAGATGGACAGAAGATTCAGAAAAGCATCGTTTACATTGTGAACCGCCCTGAGACCTTGGGTTAGGGAGGTATGTATTTCCCCACTGCCCCCAAATGTAAGTAATTCACAAAAGCTAGGCAGTTTTGTATCTGAAAGGAACGGGTTCTGAATTCGTCAGATAATGGACCAATTTGAGTTGGTATAGACCTACGCAGGCTTTCACCCTGGAGAACACCGACAGAGATCTGTGAAATCCACAGGCCGGCACAGTTTCTTTGCACCCCCCTCAGCTGGCCTGATCTCACTGCTTGGCCTGAAGGGACTGATCCTGCTGGAAGAGACACTCACCGGCCGCCCAAAGACCACCGCCCCAGTATGCAAGTAGATTTCCACAATGTCGCTCTCCGGCACCACCTGGATGCGCTGCACCTCTCCTTTGGCCAGCATCTCGTTCACAAAGTCGTTCCAGGAGATGTTGCCCCCACTGGTGCTCAAGGAGTTCAGCAGGCTCATGATGACGGCGATGAGGAAGAGGGTCCTCAGGCGCTCCCGGTACATCTGGTCCTCCCTCTCCCGGCGTCGCTTCTCCTCTGGAGGGAGGAAACCCAAGAGCACATCAAGATGAGCCTGACGAGCCGGAGAGGGGGTTGAGCATGCCCCAAGCCGCAGACCCCCACAGCGCCGGTCTCTGTTCCGCATTTCGCTTCCCTGGGAAAGCTAAGCCAGGCGAGGAGAGGAGAGGCATCGAGTTGCAGCCCCTTCCCAGGGGCTGAATGAGGGGAGGGCTGGATGGAAAGGCTCCTCTCCAACCAGGCCAGCAGCTCAGGAACTGTCGGGACCCATCTGGGCTCTGACCCAGAGGAGGCCCTCTTGGAGGGGGAGCGTGTGCCCGTGCCAAGACCTCCGGCCCCCTAGATTTGAAAAGCCCCCTAGATTTGAAATGAAAGACCCTTAGATTTGACGGGCCCTAAGCAAACAGAGCTTGTTGCCTCTCCTGCAGTAGCCCCACTGGAGGAGGCCTCACACTCCGGGGGTCTGGTGCCCCCAGCAACACTCCTGCCCTGCCCTGCCCTGCCAAGAAGCCCTTCCACCACCCTGTGGGTCCCAAGAGCAGAGGTGATGCCGTGCCAGGGCCACCGTCTGAACAGGGGGAGAGGGAGGCCAGATCAAGCACCTGCCTGGGATCAGGGCCAGCCTGAGAGCCAGGAAGGGGTGGGGCTCCTGGTTCCTTTGCAGCCAGCCTTTGCTGGTTCGGCATCCCGTCCTCTGAGTGCCATCCGCAGCTGCTGCCTTGCTAGACCTGGGTATGGACAGCAGGGGCAGGCCGGCTTCATGGAGTGCCAGGTAGGCCTCTCCAGCATTAGCACTTGCAGGGGAAAGGGAAGTTTGCATTCTATCGGACAGGAAGTGTTTGCTGTGGGCCACCTCTCACTTTCCACGTGTCGTCTGCTCCATGAGCCAGACCAGCGTGAAGCCTATAACATTCCACGAGAGATGCATCTTTTCTTGGAAACACGAATCATACGAGAGTGTACCAGACTAGAAAGATGGTTCTGCGCCATCATTGGCACAAAGAGGGACTAAATGATGTACCATCATATGGACTGCATGCCCTACAAGCCTCCTCTGAATCACGAGTGGAGAAGCCTCTTTGGTCTTCTGCTCTGTCTCAGCTTGCATTCATTCCAGTTCGAAGAGGGGCTGCTTCCTCTAAATGAACAGAGACCAAACGCTGCCCAGCAGCAATGCGTAAGACCCCCTTCCCTCCCCAGCACCCTGGACCAGGGCGTCCTTCTCTCCAGCATTCCAGGCTAACTTCTCAGGTGTCAGCAGAGGTATTCCTGGAGCTCCAGGATGACCCAACAGCCACACACTGTGTACTGCTCAGCCTCTTCGAGCAAAGCCAGGCGTTTGTCATTTTCAACTGCTCAGGACTAGCATGCTAGCAGCATAAGAAGATTTTGATGCACTGTGAGGAGCTCCAAAAGGATCTCTCCAAACTGTGGGAGTGGGCACAAAGTGGCAAATGCAGTTCAATGTTAGCAAGTGTAATGTGATGCACATTGGGGCAAAACACACCAACTTCACATATACGCTGATGGGATTTGAGCTGTCGGTGAATGACCAGAAGAGGGATATCTTGGGGTTGTGATGGACAGCTCACCGAAAGTGTCGACTCAGTGCCTGGCAGCTGTGAAAAAGGCCAATTCCATGCTAGGGATCATTAGGAAGGGAATTGAAAATATAACTGCTATTATAATGCCCTTATACATAACTAGGGTGTGGCCACATCTGGAGTTCTGCATCCAGTTCTGGCCACTGTACCTTAAGAAGGATATAGCAGAAATGGAAAAGGTGCAGAAGAGGGCAACCCAGATGATCAGGGGCCTGGAGCACCTTCTATAGGAGGCTAGGCTACAGCATCTGGGGCTCTTTCGTTTGGAAAAGAGGGAGACATGATTGAGGTGTATAAAATTATGCATGGAGTGGAGAGGGTGGACAGAGAGACATTTCTCTCTCTCACACAGGACACTCGAACCAAGGGTCATCCCATGAAACTGAAGGTTGGGAAATTTAGGACTGACAACAGGAAGTCCTTTTTCACACAGCACATAGTTAATCTATGGCATTCTTTGCCATGGGATGTGCGGATGGCTACTAGTTTGGATGGCTTAAATTTGCTTAAGGAGCTTAAACCAGTTGATGGAGGACAGGTCTATCAATGGCTACTCAGAGGCACGATGCCTCTGAATACCAGTTGCAGAGGAGTAACAGCAGGAGAGAGGGCATGCCCTCAGCTCCTGCATCTGTGGGCTGCTTCCCAGAGGCATCTGGTGGGCCACTGTGGGAAACAGGATGCTGGGCTATAGTAGATGGGCCTCCTTGGGCCTGATCCAGCAAGGCTGTTCTTATTCTCTGTGATTTCAGATATTTGCTCTTGTCCCAAAGCACCTGCAAAGACTGCCTGGCTCTCCAGACAGAGTTGGGTGCTATAAACACCACCCAACCCTGCCAGCAGCACAGCCTATATCAATGCCATCCATTAAGGCCCTCCAATAAATCAGGGCTGCTTTGTTGGGCCATCTACCTGCTGCTGCCCAGATCAGATTCATTTGCAAACTGAACAAGAGCCATTATCAGCGAACAGCACCAGCTAAACCAGGAAGACAACAAAAACCGAGAGCAGAGATCCAGCCCCCTCCACAGTCCTGAGGGGCCCTCCCAGAGCAAGGCAGCAGCAGCAGCACATTCACCCACACCTTGTGCTGTCCTGTGTTTCCAATTAGCACCTCCAGAGGAAAGGAACCGTCTTTCAGAGCAAGCCATCAATTCCCAAACCATGACGGATGAGGAGCTGTGTTCCGCCTGTCCCCTTTTGTCCCCCACTTGCCAACTCACAACCCCGTCTTATCAGGAGGACCCAGCGACAGCAGGGTGAGCAAATTCATCACATTTGCCAGCAAGTGCCCAATAAAGTCTCCAGCTGAAAGGAAATGGCACTGACAAGGGAAGAACAGAGGCCTGACAGCTGGGGAAGACACCCTGCAACCTACAGAATGGCAAGGGCTACGAGGCCAGGCTTGCCTGCTTCTTAACAACACGGGGGCAGCCTGGGAAGAGAGGACCTCCGGGGACTCCAGCTGTATCCCAAGGACCTCTCTCCAAGAAGGAGGCGGCCCCCTCTCCACAGGACAACGCTCCCCTGGTTTCCATGAGAGTCCTCCAGACTACCACCAAGAACCATCCATGCAGTTCTGGCCAAGAGGAACTTCTACTCAACAGCCAAGTCTGCTTCCAGACTGCAGAAACTGCCAAGACTAAACCCCCCAAAGGGCATCTAGGAGTTTCTCCCACCCTTTCAGCTCACAGTTCTTGCACGGTTGGCAAACATTGGAAGGCTTGCACACTCTTTAGCTACCATCAGCACCCCAAAGATCAATCAAACCAAGGCTAGATTTCAAATGCATGACCAAGCACCCTTTGGGATCAGTAACCTCCCCACTGGCTCTTAGGATCCAACTGGTGCTCACCCTGGAAAGGTCTCTGGGCTGCTGCCTCTCCTGTACTGGCCTGGGAACTCTGAGCCACGCTGCTTGGCATGTGGTTCAGAGTTCCACGTGCCTTTAGGGCCCACCTTTACATACTGCCTTTCTGCCTATGCACTCCGTCTAAAAACATGACCTGAGGTCTAACAGTGCAAAAGGAGGAGAGACGGAGAGGAAAGCAAAGAGCCCAGTTCAGAGAGCATGGCCACTGCATGAGCCGAGCCGACACGGCAGCTGCTCCTAGCCAGGCCGACAGAGGTGGCCTCCCTCTCTCACCTGTCCCTCTGATGCCGGCAGGTGGAATGGCGGCTGAGGCTGGAAATAGGGTCTCTGCTCCATTACCTGCCCTCCGGCAGACGACGGGTCTTTTGGGGCAAGCAACGACCTTCCTCAGCTGACGTGCAGAGGCAACCCTGATCAAGTCTTTCTCCCTCCCAAGTGGCAGAGGCAATCAAAGCAGATGTGGGCCAGACACCACTTGGCTCCTTGATCAGATTAAGGGGCTTCCTCCAACGGCTGCTCCTCTCTCACAAGGAGGAGAGATGCCTCCTTGGAGGCTGCTGAGAAGCTGGCTGGCCCCACGTGGGAGAGGCGGCCTCCCGCTGGCCTGCCCCTTGGCCAACGCTGCCGCCCCACGCCTCCTCCGCCACTGCACTCTGCCCCCCCCCCCCGAGGCTGCCGAGAACGTGGCCACACACTCCACAGGGTGACACGGGGTGGACTCCACCTCCCCACGTCCATGGAGGCCTCCCGCGCAAGAGGGAAGGCCGTGGCGCTCGGCAGAGGAGAACTTCCGCAAGCCGGACGCCTCGCACCTTCTCACCAGGGCACTTGCTGCGGAGCTCGTGTGGTCTCTCAGGCCCCCGGGAGCAGCTCCTGTGGCATCGAGCAGGGTGCATGGAACCGGCACCTGCTGGTTCAAAGGGGGGGGAGGGATATCGAAGGACGGGGGAGGGTGCTCTCACCCCTCCCGCCGCATTTCCCCCACTGGCGCTGCCTTTTAAAATGGCCCAGGGGGGCAGCAGGGTACCTCCTTGCCGCCCCAATGCCTCCTTGGACCGGAAGTGATTGGTGCATGGGTGCACGCAGGGTAAGAGCACCCTCCCCCGTCCTGAAAGATATCCCCCCGCCACCTTCAAACTGGCCAAACTGCCGGTTCGTGCACATCCCTAGTGGCATCTGTTCACCTTTCCCGAGAAAATGGGCTTCCTGCTTCATAGCCGAGGGATTTGGGCTGCGTGGGGTCCCAGCCCATGCAGCCTGTAACTACAACTCCCAGAATGCATCATGTGATGGAGCCCCGTCCTATGTTACATCCATAAAGTAACTACAACTCCCATCCTGCCCAGCCAAAGGCCACTGCAGCTGGGGGATGCTGGGAGTTGTAGTCAACAACGCCTGGGAATCCTTGTTAGAGGGAATGCAGGTCCCAGCAAACCAAGACCTCATTCCTGCTCTGAAGTAACTGCTGACTGGTGTGAGCTTGGACTGCAAGGTTGAGATATTCCCCTGCTAACCATCACTGCCACCTACTCTGATTTTCCCCCCAGTTCAGAAAGGAATCGGAATCATCAGATTTCTGCGTAATCACTTTGGCCCAGAGGCCAAAGGACCACAGCCTCAGACCTGGGAGATCTAACCTGGGCTGCCACTGCATAGTGTCTGCCTCTCTCCCCCTCCCCTCCTCCTGCCCCAGTCTGGAACACCCCCAAAACCCAAAATGGACTTAGCGCTTCTTCATAGACACGACAAACAGCAGCAGCAGCAAAACACAAAGATCCCGCTTGGTGGATAATGAGCCCGGAGTTCAGAGCAGGGGTGCTTACTGGAGGGGAAAATAACTTGGAGCCATCTGGGGCCAGTGGCAACTGGCAGCTTGTTTATCCCAGTTTCTCGGCCATGGAGCCCTTTGTTCACACAGCAGAAGGGTGGTGTGGGCAGCCAAGGAGCCAGGGGAAGCGCTGCCTGCCCGCTCCTGTTCTTGCAGCCGCCGAAAGGCAGCTCACATGGGAGGAAGAGCAGGGCGTCTTCCACCTGGGGTCGGGGGGGCGCTGTCCCGACAGGGACAGTTTTACCCACCAGAAGACCTTTGTATTGCCAGGAGTGGAAGGTTCTAGCATCTGCCTCCGAAGTTCATCTGGGGGTCAGTTTAAACAAGCTCTGCTTCTTATCAGGGCCTGCAGCTTCTTATCAGAGTTGCCATGAAAAAACTTCATCGTTAAGCACCTGCTTCTTGCTCATTATAGACATGTAAGCCAAGAAGACTCTTGTTAGGTAACTTGCTTTGTTTGAAGTCATGCAGAGAGAGACGGCCTGCGTGGAATGCGAGCGGGATTTCACCGCGGCCCAGTGCGCAGGTGCCATGGGCACATCCCCTTCCGCACTGGGTGATCCCCAGTAGTTTTGGCTTAGAGGGACCTAAGCAGCCTCCTACCTCTTTGGCTTTCTTTAACTGAAATGCCATTGATTTCATCTCCCACCGGTGTCTGTTTCTCTGCCTTGGCCCCAGGAAGGGACCATGGGTGCACCGACATCTTGATCCAGAGGCGGGGACACAAGGGGTCTGCAGCAGCACCCAGGCGGCCGCAGGGGCCAGGAGCTTTTCTAGTCTCTCAGCACTAGGCTCTGTGCACACATCTGCTGCGCCACGAAGGGCAAACCTCTCCCTCTTAAAAAGGCAGAGTCAAATTACAGCAGCAGCAGAAGGGGAGGGGGAGAAGCAGAGCCCCCACGGCTGCTCAGCTTCATCCATGAGAACTGCTGAAAGCTCCGAGGGAGGGAGGGATGTGAAACTCAGGGGCACTGTCAGGTCAACTCAGACTCAAACTGCAGGTTGTGTGAAAAAGAAAAAAGCCCAGCATCCGTAGTAGGAGGCCCCTGTGATCTCGCTTGAGCGGAGCAAGTTTTAAAGAGGCCGCATCCTCTGCGAGGGACTGAAGCCCCGTCAGAACATTAACACAGGGTGAGAGGCTAGATACAGAGGCCACATTTGCAGAGTGGTGGGGGGGGGGGCAGGGAGACAGGGCCAGGGCGGCCTCAAGCATGTGTGTCTCTTCACCCCGGCCGGCCACGGCATGACTCCAACCAAGCTGGCTTGCAGGTTCTTGGCATGCTTTCCCTTGCAGACGCCAGCTCCTTCCCAGAAGGGAGACAATGGCCAAAAGACCCAGCCATGTGCATCTTTTGTGAGCACCCCTTGGCACACACCCGGAGTCCCCACATCCTTTTGCAACTAAGGCTAAATGTGTGTGACTGAAGAGCGTAGTGGTTCGAGTGTTGCACTAGGACCGGGAAGACCCAAGTTCAAAGCCCCATTCATCCATGAAGCTCATTGGGTGACTCCGGGCCACCAGTCATGTATCTCTCAGCCTAACCTACCTCACAGGGTTGTTGTGAGGATAGACAAAAGTGTGTACACTGCTCTGAGTTCCTCAGAGGAAGATCAGGATATAAATGTAATTAAATTAAATTAAATTAAAATCTGCCAGACCTTATTCACGCCTTAATCTCCCTCCTTAACTCTGGTGTCTCCCGTCTGTCTGTGTTTTGGATCACAAAGCCCTTGGGGCAGGAGCCCATCCCCTCATTCTCTGTAAAGTGCCAGGTAAATGGAAGACACTCTAAAAATAAGTTCACATCATCATCATCATGCAGAGCCCATCTTTCCGCCTGGAGGCAGTTCCCCTGTAACAACCCAGGAAGGCACTTCAACATTTCAGCTGGATTTCAGCATCCCCAAATAGATTTAACTGCTCTTCCAAAGACATGACCTCAATTTAACATTCGCTTCTAAACAATGTTAATATTTGAAATACATACAGGAACGCATGTCTAAAAGAACAAGGTGAAAGACAACAGACTCATTTTTGTGGCAAAGATAACCTTACTGCAGATCACAGAACCAGTGTTCCCTCTAATAGGGATTCCCAGATGTTGTTGGCTACAACTCCCATAATCCCCAGCCAAAGGCCACTGCAAGTGGGGATGCTGGGAGTTGTAGTGAACAACATCTGGGAATTCCTGTTAGAGGGAACACTGCACAGAACTCATCTGATTTGGGCAAAACTAATTCAAGTTTGGGTTTTGCAAAAAGATGGGAAGCATATAAGAACGTGGACAGCTCCACAACTCGCTGAAGAAAGGAGCTGGCATCTCTTCATCACATATCACTAGGCAGAGAAACTCTTGAGAGGAAATATTCTGAAGCCCCACCCCCAAGAATAATGAAAACTGTGTCCTCACTAAGAAGAGGAAGCCACCTAATGGCACAGCGGGGAAATGGCTTGACTAGCAAGCCAGAGGTTGCCGGTTTGAATCCCCGCTGGTGTGTTTCCCAGACTATGGGAGGAGCACCTATATATCGGGCAGCAGAGATTTAGGAAGACGCTGAAAGGCATCATCTCATACTGCGCAGGAAGAGGCCATGCTCAACCCCTCCTGTGTTCTACCAAAGACAACCACAGGGCTCTGCGGGCGCCAGGAGTCAACATCAACTTGACAGCACACTTTACTAAGAAGAGTAGAGAAGATTCTTTTTCAGGCTGGAGAGTCTCACTACTGGCTGGAAACTTCCTATCAAAAACATGAAACGCTTAACATCAAAAATGCACTTACCCTCATCTTCCTCTGGGGATTTCCCTTTGGACCCTCCATCGCTGCTGCCATTGTGACGAGAGCCAGAAGCAGAAAAATAGCAAGTGCCACCTAGGAACAAATATATATTCAGGGCTGTGGTGTCTCTCTCACAGGCATGGCACAGGGCAAAGGAGCCTGGAATTCTGAGCACCTCAGCTTTGCTTTCCCTTTGAAAGGAACTAACATAACTTCTAGTCCTCAGTATTTCAAGCTTTGTAATGCTGCATTGTGGAAAACATCTGCTGAACTCTTAGATGCCAGACGGAGGGGAGCCAGAGTCAAAGATTCTGTCACCTGTCCGGTATGTGTTTAAATGCTACCTTTTGGACTTAAATATTCAAGGTGGCTTACTGATCATACTAAGAATATAAAAACAAACACAATATATAAAACACAATCATATATGACACAAAAACAAAATAGCTAAAACCTCCTATTGAGAGCAATAGTTTTTCATAAAAACTCATCCAAATGCTCCAAAAGAAGGCTGCCTTAGCTTAGTATCTGAAAGCCAGCAAGGTGAACATCCCTATAGAGGAAGTATCACCACTTTTGTGCCACCACAGAAAAGGCCCTGTCCCACATCGCCACCCCACCATACTTTACACAGCAGGAGCTACCACAGCGGGTGCCCCAAAGAAGATCATAATGTAGGATAAGTTCTCCAGAAGAAGGCAATAGCTGTTATTCTGGGCCAAGACTCTTTTAGTCTTTAAAAAGGTCAAAACTGGCCCTTTAAATTGGACTTGTAAACCAACTGAGAACAGATGAAGTTGTAGCCAAGTTAACTGTGTCTGCTCCAAGTGGTCTGCACCAGGAGTTGTAGGATATTGTCTTCACAGACTGGCAGCGGCTTCTCCAAGGTTGCAGACAGAAATCTCTCTCAGCCCTGTCTTGGAGATGCTGCCAGGAAGGGAACTTGGAACCTTCTGCTATTCCCAGAGCGGCTCCATCCCCTGAGGGGAATATCTTGCAGTGCTCATACTTCTAGTCTCCCTTTCATATGCAACCAGAGTGGACCCAGCTTAGCTAAGGGGACAAGTCGTGCTTGCTACCACAAGACCAGTTCTCCTCTCCTTCAGCCAGAAGAATGTCAGGAAAAGCCTGGGGGAGTCCAAAGCTGAACTCAGCCTGAGGCAGCTCAGTTATGGGGCACTGCTCTTCCCCCTGGATTAAGAAGTCTTTCCTTACTCACCCAGAAGCTTCCAGAGTGGGACAAAGTGCCTTTTCACTATAGGCTGAGCAAGTCCTGCAGATGTGAGGCACAGCATTTGTGACAGAAGGCTCTGGGGAGAAGACAGTAGAAAAGAGAGTTTTGCTCAGTAAATCAGCCAGGAAAACACCAAGACCCACACAGCACTGAATCTGATCAATGGCCAGAGATATACAGAAGAAACTAGGTTCCGTTACCCATCTTCTATCTATCTATCTATCTATTTCTCCTAGGTGTACCTGTCACTAATCCCATGTGTAGCAGCTCTCGCGAGAGTTCGCAAGCAGCTGCCAATAAGCAACAGGACAGGGGAGAAAACAGGGATGCGGCTGCCGGATGGCCAGCTGCCGGGAGCTGGCGGGTAGGCGGGAGGTGGTGGTGGCAGGCCGGCTTTCTCGTCAGCCCGTCAGCCAGAAACCACAGGCAGGCGAAGAAGCTGGCTGCTCCTGCCAGCAGCCGGCCAGCAGTAACACACAGCGGTGGGAACAGGTGGCAGTGGGCCGGGCCAGCCGCTGGGAGCAACAGGTGGGCGGCAGGGTGGGCCAGCTGCCGGGAACTGGAGGACGGGAGGAGGTGGTGGGCCAGCTTTCCAGCTGGCCCGCCAGCCAGAAACCATGCAGGTGGTTGGGGAGAAGCAGGGCAGCGGAGGCACAAATGCTCTGTGCCCAACCCGGCTAGTTAAAATAAATTCAAGCACAATTGCCCAGAGTTCCATTCAGACTCCGCAGCAGAGGGGCCCAAGCCCTCCTTTTCCAACAAGATACATGCATGGAGATTATTTCAGGGTATTTGCTCCAAGTCAAGCATCCACTGAAGAGTTTGCTTTCTCCAAATGCTAGCACCTTACCCCAGGACATCCTTTTCACAGCATGGTTGGGAAAACCCATGTCCTGAAACCAGTATGAATCCTATCTGCTCTTTTTCTTTTTCTTGCAACAATTTCAATACATACAGATGAGGCAAACTGCCTCAGTACACATAGAGGTAATCTCTTCTATTAACTAAACACCAACAATTCTATAGAAGCCAAACAAATGCAGAGGAATGCTCTAGGAAATGCAGGTTGTTTCCCCTCCAAACAAGAGGCAAGCTAAAGAACACATACAAAAACATACTCCTAGAGAAAATCAACAAGTACAGAAAGAGGTGCCTTTCATCAAACAAACGGGGCCTGCAGGTTTGGGGACCTAATGGGTAGGGGAAGGACAAGAGCAGTGTTCCCTCTAACAGGGATTTCCAGAGGTTGTGGACAACAACTCCCATAATCCCCAGCCAAAGGCCCTTGCAGCTGGGGATGCTGGGAGTTGTAGTCCACAACCTCTGGGAATCCCTGTTAGAGGGAACACTGGACAGGATTGTGTGTTAAGGACATCAAAAGAGCCCAGCTGGCTCAGACTAAAGTAGGTCCATTCAGACCAGCCTTTGGCTTTCCAGAGTGGCCAGCCCAGGCCCCAGTGAGAAGCCCACAACCAGGACATGGAGAAAACAACCTCCCATGCCAGCTTCCTGGCCCCGGGGATTCAGCGGCATGGAAAGAGCATGTAGCCCTCTGGACTAATCATCCATTGACAGACCTCTCCTCCTTCATAGACTTGTCGAACAGGGGCTTCCCAGATGCTGTGGACTACAACTCCCAGCATCCCCGGCTGCAAGGGCCTTTGGCTGGGGGCTATGGGAGTTGCAGTCCACAACCTCTGGGGATCCCCCTTAGAAGGAACACTGGGACTCCCAGGTGTTTGTCGGCTGGCCTACAACTCCCATCATCCCCTGCGGCCGCTGCAGCAGGGGGCGATGGGAGTTGTAGTCCATCACCTGGAGACCCGCGCTGGCCGCAGTCCTCCTACTGACTGAAACCAACGGCGGCGGCCGAGAGGCGCTTCCTTCCTTCCCCGCTTACCTGCTGCGGTGCGGCGCCGCGCAGGGCCCGGAGGCCGGCCGCGGAGGGAGGCCTGCTGGGCGCCCAGCGCGGGGCGGGGCGGCGGCCCCCGCAGCTCCGCCGGAGGAGCCCGAGCAGGAGCCAGGAGGCCCCGGTCATGATGGTCTGCGGAGGGAGGAGAGACGGGGGTGGGGGAGGCGCGCTACTGCCGCCGGGCCGGAGAGGGAGGAGGCCGCGGGGGGGACGAGCCCGTCGGGAGCGACGCCTCCGCCATCTTGGAGGCTGGCAGGCAGCCGCGCGGACGCCGCCGGGCCCGCTCTCAAGATGGCCGGCCTCCCTCCCTCCCTCCCTGCGCAAGGCGCCCATCACGTGACCACGCGGGTCTCAGTCCGCCGCGGCTGCTCCCTGGCTGGCCCCGCTGGCGCGGCGGGGAGGGGAGGGGGAGAGGACCCCGGGGACGCGCCCTCCGCCTCCCCCATGATACGGGGTCCATGCCTGTGTGCTGCCCCACCCATGGAGGGGCGGGGGTGTCGCTTGGGCGGAGACCCAGCCCCCCTCCCCCCGCCGGCCGCATTGCAGACGAGCCACCAGCCTGTTGGGAAGCTCCAGGATTGTTTCCGAGTGGGGGGGCGCGGATATTCCTGGGGGGGGACACTCGAGCCCCCCCTCCTGCGGGGTCCGCGCGGCCCTGGCCTAGCCGGCTCCTGCCTGCCCAAAGACACCAGTCCAGGCTCCTCCTGGGCGCCGTGTCGCTCGCTTGCTCCGTGTCGCTCGCTAGCCAGCTCAGGGGAAACAAACCAACATAGGCAGCTGCCATAGACTGAGTCAGACCCTTGGTCTGTCTCGCTCAGTATTGTCTTCACAGGCTGGCAGCGGCTTCTCCAAGGTTGCAGGCAGGAATCTCTCTCAGCCCTATCTTGGAGTTGCTGCCAGGGAGGGAGCTTGGAACCTAGATGCTCTTCCCAGAGCGGCTCTATCCCGAGGGGAATATCTTATAGTGCTCACACTTCTAGTCTCCCATTCATATGCAACCAGGGTGGACCCTGCTTAGCTTTTTTTTTCCTGGAGATGCTGCCAGGGAGGGAACTTGGAACCTCAGATGCTCTTCCCAGAGCAGCCCCATCCCTTAAGGGAATATCTTTCAGTGCTCACACATGTAGTCTCCCATTCATATGCAACCAGGGCATATCCTGCTTAGTAAAGGGGACCATGCATGCTTGCTACCACAAGACCAGCTCTCTTCTCCCAACATTTGGGAACTCAAGGAGGCTGATTACTGTGAGATGCATGTGCTGGTTCCTGTTCTTCGTGGTGTTGCATCATCTCTGCCCTCCTGCTCACTCGGATGAGCAGCAGACGAGCCATAGACCTGCTTTCGGTTCCATCGCTGCTACAGAGTTCTTTCGGCAGCATTGAGGTGGCTTCACTGCCCGGCTGTGGCAATGAGATCAGCGTTTCCCCCAGTGACTTGCATTTGGCACTGCTGTGCTTGCTTCTGCTGCTGCTGAATTATACACACACACCAGTCAAGATGCACTACTTGGGTTTTCTGGCTTGTATGGGTTACTCAGCAGCAACTTTCCAAACCACTGTGGCAAGTTAAGGGCTGCTATGCACATTTCAGATAGCTCTGCTACCTTGTATGGAACCAGCGTGGTGTAGTGGCTAGAGTGCTGGACTAGGACCAGGGAGACCCGAGTTCAAATCCCCATTCAGCCATGATACTAGCTGGGTGACTCTGGGCCAGTCACTTCTCTCTCAGCCTAACCTACTTCACAGGGTTGTTGTGAGGAGAAACTTAAGTATGTAGTACACCGCTCTGGGCTCCTTGGAGGAAGAGCGGAATATAAATGCAAAATAATAATAATAATAATTAATATGTATTGTTCCAGTAATCACAACAATTAAGAGCAAAGCAACAAAAATGCATCCTCAACAATGATGAAAAGCAACTATATATAGCATCTATGGAATTCCAATCATTTTAATCAACATGCTTTCCTCTCACATTGCAAGAATAGAATATAGAAATTTACAGTTCCCCCCATTTACCTTCTCGAACGTTGACCTCAGTTTTGAGATGTTGCCGTAAATCTGGCTATTCTGCCTGCCACAAATTGCTAGACTATTGGAATATTATTTTAGCTTCGTTTGTTGGCATTGGAAAGACTCTTTATCAGGTTCAACATTAATTTCTCCCCAGTTCAAACTCTACAGCACAATACTGTACATCATTACACAAATCTTCTATTATGGGGTACAATAAAAATTGAGGCACTGTTGTTCTGCTGATATTTTACATCCCTCCAAATATTGTTAAGATACGGTTTGAAATCCCAGGGCCAGCTCTTAGATGGCTATCTGAAGGCCATTGACAATCACATCAGGCACAGACTACTTTGCCTGATGTGACTACTGATCCGAAATACAGCTTTCGAGAGTACATGGTTTGTTGGAAAAACTTTGTGGTAAGACAAAGAACTAGAATTAGCATCTCAAAGCCCTAACAAAAAGGCTTTGCTTTCTTTAATGCAACAAACTGCAGTCACTCCTGCATCACACATTTTTGTTACAAATATTATATATTTTGTCAAATACCACTTTTTAATGCAGAATTCTCAAAACAGTTTACATGAAAATAGAAATAAAATGGTTCCCTGTGACAAAAGGGCTCATAATATAAACAGAAACAAGAAGTAGACACCAGCAGCAGCCATGAGAGAGACGATGTGCTGGGACTGGATACGGCCAGTTGCTCTCCCCCTGCTAAATATAAGAGAAACACCACTTTAAAAGGTGCCTCTTTGCTTAGTTAGCAGGGTTATATTCACTTTGTTCTTAACTTGTCTTGCATATTATTCCAGGGGAGCAACAGCATATTATTACATATTGCATATTATTACAGGCGAGCAATAGCAGGAGAGAGGGCATGCTCTCACCTCTTGCCTGTGGGCTCCCCAAAGGTATCTGGTGGGCCACTGTGTGAAGTTGGATGCTGGACTAGATGGGCCTTGGGCCTGATCCAGCAAGGCTGTTCTTATGTTCTTATATACAACCTTATGTCTGCAATGCTGGAAGATCCTTAACAGTGTGGTGGTGTGCATGGAACTGCGCCTCCATGGTTTGGCGCCAGGGTGGTGGTTCTTTAAGTGGTCGGAAGTACCGTGTGTTCATGTGCATGTCACGCATGCCTACCCAACGGGCATGGTATTTCTGGCCACTTCTGGCCGAAAATGGGGGCAGAGGCGGCAGGGAGGTATGCTGTCGCCCCGAGAATTGCCATTTTTGGAAGGGTGGTATATAAATCAAATACATAAATACATAAATACATAAAAGGAGCGCCAGTGGGGGGAAAGCGGCAGGAGGGGTAAGTGCAGCCCTGCCTGTAAAGAACCACCTCCTGGTGCTGAACCACCAGACTGCGCCACATTTGAAATGGTTTGGAGGCCTCTACGATGGCCTCCGGACCGGTTCGTGCACATCCCTATAATAGTGCACAATAGAATACAGGCCAGAAAGTCTACATTCATGTAACAGCTAGAAACTGAGACAAAGACTAAGAAACAGAGTATACAATAATAATACAAATATTAGGCATAAATGAAGAAGTGGGAAGAGTGAATATCACTATTTACATGTATTAATGCTGGCAGCAAAACTGGGTGTTGCAGGTTTCAGATTTGCATGTGGGACACACCAAGGCCATTAAAAGGGTGTTCGCGTAGGGACTCCCTTTGAACCTTTACTTAAATGCACACACACAAACATGTAGTTTGCAAGAAAGGAAAAGGAGCAAGAGGTTTAAGCTGCAGAAAAACTGGATAAGTAGTAAACATTTCCCCATAGTTGAACAATGGGGAAGAGTGGCTGTTGATAAGGTTGGGCTCAAAAGATCACTAATGTCACCTCCCAAGTTAATGGCACACTTCTGCATGCAAATAAATATCAGACCATAGACTTCTGCTTGAAGAACAGGTCTGTAATGCTCAGAGGCATTCACAATTTAACCCACATAAATGCGTCTGACGCTACTTCCCGAAACAAATTGTTCCTTTCTCTGGAGGCAACATTACTACAACCATCCAAACATCAATGATAGTGCTGCAAAATCTCAGCAACCATTTTTGTGACAGACGCACCTAGGATGGGAACTGGTTTCCTCTGTGACGTGTCTGGGTAAACTTTCTAATGGAGAAGCATAGCATCTGTCTCTCACTTGAATGCCTAGGAACATAGGAAGCCGCCTTATACTGAGTCAGACCTTTGGTCTATCTAGCTCAGTATTGTCTTAACAGACTGGCAGCGGCTTCTCCAAGGTTGCAGGCAGGAATCTCTCTCAGCCCTGTCTTGGAGATGCTGCCAGGGAGGGAACTTGGAACCTTCTGCTCTTCCCAGAGCAGCTCCATCCCCTAAGGGGAATATCTCTTACAGTGCTCATATATCAAGTCTCTCATTCATATGCAACCAGGGCGGACCCTGCTTAGCTAAGGGGACAAGTCATGCTTGTTAATTGGTTAATACAAGACCAGCTCTCCTCTCCTGTTGCATCACGACTGTAATTGTCAAACAGAGTTATAGCCCCCAAAAAATCCAGTGGCTAAAATGAATTGACTAAGATGTGATAAAATGACATGAAAAGTGTGCACTCGAGTGAGTCAATGTTGACTCCTGGCGCCCGCAGAGCCCTGTGGTTTTCTTTTGGTAGGATACAGGAGAGGTTTACCATTGCCATCTCCCACGCAGTATGAGATGATGCCTTTCAGCACCTTCCCAGATCGCTGCTGCCCAATATGGGTGTCTGGTAAACAGACCAGCGGGGATTAAAACTGGCAACCTTCTGCTTGTTAGTCAAGCATTTACCCGCTGCGCCACTTAATCTAAATATACTAGTTAAAAACACCCTAAAGTTGTTTTTTATATGAATTACTGGGGAGAGAATGTTTAATCTATAGGCAAGATCCGGTTATTGTCAACAACACTTGTTCCAATAATGAGATGGAAGTCTTTATTGTGTGTGTTTGTGAGTGTTTGTATCATTTGTGTTTGTCCTTTTGTGTTGTGAAAATTGAATAAAAAGTATAAGACAAAAAAAAAATATATATATATATATATACTAGCTGGGCCGGGTGCAAAGCATCTGTGCCTCTAGTTTTCTGGCCCACCACCACCTTCTCCCCCCACCGAGCTGCCCAGAGCTGCCTTCTTCCTCTTCCCTGCCCGCCCCCATCGCCTTCTTTCCCGCCCCAGTGTTCTGGTCTGCCTGTTGTGGCCACCTGCTGGTCGTGGCCCCTTCCCACCCACGGTTTTCTTCAGCAGGCAGTTTTCTTTGGCCACCACCACCACAGCCATATTCTTCCTCTCACCCACCCCCATCACTATCGGCAGCTGTTCACGAACTCTCACAAGAGCTGCCACGCATGGGATTAGCAACAGGTACATTTAAGATAATGCTATATAATAGATGGGTATTATTATTATTATTATTATTATTTTACATTTTATATCCTGCTCTTCCTCCAAGGAACCCAGAGCGGTGTACTACGTACTTGAATTTCTCCTCACAACAACCCTGTGAAGTAGGTTAGGCTGAGAGAGCAAGTCTCAGTCTCATGGCTGAATGGGGATTTGAACTCGGGTCTCCCCGATCTCAGTCCAGCACTCTAACCACTACACCATGCTGGCTCTTGTGCTAGGAGGGTATGAACTCCTAGCTTTATTTGTGATTTTATTATTTATTTTACAGATTTATTTTCTGCATTTATATTCAATGTACATGTAAACTGAATACATTAGATGTTGGTCACATTCCCAGATAGATAGACTCATGCAGTGAAACCAAGTAAGCAGGTATGCCCTAGTTTTAAGCAGACATCTGGTAAATACCAGAAACTGTATGCATAAAGAGAAAAAACACAACTGGAAAGCATCGATAGGTACGTGTGCCACCAGACCCTAAGAGGGCAGTTTGGTCCTCTTGAACAGGATTACTTTGTTTTCAAACAAGTAGCAAAAGTTCAGATCCATGTCAGCAGGCTAAGAGCTGTTTATGCCACACAATTTCTATCCAGAGATAACCAGGAAACAAATTTCTGAATGTCCTTTGTGAAACATTGCCTGCTGCTGACTTCCAGAGCTCAGAGTCACAGAACCTTTGTTCAGGCTGAAATCAAGCTTCACGTCTCAAGGTAGTATCAAAGAGCACTGAAGTGAGGGTTCATGCGTAACACATCCTAAAGAAAGGAGCTGCTCCCCTAAGCAATGTCTGGTACAAAGTAGAGGGTGCTGTTAGCCTCAAGCTCTCATCATGCCTTCATCCTTGTCCTGGATGAGCACTCGTGAGATATTATTAGCCTGGCAGACCTGTCTATTTTGGCTCTGGAATAAAGCTTAATTGCAACAGTCCAGAATTAATACAGCTGGAGATATACCACATGGATTACGTAATTGCAAGCATTGCCATCTACTATTTGGACATATGCAATGCAACCTTGAAAAAGGTGAGTTCGTTAAATGCCCTTCGAGTGCTAATAAAGTTTCCTTTGGGAACATATCCTGTATTCAGAGCATTCAGATACAGTCTAATCCAGGCTGGCTGTTACTGGGATATGGTCCAGGTATGACATAATTGGAAGACATTGGCGGGGAGAGGGCAGTGTTTTGAAAAGTATTTTGCTGCTGCTCAAGGGAGTTGGTCTGAAGGATAATTTAACCACGACAGCAATGTTGTAGGAACCAGTTCACAGATGGGCTGCATGTCTTGCTGTAAGCCACGCTGTATTGGTGGCAATACAGCCAGATGATTACAAGCAGGTTCTCAAGACCTGTATACTGAACTCAAGAGATCGCCTTCTGGTTTCCTAATAAAGCTACTGGTTTCATCAGCAAGGCATTTCTGATGGGCTTAAAGTTTGATCTAGAACGTTAAGGGTGAAGCAGTTTCTATAGCAACCCCGTAATTATTGTTCTGGTTTGTTTTGAAATGTAGAGATGTTCAAAAATGTGAGGCAGATTGATTAGGAGGCAGTTACAGAATGGCAAGTTAATAACAGCACCTGGATTTCATTCTGCCTTCAGTGGCACTGCCACAGCTCCAGAGCAAGTGATAAGATAGTACAGCCAGAATCACTGCACCAAGCAACAAACTAGTCCCGTTAGAATAAGCAATGGCCACTGTGCTGCACTCAAACCAACCAAGGCAGATAATTTTGTGTCATAATAATAGTTATTGAAATAGGAGCCCATCACACGATCAATGCCTCCTGCTTAGAAAATAGACACAAAGATGCTTACCTCTGTTGTCTGTGACAATAACATGCTCTAGTTCTGTTATCTGTATGCTCTCCCAGTTTGTGCAACTGATTTTATTTATTGTTTATTTTTGTTGTTAAATGTATACCCCGCCTTTTATTAAGAAAATCCAAAGGCGGCTTATGTTTTTCTTGCCTGTTTAGTGCCTGTTCCAGAGGAGTTTAAACGCAATAAGTCTGCACCTGTAAACTCAACTGAAATCAGTGGTACTGCTATGTAAAATGGATAGGATTGGGTTGCATGCACTCATCTGTTCTAGTACAGATGCCTTCTCCTCTGCTTCTAAAGAATGCCAGCCTTGCTTTGCCCTGTTTAAGGGTTTGTAGTGACCTCATATAATTAGAAAGGACATGGCTATAAGTAAAAACCTGATTTATTTTAGAACATAATTGTGAAGAAAATATCATATCTTATCACTTATCCAGCCACTGGTGCCTTCATCTGATATTCAAATATATTTTGTTGAAATTAAACAGAAAAAAAGGTGCCACGACTATATTAAATTAGCATAGCAAAGCGAGGAAGATTGCATTATCACTTAGTCGTGCTTATATTGTGTACACTTAATATTGACATTGAATTACTTAACCTCTTGGATTTCATGACGATTTGATTAATGTGACTGCAATTTTGTTTTCCATATATATGTATTTGCTGAGGAAAACACTGTATGCATCTGATGAATGTGCTCGTTTATGAAAGCATATGCCACAATAAGTCCACGATCTCTAAAGACTGTTGCATTTGTTGTTTGTATATGTTAGTGTTTCTATATATACCCATCCCTGAAGACAGAACCAATCCAGTGCCAGTTTAACTGTAACTGACAGAAAACCACTTGCATCATTCTGCTGAATATCAAAGCGTGTAAGGTAGGAGTATGTTCTTGAATAGAAGAGCTTGCACACCCCAAGGGAGGCTTTAAGTCACTGTATTATAAGAGCTCTGACCTAAGCAGGCATTAATGACTTTTAAGAAAAATTATGATATATTTAGGTCTATTGATTAATATTTGGCATCTGAAAGAGCAAGCAACTTGCACCCAGCATTTCAGAATCAAATGAAGAAGTGACTCTAGGGACATAATTCCTCTTAGCTTTGGCAGTTTGTATTAAATCATGAGGAAGGAGAAACTTAAGGACAAAATCCACAGGAGTGAAGGCCTTAGCAGTGAAGTCTGCATTTCCATTCAGTGTATGCTCCATTCCACAGTGTGTGTCAGCGGTTGGGGTCGGGGAATGCTTAATCTCTCTACTGGCCTCAGCACTAGCAAGAAGAGGTCTGGAAAAGAATCCTGACTTGCCAATATTCTCCCTCTATAAAAGGTTGAACATTTTACCCAGAAGCAAGTAATGAGCATGTTCCAACTGGTTACCTAGATTTCCCTCTACATTCCTTGAATTCAAGCCTGAAATACAGTACAGGCAAGTCTGTAAGTGTAGGGGCTCCACTACTTTTGTGGGCTGGACTCTGGTGCCTTTAACAGCCACCTGGCACACAGAAATCATCTCTATGCTAAGAAAACCTTAATCTGCTTGTTTCCTCTATGTCAGGCTGCTGTTAAAAACACAGGGCGGGAGGGGGGAGGCTGCATCATCTTGTAATGCTCTCCTTTGTTGGAAACAAGACACTGTGGCCTGCTTAGTTTAATGCATAGGAAGCTGCCATATACTGAGTCAGACCATAGGTTAATCTAGCTCAGTATTGTCTACACAGCCTGGCAGCGGCTTCTCCAAGGTTGCAGGCAGGAGTCTCTCCCAGTCCTATCTTGGTTCAATTAAAAAAAAAAAATTTTTCCTATTAAAAAAACCAACAACTTGTCCTATCTTGGAGATGCTGCCAGGGAGGGAACTTGGAGCCTCAGATGCTCTTCCCAGAGTAGCGGCTCAATCCCGAGGGGAAGATCTTCCAGTGCTCACACATCAAGTCTCCCATCCATATGCAACCAGGGCGGCCCCTGCTTAGCTAAGGGGACAAGTAATAATTGCTCCCACCAGACCAGCTCTCCTCTTCCACAACACCACACATTATTTTTATCATCATCATCATCATCATCATCATGCCATTTCACAGAGTATTTCATCATCATCATGCTATTTCACCAGATGTGATTGACTGGATTTGGTACTTTAATGATCGGGCCCTTTCCAAGGGTCTAGGATAACGCAAGAAGAATGAAAGATAAAGTGTTTGTGCTGTCCCGTGTAGTGTGGCCTTCTGTAGTGGATGTGTTGTTATTGTATGGATGCCCAAGGTGTCGAGATGGTGCCAGGTTCTTTGGCCACTGCACCCAGGGCACCCACAGCGATGGGCACCACTCTGGTTTCCTTTCTCCAGAGCGGCTCAATTTCAACCTGAAGGTCCTTGTATTTGGTTATTTCCTCCAACTGTTTTTCATCCGCTCGTCTCTCCCCTGGGACTGCCGAGCTGTTGTTGTTGTGATTCATTGCCCACAGTGACCACTGCGACACACACTCTGCAATGCCCTCCTGCTTCTTCTTAGGCAGCCACGAAAGGCGAGGAGGAGCCCAGTCCCGGGCCGGGCCCAGCCCAGCGAGGCTGGTCTTGCCCCCCTTTGGAAGCCGACTCCTGCGGCCGAGGGTGGGAAGGAGAGGCGGAGGCGGGGCGGCCTTCTGTTCTTCGGCTCCGGCGAAACCTGAAGGGAGGCCGGGCAATGAAGCCTTGAAGGTCAACCCCGGGTGGATCGATGCACGTAACGTGGCGGCAGGACGCCTTGATGATGATTTGGACACACTGTTTCCTCTCTCGGTTACCATCTTTTATTATTGTATGTTTCGTTGCATGTTTTTGTCCCGGCCACAATTTCAACACAGATGTTTAAAATAAAAGTGTAAACTGCGGGGCGAGCCTTTAACTCTAAGCCAGGGCTGAAGGCTGACTCCTGGGCGAGCAGGCCCCGCGCGGGTAACCCATGGCAACCACGGCCTATCGCGTGGAGGGGAGGGGAGAGACCTCGCTCACGTGACCTGCTGGCCCGCGGCTCGCTCCAATGGAAGCACCAGCGTCCCCCCCACCCGCCGTCTCTCGAGAGGCCCCGCCTCCTCGGCGCTGCCGCCCTGCGTCGCTCGCGCAGGCGCGCGGCGCCCCTGCGGCACTCGGTCGGCCTCCTGCACTCCGCCCCCGCTCGCTTCCTCCCTCTCCCGTCGCCGCGCCGTTCAGCCAATGGGATGGCTCGTCTCAGCGGGCCAATGGGGAGGCTCGTCTCTGGCTGCGGGGTAGTCGTCGTCGTCGTTGTCCGCGGCGGCGGCGGCGCCTAGTGCGGGGAGGAAGGAAGGAAGCCAGGCGGGCCAGCCAGCGAGGCGAGGGCCGGGGCGCGGCGCCGGAGGACAACGAGTACGCGGCGGCGGCAGTAGCAGCGGCAGTAGCAGCAGCAGCAGCAGCCGCGCTGGCTGTCCGGCTGGCCTGGCGGACGAGGCTGGCGAGGCCAGGCCGGGAGCGAGGCAGCGAGAGCCGCCGCGAGGGCGGGCGGGCCATGGAGCGGGGTGGCCGGAGGAGGCGACGCCGGCACTGCTAGAGGCCCGCCGCCGCCGCCGCCGCTGCTGCCGCTCCCCCCGCAGGCAGGCCGGCCGGCGGCCGGGCCAGGCCAGGCCTCAGGCGCTCGCCCCGCGGAGGCCGACGCAGAGGAGAGGCGGCCCCCGCCCCGTCCCACCCCGGTAAGCCTCCGGCGGGGAAGAGGGGCGCGAGGCGGCGGGGGGGGGGAAGAGGAGCGGGCGAGGGGGGGTCCTCCTTCCTGCTCTGCGGACAGAGCGAAGCCCCCTGCCCCGAGGGCCTTGCAGCCGGCTAGTGGACAAGGTGCCCGGGCGGACCAGGGCAAGAACAGGCGACTCTTTCTCTGCCGAAGGACAGGTCGCTGCCCCGAGGGGCGCTCAGTCCAGGGAAGGAGGACATCAAGGAGACACGAGTGTGGCTGGGAAGGGGCACAGGGAAGGTGGGCGAGGGTGGAGCTCAGGTCTCTGCCCCAGGGGGCTGGCAAGCTATAGCTTGACATTGGGAGGCCACGGAAGAGCGTGCATCGACGTGTCAATTTCACGTGCCTGGGCTTAGCTGCAGTAGCTAAGTCGGGTTGAGGGGTCAAGGATGTGGTCAGTTTCACGTATGCTCTGTCAGCATCCTGTGTGCTGTGCCTTGCCGTTGGTGTTTTGGTTTTCTTGGTGTTTTGCTTTGAACACGCTTATGAAAAAGCAGCATGCAAATGGAGCCTAATCTGGTGGGAGTCCCCCCCCCCCCATGGGGTGCATCAAGGAAGACTTGTGAGGCTTTTTTTTTGTTCTCAAAGTGCTGTGGTATATTAAAAAAGCATGAGGATATCTCTATCTGTTTGCACACGTTAAAAATAAAAGGTTTTCTGGGCGCACTCTAGCTATCTTTTAAAGGTCACGTGGGGAAGGTAAAAGAGAAGGGGATGTGGCAGGGTGGTCCAATATCTGGTGGGGGGGATGGATGGAGAAGGCTTACAATGGAAGGGGAATGAGAAGTAGGCAGGCAAAGGGATAGATTCCTTTTTGTCTGCGTAGTGAAGTGGGGAGGGATAATTAGAATGGAAGGAGCCCTTGCTTGAGCAGGGAGTTTAAAATGGGGTTTTTGTGGGATGCAGAGTCTCATGGCAAAGGGGTTGAAGATAAGGGAGCCTTTGAGTGCCTTTCTCCCCTTGAGCTGAGTGAGTGTGGGGTGCTGAGGGAGAGGGAGAGAGCAGGAGGGAATAGAGTGATCGGCTAATGCTGAGTGATTTTCAGTCAGTCACAAGTGTGGCTAAAGAATGCTTGCCCCCTACTCTGAACAATGCTTAGAAGTGTAGATTCTAATCTCCCTTAGCACAGAGGAGGGAAAAGTTAGCCATAGAATTCAAACTGTGTTTAGGAGAAATACAAGGGTATATATATTTATATATATTGTGTGTGTGTGTGTTTTTCCTCCGCCCCCCCCCCCCCCCAAGGAGAATAGGGAGCTGGATAGAAAGTATTGTGGGTCATTAAGAAAGCAGCAAGGATAGTAACACATTGTCTTAAGTACTGCAATAGAAAGGTGGGATACAAATAACATAGAGGAGGGAAGTTGAGAGGCTGTCAATGGTGGGATGGTTGTCTTATTGCAAAGATGATCTCAGATGCTGCAAGTACGGAGCAGGGGAGATCATATATAATGGGTTTGGTGGGTAAGTCTGCATATGAGAGGATGAGATATAGCTGAAATGTGAAGATAGGATACAGTGCCAATAGAAGCTTTGTAGCTGTAAACCAGATGCCAAAAAGGGGGAGGTGTGGGGCGGTGGCGTTTCAGAGGCAGGTGGTGAAGGGTTGGGGTCCAGTGTCACTCACAGCAGAAAGGGGGAGCACTTATGGAACTGGAAGCAGGGTAGAATATCAGTGTGCAAGTCTAGGGGGGTGGGGTGGGAGGCATGATCCTTGTTAGAATGAGATGCAATGAGAATTACTTTGCCCTGGTAATTTCCGTTTCCCATTTCATCATCTCTGGGGTGGCATGAGCCCACTGCATGTGTGTAGAGAAGAGCTGATCCTCCTGGGAGGCTGGCTGAGCTGCATTTATTTTCTTGTTTAATCTCTAAATTGCTTCTTCTCTTCCTTCTCCTGGCTGCCCTCCTTCCGTTCTCTTAAAACAAGAAATAAAAAGCAGCTGCATGCCTCCAAACAGAATTTAAACCCTGCTTTCCCCTGCTTTAAGAGAGGATTGATTACATGTTTAGAAAGGCAAATTGCCCCCCCCCCCCCCGCTTCCCCCCTCCAGAAGCCTGGAGGAGCTGAGCCCTCCAATGCCCTCTGCCCTTTTCCCAGAGAAAGCAGCTGTCTTGTGAGAGATGTGTGTGTGTGTGTGTGTGGATTGAAAACCAGCCTGTTCACTGAAGCACAAGGGCTGGTGTGTTCAGACTGGCTTTTACTCTGCAACAACAGAGTTGTTGCTCTGTTTTGATACTCCGTTGTAGGAAGGAACTTCTGTCCCCTCCCCCTCCCCTTCATGGTTTTGTGCACAGATCTCCCTTGTCACCAAGAAGGAACCTGGCCTTCGAGAGAGTGAGCCGACCTGCCACTGTCTTTTAGCACCAAATGCATCTCTGGGGAGGGCTCTAGAAACTTAATATGGACAGAATCAGCAAGGAAGGGAGCAAACTCAGCCAGCAGGCTTATTGTGGTTGAAAATGTTGTACAGTAATTGTAATTCCTAGAAGTAGTTTGGCTGTGGGGAAGATGGTGAACTTAGTTTTTCCATCGGGTAGTGCTTCTCTTGTTAGTTTTTCAGTGTGGCTTCGGTGTTGTCAGTTATTCCATTTCCCGGGGAAAGCACCCTCTGAAAACATCAACAGAGGTGTTGATTTTTGAATAGATTTTAGAAGTTATAGCAGAAGTTATTTGTGTGTGTGTGTGTGTTTAAAAAGTGTGTGTGTTTAAAAGTGCGATGCTTTTCAAAGGGTTCCTAGTGTTGCTCCTACATAGAATTGCAAACATCAGGTGCCACGTCTGGAAACTATGGTCTGTTTGAACAGGGATGTCTTTATTTCTATTCCATGAGCCCCAAAGTAGTGTGCTTAGCTCTGTTCTGTTTGATAAGGTTTGGGGTTCGTCTCCCTCTCAGGGCTGCTGATGCTGGACTCCTGCCATTACAAATGCACTGTGACAGGGTAGACGGGTCTTGGCTGTATTACAGGTTAGCGTTCTCTAGGCAGCAGTAGCTCCCCCAGCGCAGCCAGTGTTTATAGCCCACACAGTTCTCTTGTGCTTCCCTCTCCACTTAGAGACTCACTGGCTAAACGGGTTAAACAGGGTAGGGTTATGATGAAGGCACCCACTGTCTTTATAGCCTTAAAGTGCTAGTAAGGTGGAAGTGTGGGTGATTGCTGCATGCATAGCTCTGCCATGGGGCAGAGGGGATGTGCCTGGTCTCCTAGAAGCAGCTCTTCTTCACTACAGGTTGCCAAGAAAGCACTGAATAAAACGTTGGGCAGCACAGTAATTTGTAAATACAGCAGCATGGCCGGGATGGCTCTGCAGAGCTTGTGGGCTGATGATGTGGTGGCTCCACAGTTTATATGATCTTTGCTGGAGGTGCGAACAGAGAAAGGCCAGGCTGGGCCGACAGGATGGGTGGGGAGATGCTTCTGAGAACAGAGGTTTGGCAGTGGGTTTTATTTCATTTTGGGCAGGGTAAGGTGCCAGGTGTGCTAGTAGCTGTTTAGGGTTAGGAGGGAGGATGAAAACGTTGTGGGAGTTGTCTGGGCAGGACTGCATTATAGCACCTGAAAGTATCTCCATGGAGGTGCAGATATGCTAGATTGCATTGATTTCCCAGGTGAATTGATGTACCTGTCCCAGGCAAATGCTACATTACTCAAAAGCAGCCTTGTGTTGAGTTCAGTGTGTGTGTGTGTGTGTGCGCTTTTAGAATGGTTCAGCTGGCATGTACCCAGGGATCCACATTTTGGTGTTGCTTCCTAGCCAGCCATTATTTGTGATTGCCAGCAATCCCCTCCTTTCCTTTTCTGGCACACAGGTGGAGGTTTCAGGAGAGAAGACTTGCTTCTCTCCTTTGCACGGGAATATGGAGACCGTAAGACACAGTGGGAGTCCTCTGCTACTGTTCAGAAAAAATTCCTGCTGTGCTTGAGCTTCTCAAAGACGGCAGTGGAAATGAGGCCTCTGGGAGGAGATCTGTCTGGTGCTGGGTGACCACTTCTCAGAGGGCTGGGGCACTCCCCACTGGTGAGCCGGCAAGTGGATTTGTCAATGCCTGAATATGCCTCATTTTACTGATCCTTGAAACCATACATTCCTTGAGGATTACAAAGCACACATCAGTCACAAGCATGGACTGCTTTTTCCATTCTGTCTTTATAGTAGTCTGAATATTGCAGCATCCCCCCCCACCGCCGAAGTATTTTCAAAACACATCAAACGTGTTTAATTTTTTGTTTTGTTTTTACACAATGTAATTTTGGAGGTTTTTAAACTTGTGGGGTTCAGAACATAAAATGAACATGTTCCTTATTTTTAAAAGCTTCACCCTATACTTTGATACTGCAGCAGATTTCTGAAGTTCAGCTGAGCAGGCAAATATTCGTTCAGTGATGGTCTGCTTGGTCAAGCCATGCTAATCATACTGAACCAGCATTTTCCCCTCTCCTTCAGTTGAGCCAGATAGTATGACTATCTGGTATGACTATTGTGAGGGCATAATTATTACATAGTTTCTCTAAATAGGCAGCACACATTTCTAGCTTGGATACCATTTTGTTATTTCCTGTAAAGCAGTTTCAAATGTAGGTTGAAATGAATGTATTGTGGTGTATCTAAAAGCACTGATTTTTAGCTTTCATATAAAAGGGAGAAAGCAGCAGTGAGGCAGGGGGGCGGGGCGGGGTCTTGATAACAGAATTCAAAGCAGCTGTTAGTGTTAAGACTCAACTACAGCGATGAATATGGCTGACCTGGGTAGGAAAACCTGCCTTGTTTTTTAATACTTGAGAGCGCCTGTATTTTTCAGAATGCTTGTGCCATATTAATACTTGTCTCTTTGTTTTGTAAAGGTAGTATTTTTAACAGTATAGTTCAGTGAAAAATAGATGTCTTAATGATTTTTGTAAACCTTGCTGCTTTAGTGGAGGCACTGAAGGCTGAAGGGCTTTCTTTCCAGAGGATGCTTTCTTTAAATGTCTGTTTTTCTGCTGCCGTTTGCAGTATCTGAAATTCAGCTCCTTCATTATAGATCACAATAGCATATTTTTGGGAAATGTGCTAGGATTTTGTATGCACTCTATCTCTGCTGTTACCATAGGTCTTGACTTGCAGCTTACTGTGAGATTGGGACAAGTGTTAAGCCTCTGAGAATGGAGTTAAAGCCAATGCTGAATCCGGAATCCTGCTATCTTTTGTATGTATTTGGACTTGAGAAGCATGTCAGGCTGCTTCAGTATGACGTCCAAAGAGCCCAACCTTTTGACTTGTTCAAAGTGCAGCTTTCCTGAAGTCAGGGAGCCTTATAGGAGGAGAAATCCACAGGGTGCAACAGGAAAAGCCAGAATGGAGGAGCAGGTAGGCATGTCAGGAAGACATGTCGCTGACAGGGAAGGCTGTGCAAACACATGGCCGTTGATGGAGCAACTCTCCAAGCAGACTGAATGGAAGTCGTCAAGTGGAGACCCCTGAATCAAACCTGCTGAGCTCCTTAGTTGCCAGCCTAGGTGTGAAAGTTGTGGAGCACAATGCTCGTGGCAAGACAGACCCAACTTTATGGAATGGGGGTTCTGGCCCACCACTTCTCACTGCTTCTTAAAATAATTCTCCAAGAAAATGGGTTGCTTGCCTGCCAGAGATATCTAGCCAGCCAGTGTAGCAGATCTAGTTATCAGACCTGGGGATGGAGGTGATTGGAAGTGCCAGAGAATCAAAGCCTTGGCTAGTGAAACCCACACATGGGGTTAGGTCTTAGGAGGTAGATGGCTGGTCAGCAGGCAGAAAGATCCTGGTAGGAGTCTGGCCAATTCTGATAATTTTTAAATGAAATATTAACTTCCTTTAAACACTTAAGATCATTACATATTTGCAAAAATAACCTAAGGCCCTAGTCATAAGTACTCCCTTTGGAGTAAATGTCAAAACTGATTTTAGTTGAATTTGTGTGTGGAATCATGACCCCTTAATTGAGTTTATTCTTAAAGTCAGAGGTATTTACATTAAGGAGTTGTGGACAGTGGATCTTTGCAAATACATTAAAATAATATAATATGCAGCCTGATATTATGCATGCTTATTTGGAAATAAGTCCCATGTATTCAGTAGGATTTATCTTAAATAGTCATGTCTAGAATGGTAATTTTATGGATCAGAACAGGGTGCTTGATACATGGAAAAACCTTTTTGTCAGGAAGCATCTAGCAGTTCTTAAGGTCTGTCTAGTTCATTGTGAGCTTTTAGCATGGATCAGTCAGATTTTTCCCTTTAGCTGCTTTTTTTTTTAGATCTAGCAGTTCTGTGTGTGTGCGCTCTCTCTCTCTCTCAATTAGAAGTGAAAAGGGAGGCAGCATAAATATGGTGATTTTTCTGTTACAAGCATTGCAAATGCTTTGCATATATAGTCACTTACTGTTTTCATTCTCCTTAGAATTTTCTTGGGCATTTACGTAGGCAAAGAACAACGCATGTTTTTCAGAGTGGAGAAAGGTGTTCTAGTCGCCTCCTCTGGTAATGCGTTGTCCTACATTTTCTGGCTGTGCTTTCAGATAGATTGAAGACTTGGTAAATATTCTGGGGCTGAGGACTTGATCAAAAGGAAATGCTGAAACTCAAGCAGCAAGGCCATATTTGACCTTGTGTGCTTCTTATAAATCAATGCCATCTTTATATTCTGCTATGTTCTTTTCCAGGATTTTTCTTATGATTGTTAATTAAACAAGCTTAATGACTGTTCTAAAACTGAAAGGCCTTGTGTATTTTGCATGAACATGTAACACACACAAATAATATTATATAAAATGAAATATTTTATAATATGAAGTTAGTATATTTTATTTGCATTATGCAGTTGTGAAATATTACTCTGAGAAGGAGATGGGAATTGCCTACTGTTGGTGTAGTTATACTGCAAGTCCTAAATACAGACACTGGCCCCTTCTCTGCATTTTTAAAAAGTGGTGCCTGAAATCTGTCCCATGTTCTTCTTTGTTTTACCAAGCTCTGATCTTTTTTTAGCTCCTCGTGTGAGTAATTCCTTTTGTTCTGTTAGCACAATAATAAGTGTCAGGAGACATAAAAATTGACCAGTATTGGGATTTGGTTGACACTTTCTCATAAACCTCTGTGCAGTCATCTTTAATGTTGGAGAGCAAGAGCTAGGAGAGAGCCTTCTGTAGCAGAAGCTCTTCTCCCTGTCCTTTTCCCAGGTCAGGCTGAGAGGCGCACGCTCCTGCCTACTTTGTCCCTGCCATCTGGATGAATGCAACGCTTCAGTTTGCTGCACTGCCCTTGGCATTTAGGCTCTGAATTATTTATCCTCGAGGAGTCCGTAGGCAGTCTCTTTGCCTCTCTAAAGAAAATCAAGATGGGTCTGTTGGTTAAAGCAACACTCTCTCTTTGTATAAAGCCGGCTGTTTACTAGTTTTAAAGACAAACGTTTCTCAGTGCTTTAGGATTTTAATAAAATATAAACAGTCTGCATTTTTAAAAAAGGCTAGTGGGTTAATGTTTTTGATTTTCAGTCACTGTTAAAGGCAAGGTTTCATGTTTGCTTGAAAACAATAATTTAATGCAGAAAATATGCCTTGGAAGAGTCTGCCGTTTAAAAAAAAAATGAACAAAAATGTTGTGAGTGGGGCCTTGTTCCAGTGTGGAGGTGGCCCTCCTCCTTGGGGCTGGGTTGTTCCTGGATCTGCCCTGTGAATAGCAAGCCCTGGAGTGGTGCTTGTATGCACCATTTCTCCGATGTGGGAGCTAACGTTAGCATCTGGAAGAAGCTGCCATGTCACATTTGCATGTGTTCACGTAATGGAAAAAGGAACTCCACTTTGTGCAGTGAAGTGGCCGGCTGTTTCCCATAGCTGACTAGTAGTGTTGCTACTTTCCAGCCTCTGGAACTGGCCTGTGTCTAGGAAATAGACTGAAATGGTTTTGCATTTAGGGCAAATGCAGCTGTTGGAGCTCAGTCATTAGCTCATTGTGTGAGCCGAAAGGAGTTCATACTTGGGGGGTGGGGCAGAAACGACGACCCACAGCATTCCCAAGGCAGTGAGTTTCAGTTTATCTACTGGAGATGCACCAAAAACTAGTTCTGAATATTGCTCGCCACATAGTTTTAAGAGAAATAACTAAGTTACTGCTTCACTGGCTTTATCAAAATGTGTGCTTGACGTGCTAAATGTGCTGATGTCATTGAGAGTTGTGAATAACCAGTTGTGAATAAACTCAGGCACTGAAAGAGGATTCTCTCCCTATATTTAAAATAACAACCCATGTAGGACCATTTCTCAGCAGTATGGTATATGCTGTTCTGTAATAGTTTTATTTTTGTGGAGAGGTCATAGAAAGCCAAACTCAGCTTTTTTGGACCAACACTTATTGATTGGATTGGATTTATATACCACCCTTCCAAAAATGGCTCAGGGTGGTTTACATCAATGGAAATGGTGAGAGCAGCTGTAATGGAGGTTGCTTTGTAACTTCTCTTGTGTGTGCTAAGTTTCTACAGAGAGTGTGTGTGCTTGTGTGCTTCCAGGTATTGTTTCTTGCTGAGAATAAGTTTCTTTAGGTCCCGTATTAAACCTTTCCAGTTCAGGCTAGTAGATGACTTAATAACAGAGGATTGGTTACTTCATGGCATATGTATGCTTTATTCTTTCGCAGTTTTCATTTTTGTTGGATGTAGTTATATTTTCAAAGTTTATTTATTTATTTATCACATTTTTATACCGGCCAAAACACAAGTTCTCTGGGCGGTTTACAGTTGACTTCTATAGATTATTTGTGGCCAATGTTAACAAGTTGTGTGCATGAAGCATGCATGTGCACTGGGCACTGCTGCTTGCTTCTGGTTCAAGAAGGCACCGGAGGTACGCTGCCTCCCCACTGGACTGCTTTTAAAGATAGTACTGGTGGGCGAAACATGGCAGGAGGGGTAAGACCACCCTCCCTCGTCCTTAAAAATATCCCCCCCACCTTCGAACTGGCGAAACTGGCAGACTTTTGAACTATTTCGGAGGTCCATAAAGGACCTCCTTCCATGGTTTTCCTTGCACATCTCTACCCACCACCCTCTGGAAATTGGTTGCCTAGAATTTACTACAGAATTTGAATGAAGGACTGGTCTGTCTGCTAGATTTGCTCTAAGGAGCTGTTGCCAGAAACAACCTCTCCTTAATGAGTTATTCCTGCTTGGGTTGTGATGGTGAGCTGCCTTCTGCATGGGACTTCTCTCATCACGCTCAAAATCTCCACAATTCTGGATTGGGAATTGCCTACTGTTGGGGATCTGTTTTTCAGGACAGCTCTTGTGCTGAGTGCAGTGAGTGGACCTAGATTCAAATCCCCCTATCAGCCAGGACGTTTGTAAATTATTGTGGGCTGGTCATTTCCCCCGCCCTCTGTCAGTCCAAACTACCTGTCAAATATGCCTTAAGCACCTTGGAAGGAGGCAGGGACGGAAATGTGGTAAAATTCAGTGGTGTGATCCCTGGCACATATAGCTTGTAGACCACTCATAAACTTCTGCTCTTTGAGAAACAAGAATGGGGGATTAGGCCACAGCTCTTTCTGAAACAAATCCAGTGCTTGCCAGAAATAAAGCTAGTGGATCCTGACTTCAGACGCTGGCAAGAATTGGCTTGATACACTGTTTGGACGTGTTGCTGGTGGAGGCCAGGTTCTTCTGTGCTTAATCGGAACCAGCTATTGCCTGCTGCCCTTTGGACAGGGACCCATAATGCTAGCAGATGAGAGAGCTTGTGCTTCTGCACACTTTCAATTTCACCTTCAAAGCACGTAGATTGAAGTGATGTGATGGCACACAGTTCAAGCTTCATTGCAAAACCTGTAGCTATTAAAGTCAGCACTGATATGCCTGCATTCAGTTTTCTGGTTTGGATGCCAAAGCCTTAATGTATTGAGTACAAGCAATTAAAAGCAAGACCAGTATTGGTAGATGCATTTCTCTGTTACTCATATCTTTGTATTGTTGTCATTTAGAGCACCGATTGCAAAAGAATGGTTTTTCTGATAAAGGTTGGTGATTGCATATTCAGGAATTTGATACTTTAAAAATCACTCTGGGACTTCAGTTGAAGATGCCTTTGCATGGTGATGCAGCCAGGCTATTTTAAAATCTCCTGGCCTTTAAAACGAAGCCAAACCAAGCCCTCGGAAGATGGGATTAAATATTTGCGTATCTGCTGTTGCCTTGAAACATTTTTAAGGCAAGCAACAGTTCTTTGGAAATAACGGTATGCAATTTAAATATTTTGTTTTGTGTTGGTTTCATCTGTGGCATAATACAAATGTCAAATATATGTGTATGGTATTAGGCAGCCGGATCCTATTGATCCATAAGAATTGTGGCAGGGGACTGCGTGGCTTCTCCTACGAGGCCGCTTGGATGATGCATGGAAGGCTTGGCTGGCTCCCTCCCTCCCCTTGGCATCACAGTGTGTGTGCCCCTATGAGGCTCTGCCGCAGCGAGGGGCAGAGAGGAAGTGGGGTGGCTTTGGGGTCTGAACTTGGCCCTGGCACCGGGCTGCAGCAACCCTTCCGACTTGGGCCCATAAACACAGCAGAGCACTGCATCACATGACCAGGCTTTTAAAAGTGTGTTTGTGTGTACAGTACTAAGTCTAGCATCTAAAACTGAGCGCTCTGTTGCTTTCATCCTTTCTGTATGAAGCCAAGCTCAGTGTTCCCTCTAACAGGGATTGCCAGATGTTGTTGACTGCAACTCCCAGCATCCCCCTCAGCTGCAATGGCCTTTGCTTGGGGATTCTGGGAGTTGCAGTCAACAGCATCTGGAAATCCCTGTTAGAGGGAACATTGGCCAAGTTGTCTCCTTACCAGCTGGGATAGGTAAGGGCTCCATTTGCTTTGGGAAGACAAACCCCGGTGATTTAAACATGTGAAAAATGTAATTGTGTTCTGAACTGCAGTCTTGGCGAGTGTGTAGCCAAGTACTTTTTGGTATATGCAAGGCAATCTTGTTTCCCCAAAGGAAGCAGCTCTTGAGCCCCAATGGTGACAGTGTCATCCAGTCCTAGTGTAAAATATTATTATTATTATATTAATAATAATAATTCGATTTCTCTACCGCCCTTCCAAAAATGGCTCAGGGTGGTTTACAAAGAGAAATAACAAACTAATAAGATGGCTCCCTGTCCCCAAAGGGCTCACATTCTAAAAATAAACTTAAGATACACACCAGCAACAGTCACTGAGAGTACTGTGCTGGGGGTGGAGAGGGCTGAAAAGTTTTGGCTTTGCTCAAAGTGTAAGTGTGTGTGTCTTTGTGTGTGCATGCATGCAGGGCAGTATTAAAATTCTAAACATGGTTTTCAGGGGAGCATGTGGATGCCGACAATCTTGGACCCTGGGAAGGCTGGAGCCTGCAGGGAGCAGTACTGGAAGTGGAGGAGACTGGTGGGGAGGATGCCCAGGTTGCTTTCCGAGTCAATTGTACTGCAGAGCTGCTCCTCCTCAGCACAGCTCATATTTTAATTCTCCAATTATTTTTGTCAAATTCTATTCCATATATCCTTAGTTTATTGAAATAATGCTGGAGACGCATCTAACAACTGTTCCCCACTGGGGTTTACTGAAGTCGCTGTGCTTAGATAGTAAGTTTCATGGAAGATAACGTGCTCCTGGTGGTGTCTTGTGAACAGCCTTCTAGGTGGGGTGAGCTGAATCCGTGGAGCCTGGCATAGCCCTTCCACTGTAATAAGCAGTTTGCGTCCTGGTGACTCATGCAGGGGGAAGGGAAATAGCAAGCTAGAGCACATGCCGTGGAAGTTCGAGGCTTGGCTAGGTTTTTTTAGATTGCTTTGGCAGGAGGAGTGTCCAATATCGCTCACTCCCGAGGTCCTCAAGGTGGCTGGACTGTCTGCAGTTAGCTGTTTGGAGCTGAAATTACTGATGCTTAAAGGGAGTCCCAGTGTCTGAATCATGTTAATTCCATGTGGAAAACAGTGCCGGGGGGGGGGGGGGGAGATACAATTTTTTGGTCAAGTTTCTGTCTATGGTGATATGCAATAGACAATTCACGTTAGCCAAATTATTGCATTTGGAAATTCTACAATAGTAGTCAAGATCACACAAATGGCACATCTTTGTGCCCATTTTGAATCATTACTCATTTACGTTTTCTGCCTGAGCGAAATCATTGAGTAGTTTGAGAATGAGATCTTGAGATGAGCTTGTCAGTCTGTCAGAACTTGGTCCACTCTAGTGCAATTTGTGTGTGTGTATGTGTGTGTAATATTTGAGTTTTTAAAAATTTGGTATTTTTAGACGGCCTCAATCTTTTCAGGAGGAGCCAATCAAAATGCTAGTCCTTGAACAATGAAAAGTTGTTCTAGTTATTGCCAAAATGATTCCGGAATTCAAAGCATCTTAATATTTCATTCCAAGCTGTATGTTCTCCTGGGAAGCAAATGCACAAACACATTCACCAGCCCCTGCATGCAGCAATGGAAACTACTGACTTGGAATACCCAAGCTGCATCTCTTTCAAGTTACTGTAAATAAATAATGGCAGCAACGGTTTGGTGTGTTGCTGATTTGAAATCTTCCTGTTTCCTTTTTTTGAAGCTTTAGGGTGGTTCGCACCAAATGGGGCAAAAGCAAGTGTGGTAAATACATCTTGGAGAATAAAGCCATGGATTGTGTTCTTAATTTTTCTTTTTTGTCAGTGTGCAAGCATATTTTGAAGGATTTCATCAGAAGCCATATTGCAGATATTGTTGCATTTTGCATGTATTGTCATGGAGTATAATTTTTGCTTAACTGTAGTTGCTTTATATTTTTTCCTCCGGTTGCTATGGAAACGCAGTCCAGTGTGGCACTGACTGCTAACAAGTGCTAGGTTATGTTGCCTTTTATAATGGAGCTGTGTTAGTCATGCTGCAGTTCTTCAGCGAAGGAACCCTGGCTGTTTGGAGACGTACTCATCAAATTATAACATGATTGTAGCATTTTGAGTATCTTTCAAAAATGTAAATATCTGAAATTTTACAAATAGTTCCTTTTGTCAAAAAGAGCTATTTTTTGGTTGGGTACCTCAACTAGGATTTGCACATCAGTTGACAATGGGGTTTTAAGTCTTATGTTTTATATTCATGTAATCAAATAGCTTCATTCATCTTGTGTGTCATGCAGCTCTGTTGGAAGATTTGGATGTTTTGAGATGGAGACAGTTCTCATTTATGTGTGGTTAAGAGAAAAGTACCTTTAATAATGTAATTCTTAATGATGAAGTAACTAGTGACTCTTGCTGTGTTGAATCATTGCTGTTTCAACCTTAAAAGCTTGGCCTCTTTGTTCTCTGTGGAGAAAATGGTACTATCTTGGTGGTTTAGGTATTGCTGCTAGACAGAAATGTATTCCTCCTTTGGTTCATACAGCTTTTCTCAGTTCCAAAAAAGATCTGTCAAACTTGGAATATCTTTAACCTTAGGGCCATTGAGGGAGGTGTAGGGGTGTGTATGTGTATGTGTATGTGTATGTGTATGTGTATGTGTATGTGTATATGTGTGTGTGTTTTAAGTGGCGTTCTTATGCAAAATAAGTCAAACTGAAAACTTGCATGTTCTCAGACTGACAGATTAGATCTTGTCTCTGCTTGCTAGCACAGAAGGGCAAATCATGGCCTATAGTGCACGGTTGCTAAAGCAAAATACACAATATGGGCAGGGAAACCGTTCTGCATCGTGGGCTGCTTTGGAGTGCGTACTGGAAGGCAGAAGTATTTGTATTTTCTTGTCACGTTGTAATTTGCATCAGGCTATTGATAATGGACAAGTCCTGCATCTGGTTTGAGTCTTAGCTAGATGAGCAACCAAGAGCCTTTGATGTTCAAAATCATTATACAGTCCTTGAGAATAAAAAGCTGCATCCTAAGCACTCATAGGGCAAATGGAAGCAGTTCTGTTTGTGCAAGGGGAGGGATGCTTCTCTCCACATTTGCCAAGTCTCCTTTCTTCCTGCTGCTTCGGAGGACTTCCATCTGCAGATTTTGGGGAGGCACAGGGGGCTGTAGAGGAAAGAGGGCTCTGAAATTTACCATTCCCTCTTGTACAAGCAGCACCTTTTCTGTTTGTGCTGTGAGCTCTTAAAAGGCAACCCAAAGTATGAGCTGAGAAAACTTGGTATAGAAAAATACCATAAATGTGTTCTTAAAGCACACTGCCTTTGTGTATTAAAACCTTATTCCATAGCCATGTGAGTTGGAAACAGTTTTTAAAAATCAAGGATTTTTCATGAAACTGTGGGCTGCACAAATGTCTCAGCATGTGTCTTGTGGGCCTTATGTTGCTTGCTGCTGGCACAAATTGTTCCTGATTTAACATTTTCAAGCAGCCTAAGACATGGCCTAAGATGGGGAACAGTGGTGGAGCTGCTTGTGATGTCCACTAGAATAGTAAATATACTCAGAGTGCAGGAAGTTTCTGGATGCAGTTGAAGCTCCTTAGGCTTTGCTGAATTGTTCAGGCTGTTATGCCTCAAAAACAAACAAAAATCTCTCAAAACTAAATGGAACCAGAGAGACCCCAGTTCAAATCCCCATTCAGCCCTGAACACCACTGGGTGACTCTGGGCCAGTCACTTACCTCTCAGCCTAACTGACCATGCAGGGTGTTTGTGGGGATAAACATGACCATGTACACCACTCTGGGCTCCTTGGAGGAAGAGCGGGATATAAACCAACAATGCTTTTGGGTTATGCTGAGTTGGAAGATGTGCCCTTTCAAATCCAACTTCCCTTAATTGACCAAGTAATGGTTCAAAGGACTTTCATATGTTCTTTTGTAAAGAACAAAGATATTGCATCGCTTTAGGATTAGAGAGATGTAGACCTTAGTCAATCAAAACCAGGAGAAATGAAGCTTGTATTTGATATTAAGAACCTGTTTTGCTGTTCCTATTTACAGTGGGACTTGTGTTAAAGAATGGCATTTAGGATTAATGTAGAAGGAAATACTGTGTCCGTTTCATAGAATTAAAAAGCATTCAGCTTGCATGAAGAGTTTTATGTTACTGGAAGATAGATATTCTTGTGTAGATTTCCAAAATTCATTTTTACCATGATTTAGAGTCTGAAGTGAGTATCCAAGCATTTTCATGTACATGCACATTCTGGATTTTCTTTTTTGAAAGCAGCTATTATACTGCAGTGGGTGCTGTTCAAAAGGGGTTTTCCTGACCTTCCAGAGTATCTTTCATAAACATCTTTCTTGTATATCCAAGCATGGGCAGAAGCTCCCAGGGGATGGGGCAACTTCACCCATTGCATGCTCCTGTAGCTGTAATTCTGAATTCTAGAGATGTTGCATATTTGATCAAAATAGCGATTGCTGCATGATTTTGCTCTGGACTGGGGTATCTCCCCCGCCCCCGCACCAGTTGACTTGTCAGCAGTCATACTTGCTCTGCATTATAAAATAAAAATAAAAATAAGGAAATCATAAGTTCAGGGCTTCATTATCAAGGAACCGTACTGATGAGCAGCTCATTCATTAGTAGGAGATTTTTGTTGGGAAGCATTTGGCTGGACATGAAGTGCTTGAGTGAAAGTGCATTGGTATAGATTGGATGTGCTCCCTCTCAGACACTGACTGACACCTGCAAGACTGGATAATGTAAACTATTTTTTTCTTTAAAGAAGAAAAATGATTGCGGAGCAGTGTTCCCTATAACAGGGATTCCCAGATGTTATGGCCTACAACTCCCATAACTCCCAACTGTAATGGGGTAAAGTGTATAAATACAATTGCATGGATTTAACATTTTGTATGGTGTTCCTTGTGCTCTTACTTCCATCGCAGAAATACAAAAGGCTGATCATTAATTTTTAGGCTGTCAAAAAGTGTACAAATTTGCCTGTTGCTACTTTTCACCTTTGTAGAGCTCCATAGGATGCTTCTGTATTAGCATCCTTTCAGATACCCTGAGATGTGCTGCTTTGAGTTATTTGAGCAGGAGTGCTTATCATTGGAAGGAAAAGCTTTTTCATAATTTGGAAAACTTCTTTTGCAGCTTGTAAGCTCTCCTGGTTGAGGCTGCTGTTTTCTCTTAAACGAATGGTAATGGTGTGGAGGAGCATAGCTCACTGTCCTGTCCTGGAAAGAAGCATTAATTGAAGCCTTGAGACCTGTAAAGAGTGTGGGCAAATGCTATGTTGCATGTTTTCACTTTGTATGAAATACAAATTAAGCATACCTGGATAAATCGAACTCCTAAGAGAGTGCATTAAATGGGGGAGGACTGTTTGTGTATGCTTCCAGTCAGTTAATGGTTGGTGTGCACATTTCCCCCCCAAGACGTTGACATTCTGGCTTGTGTGCATGTATGCATGTGCTTGAAGAGCAACATGGTCCCTTGTCGTAGGGCATTGTGTTACCTGTGCCATGCGCTTGCTGCTCAGGAGGGTGGCTAGTTACCCAGTTCTTACCACTTGAGTTTAATCATAAGGAATTGTGTTGTCTTCGGGGCCAGCAGCCTCCATGAGCCGCAGGGAAAGGTGCAGGGGCAACAGGTGGCAGAGGCTCAGTCAGCTGCCTTCTGAAGATGAGGCTCCGGAGTCTAAAGGATATTCGGAATTCTTGGCATACGACTTAACTCATGAAGCAAGGCGTAATAGACTCATTTTTCTTGCTGTTACGTAAAGCTGTGGGTCTTAAATAAAAATGGCAGTTTGTAATGTTTGCAGGGGCTTGCTCCTAAATTCATTTCCCTCAGACACCTAGTCAAGTTAAACTTTACTATTTATATACCACTATTTTACACAAGTTCTTGGTACATAGGGGAACAAAATAAGATGGTTCCCTGTCCCCAAAGGGCTTGCAGTCTAAAAAGACACACAAAGTAGACTCCAGCAACAACCATTGGAAGGAGTAGGGCAGCCAGTTGTTCTCCCCTGCTAAATATGAGAATCACCAGTTTGAAAGACGCCTCTTTGTCCAGTTAGCAGAGTTACTGAGCATCACTGCTAATAACCTGCGTAGGCTTTTTCATAGTCTATTAGGGTGACCGGCTTCCAGGAGTGGTCAGCCCCTTACTAGGCAAATGGGTGCCGTGTGTCATTTTGGAAAGTCTGGTTGGGACGTATATTTTGCCAACATCTCTCCTCTTTGAACTGACAAGACCTAATAAAAGCAGTGTACAGTGGGCTCTAGTCTTAGGCTTCCAGATAAAATTGTGAACAAAAGCTTCCGTTACACTGCTCGGTAAATCCAGGATGTTTATAGATTTGTTCAGCAATTGTGACTGGAAGAGTCGATAACTTGTCAACTGGGCTGAACCAGTGACATCTCGCTTGAATGTTTGCTTCTTTTGTGCAAGAAGTGGGGCTTGGCATGGGGTTTTTTGAATGGCTGGGGCAGGACCCTTCTTAACAGAATGAGTCTATTTACCTACAATTCTCTAATAATGTAGTACTAATATAAAGGGCTGCAGCAATTCAAAGAGCTGTCAACCTGTTTGGAGCTGAAACCTGGCCACCTCTAATGTGAAGGCTTTTCATGCTTTCGGTTGTGTTCAACATATCTGGACATCTCCTAGAAATTCCACTGTGGGGCATCAGGAAATGTCAGACTTGTGATCAGGGTTTCTGGATTTTGGATGCTATGATTTTTTTAGTAATCAAAGACCAAAGTTAAGTTGTAATGAAAGTCATAGTAGCATATCTTCTATAAGCCAGGGGTGTAGCAAGGTTGGAGTGGGCCCCGAGACAAGATTTTAAAATGGGCCCCTCGCTGATATACACACACAAACACACTTCACAGTATTTAGTGCACTCACACTCACATCCCTATTCTGAATACGGTGAATATCTAGTTTACATTTAATCTAGTTCACAGGAGCGGATCCAGCAGGAAATTACAGGGGGTGCAACAAGAATTTCCCCACTATAAAAGACTTATCCCCCCACCATATAAATATTGGGGCTTGGATTTTCTCTTTCTTCCAAGCAGGGGAGGAGCACAAGACACCAGGAGAACCAATAAGGCTGGGAGAAAGGTTAACCCTTTTTTTTTTTACTGTCTGCTACTGCTGATCTCCAAGAGACTCAACATAATTCATAGGGGGTGCAACACAGGTGGGTGGGGAGTCATGTGACGTGCCTTGGGGGGGGCCTCAAGGCAATGGGGCCCCAAGACAACTGTCTCCCCTTGCCTAATGGTAGTTACGCCCCTGATATGAGCCATTGTGTTATAGTGGACAGAATATTGAATGTGGATTGGAGAATCTAGATTCAGATCCGCACTTAGCAATGAAGCTCACAAGATGTCTTTAGGGCAGTCACACCCCCTTGCACTGGTTGTGAGGATAAAGTGGAGTGATTTCCTGAACTTGGAGGAAAGGCCAGATACAAATGTGAAAATTATGTGAAGGTGAAGGATACTTGTGTTTTCCTACTGTAATAATTCTGCATAGTGTACAGGGCCTGTACAGTCTTGTCCATAAAAATAGGTCCAATAAAATGTATTGCATTACCTGCTTCGTTGCTTTGTGGTATCTCATACAGCCTCCTTACTGTTTAGAATTGCAAAAGATCTCTGTGGCAGCTAACAGAAATAGAAGTGAAACATTATAAAGGCATTTTGCTTTGTCTTTTTAAAAAAGTGCTCTTGTGAAAGCTAATTGGCCCTTTGCTTTCCGTCTCAGCCCTCCTTCCCCATCTGTTCTTCACTTTCCTCAGTTCCCTGGAAGTTCCATCTACCACCTGTCCCCTAAATGTCCTCCCCTTTCCCAGATAGTCCTCTCTAGATTGTGTTTGCACATGGTACTTCTTGCTTCACATTCTTGGTAACCTACCTCAGAGGCTGCCGGTCTGGTTTCTCTTTTCTGCTTGGGTCTGTTCTTAAAAATGTGAACTTAGGAACATAAGAACTTCTCGGCAGGTAGCTGTATTCAAGTAAAACCAGCCCTGAGGCCTGCTGTTCCTAGTTGCATGTGGTTGACTGTCTGTTGTTTGGGAGCACCATGTTAACAGAGCAACAAATACACGCTGGGTTTTCTCAGTGCTGGCTTGCTTGGTAGTGCCAAAAGGGAGCCGACTTGCATATGAAGGGAGATGGAGGATGGCTGAATGAAGATATGCTGAATTGGCTGCAGGACCAAACAAGCAGCTCCTATTTCTGTGTGGGGAACTTCAAGCAGCAGTGTGGACATTTTACTTTAGTTCAGTGTCCTGCTGTGGCTTAATTTTAGCAAGTGTTGGTGGTTTAGTAAGCTGGGATACTTGTAAGGACTGCTCACAATCTGCTTGGACACTTTTTAAAAACTTGCAGAGGTTCTTTCCAAAAGGAAAGGAAAGTCTGCACTTGGCTCGGCATAGATTTCACCCTGTTGTCTGGCTTGGTTTGTTTTGCATTGTAGCACATTGGTTCACTTGGCTTGTGCTGCCATGGTTGCTGCTGTTTGTGGGTATTTGCAAAGTCATTTGAGTGAACCAGCAGTACCTTGAAATACCAAGATACTACCATGCACGTGTTTTACTCATAATTGACAGACAGTGAGCTGGACCCTATAGTACACACCTGTGTCGGACGCCCATGTCTAATCCTTTTTAAATTGGACTTGAGTTCTTTTGCTTATGTCCCAGCTGGCCTCCCATCTAAGGGGACTTGCAGGAGCCTCGGCAGCAGAATGCATTCTGGGTCCTCAGGTCGACCTCTGGCCATTACTGCTGCATTGCTAACACTTCATCTTTATGCATCTTCTTTCCTATTAGAGATTGACTTTTTCTATTGTATGTGTAGCTGCCGAATGCATAAATCTTTGCCTTTTATAGGTTAGTCTTGGCTTTTTTGACCCAAGAACGGCTGGTTTCTCTGCAGTTATGAGTCATAGCCTGCTTGTTCTAGAATGCTAATAGCAGACTTCAGCAATGCTTTTTGGTGATTTTTTTTTTAATGGCTATGAGGATATTTTAAAAAGGAGGGGTGGGTTTTTTTAGAACTTGGAAATATTAACAAATGAATGTTTACAAACACTACTATGGGATAGTTATGCAACTGACAGTGATATTACTTAACATTTACTTGTATTTATAGAATAGTTACTGTTTGTGTACTGTGTTTAAATCTGGACAATAGATAAGGTGGTATATTTTTCTTGTGCTGTGATCAAGATTGCTGCATGCTTTCTTTCCATTTCCTTGTCTAGTAAAATCCTTAATTTCTGAGAATAGCAAGGATGATTAGTAAACAAGTTATGTAATTTGGTGAATCCCAGGTTCTCAATCAGCAGCTTGTTACAAGGGTTTGCATAAATTAAATGTCTGAATTTAATTTTTATCTCACCCACCCACCCCCTGCCAATGCCAAAAATGCCGACAGCTTTTCCCTTTCTTTTTATTTTGGTTTTTTGGCAGAATTTTTGTCAAACTTCATTTGAATCATTTTCTCTGCTTTGTGAAAATTGGAAACTTTTCTGAGATGAGAGCATATTTTACGGGTGAGAGGGAAACCTTGATTGTGAAGCTGCATCTTTCATGATAGACCTATGGATAGGTGTTGCACCAGAAAACTAAGTTCCATAAAAATGTATACTTGTATCACCCCTTCATAGCCTGGCTTGATATGTTTTTTGAGCCAATCCTAATGATGTCCTATTGAAGTAGCAAAGTGCCCTGGGAATACAGAATAGCTCTCTGGATGTATCAGGTATACAAACCGTAACCCTTCTCTCTGAAGGCAGAATTGTAAGTCTTAATATTTATGCAAGCTAATTTTTTGTCTTTCAGAATCAGATCGTTTTGGGGAACACACCTTGGTTGGATTTTATCTATGTCCTGCTAACTGCTACTTTCAGCTATGGAGTCGGTAAATATTTTGCTGTCCTTTCCCCCTAAGCTGTTTTATTCAACAAGGAAAAATGCTTATGTGAAAGTGAATGCAAGACCAAAATATGACTTTGAATTGCGAAAGTGGTTTTTCATTTACTCTTCTTTGCTCTAAATGTTTAAACGGGTGATGTTAGAACAGCTGAATAGGAGTTGGTCGGTTTTGTGATGCAGGGAAAAGTCTTCAGCTTAAGCTCTTTTACATTGTTTTAATGTAATGTAGTAATGCAATTGTAACAAGTTGCTTTTGCCTCAGGGCTCATTACTGTAAGGGACTGCTCCCCATTGTCATTCCAGAGTAATATAGAACAACCTTGCAAATAGGGCTTGGAGATGAGGTTGCTTCGCTTTCTCTCCCTTTTCCCAGGAGGGAGCTTGTTTGCGAGAAGGTCATGTCTGCTGGCAGTTGTTACTTGCCACAGGTGACCAACCAAGTGCCTAATTGCAAGGCAGGTTTTGTGGTGATGTGCAGGTCCTTGGCTGCTGACTCCGCAGTCTGTCTGCAGACAAGCATGTCAGGCCCTTGGCCATCTCGGCCCCTAAATCAAAGGATTTCACTCAGGAATTAGCCTGCCCTGTTTTGTGTGTGTGCTGCTGCTGATATTAATATGGAACTTGGAGACGGTAGACATCTGTGTTGGCTTTTGCCCATAGCCTTTGTCAACTACTGCTGGGTTTTTAAAAAGTGAAAAGTTGGGTGTGACTGAGAGAAAAAGGTATTTCCTTTTGCTCTGAGTATCCATTGCATAAGTGTGTTATCACACTGGCAAGGTATTGGCAACCACACCTTCTTCCTGTACCTTTCGGCATGACACAGTGCACTCATGATGATCCCTTAGGGTATTCAGGGAGGTCTTGCTAGATATCTCTTTCAGGGGAGAAGGGATTCGGGTTCAGGTTAGGAGTGGGTTGGAATGGACAGGGAGATGTGAGCTCAGCCAGCCCAAGTGGTTGGCTCTCCAGGAAGGGGGTGGAGCCCCGGAGCGGATAGGAGTGTGCTGGCTCTGTCACCATGGTAACGGGGATGCTGCTAAGGGACCACCAGGGAGTCTTGTGAGAGAGTGCGGAAGAGACATTTGTAAATGACTCAGACTCGTAATGTGCAGAAGGGACATCACAGCTATCAGCAAGGAATGTAAAATTTCCACCACACTAATTTCAGACACCATATTCTTCCATAGCAACCCCAGTATTCTTTGGTACACAGCCATATGACTGGGAGAGATTCTCTGCAATAATGTGTCTATGAAGAACCATGAAGTGCAAGGACCCGGGGTATTTGCACCAACTGATGAGCAATATCCATAAGCCATCCAAGACACTTGGAAGATGCAATATCCGTTCTGACTTGGATGCCAAGATTTTTGCGGCACTGGAACTGGATGTTGCCGACGCACCGTCTGGTCTTGTTATATTGGATTGTTTTCAGACTCTGTTGCCTGAGGAGTTGGACAGGCTGCTTGGAAGGTTGAGGTCTACCATGTGTGTCCTCGACCCTTGCCCTTGATGGTTGCTGAACGCTTGTAGGAAGGGACTGGGTCTGTGGGTGGTGGTGGTGGCAAATGCCTCTTTGGTGGTCCCCCCTTGCCTGAAGGAGGCAGTCATTAGGTCCCTCCTTAAAAAGCCCTCATTGGACCCAGACGACTTAAATAACTTTTGACCAGTTTCAAACCTTCCCTTCTTGGGCAAGGTGTTGGAGAGCGTTGTGGCGTCTCAGCTCCAGGCAGCCCTGGATGAATCTGATTACTTAGATCCTTTCCAGTCTGGCTTCTGACCTGGATATGGGACTGAAACTGCCTTGGTCACCCTGGTGGATGACCTACGCTGGGAGATAGACAGAGTGTCACTCTGTTGATTCTCCTGGACCTCTTGGCTGCTTTCGATACCATTGACCATGGTATCCTTCTGGGATGTCTCTCTGGGTTGGGACTTGGGGGCACAGTTATACAGTGGCTCCGTTCCTACCTAGGGGGTCGTACTCAGAAGGTGGTGCTGGGAGATGCTTGCTCCACCCCTTGTCCTTTGGCCTATGGGTTGCCACAGGGATCTATTCTGTCCCCCATGCTGTATAACATCTATATGAAGCCCCTGGGAGAGGTCATCTGTGTGTGCTGCAGTGCCATCAATATGTTGATGACACCCAGCTCTGCCTATCTTAAGTCAGCAGACACCAGGGAGGCAGTGGATGCTCTGAAGCGGGGCTTGGAGGCTGTTCTGGACTGGATGGGGGCAAACAAGCTGAAACTCAATCCAGATAAGACGAAAGTGCTCTGGGTTGGTAGAGCTGATCATCTGAGTAATGAGGTAAATCTGGTGTTAGAAGGGGTCACGCTCCACCTGAAAGACAAAGTCCGCAGCCTAAGGGTGCTTCTGGACCCAACGCTGTCCTTGGAGGCACAGGTGGCGGCAGTGTGCAGAAGTGGCTTTTACCAACTACAGCTGGTACGCTAGCTGCAACCCTACTTGGAGAGGTCGGACCTGACCTCAGTCACTCATGTGTTGGTAACATCCAGATTGGACCACTGCAATGTGCTCTACGTGGGGCTGCCCTGGAAGACTGTTCGGAAGCTTCAACTGGTTCAGAATGCTGCCACAAGGATGCTCATGGGTGCAAGTCATTTCATGAGTATTACACCCATCCTGCATCAGCTTCATTGGCTACTGGTCTGCTTCCAGGCTAGATTCAAGGTGCTGGTATTGACCTTTAAAGCCCTACATGGCTTGGGGCCGGGATACCTGTTGGACCGCATTCGCCCATATGAATCTGCCAGGGCCCTCTGATCATCATCTCAGGCCCTGCTCATGACCCCACCACTAACAGAGATCTGGTTGGCGGGGACTAGACACAGGGCCTGTTCATTTGTGGCCCCTCAGCTTTGGGACGCCCTCCCTGAAGAGCTTCGCCATGCTCCCTCCCTCAGTGTTTTTAAAAAACATCTTAAAACACACCTTTTTAAGGAGGCTTTTTAATATCATTAATTTGTTATATCTGGTAGGTTCTTTAGCGTTTTATAATTTTCAGTTTTAATTTAAACCTAATAATTGTTTTTAATCTGACTTTTAAAAAAACTTAATTTTATTACTTGTATCTGTGTCTATGTTATTGTTGTAAGCCGCCCTGAGCAGTATTGCACTGGAGGGGCGGGGTATAAATATTATGAATAAATAAATAAATAAATCCCTAGGTCTCAACATACTCTTATTATTGCAGGCAACCAAGTCCTTTGCATTTCTGAGTAATAGGTGGAATTGTAGTGCTGGTGTGGCTTGTGCACCATTTCAGTGGAGATACTTTCAATAGTGTATTTATTGTATTCAGCAGTGCAGAAATACTTGCACCGGCACACCTTTTAGCTCTCCAGGGCCCTAAAGTGCTGGGATCATTTTGTGGAAAATGCCACACCATTAAAGAATTTGACTATCAAGCTGAATTTCCTAAAAAGCAATTCCTTTAACTAACCCTGTTTACATTTCCAGAGTGGTACTAGTACCCACAGCAAACATGAAATAAAAGTGCTCATAGACCTTAGTAAGAACAGTTGGACTTCAAATAAATTAATGGAAAGTGGAATTGAAAAATCCAGCAAAGCTGACAAACCTTTGGAATACTTAGACACTTGCACCACACTAATGAACATTCCTTATGTTGGTGGTGTTGCTTGGTTGAAAAGCATGTTGCTGCACAGAGTTAACAGGCTGCCTTGGCTTGTGTTTAAGGGCAGCTGCTTTTTTATCACCCACCTCCTCCTCCTCCTCCAGAATTAATGATGTAGGATTTGGTGGCTTGAATGTTTCAATAATGCAGAAATCTAGTGTGAGCTGGCAGCCGGTATCATTCTCACATCTCATAATTTTCATTAGAGACGTCAGCAGGTCAAGGATTCCCCTGAGCAGGAGTGGTTCAGATGTGTTGGACTTCAGAAGAGTAAACTTCTCAAAAATGAGGGGACTGGTAAAAAGGAAGCTGAAAGGGAAAGTCAGGCAGGTCGAATCACTCCAGAAAGCATGGAAATTATTTAAAACCACAACAATAGAAGCTCAGTTGGAATGTGTACCAGGTAGAAGAAAAGGTACCACCAAGTTCAGGAGGACACCAACGTGGCTAACAAGTAGTCAGGAAGCTGTAAACGAGGAGAAGACTTCTTTCAGAAAATGGAAATCCTGCCCAAATGAAGAGAGCAGAAAGGAACATAAGCTCTGGCAAAAGAAATGCAAAGAGACAAAAAGGGATGATTAAAGAGTTTGAGGAGCATATAGCTAGGAGTGTCAAGGGGAATTACAAAAATTGTTTAAATAATATCAGAAGCAGAAAACCTGCCAGGGAGGTGGTTTGACCCTCAGATGATGAGGGTGTGAAAGGGATTATTAAGGAGGATAAGCAGATTGCAGAGAAGTTGAATGAGTTCTTTGCATCTGTCTTTATAGCGGAGGATACTGACCATATACTCGCTCCCGAATGGAGCTTTTCATGCTTGGAGGCTGAAGAGCAGGGCTAATTTGAGGTGACGAGAAGAGAATGTTCAAACTCTAGTTTTGAAAACTAAAATTAATAAATCACCAGGGCCAGATAGCATCCACCCAAGAGTTCTAAAGGAACTCAAATGTTAAATTGCTGGTCTCCTAGCAAAAATGTGTAACTTGTTCAATCAGGCTCTGTACTGGAGGGTTAGCTAATGCAAAGTAGCTAATGCAGCTCTGGTTTTCAAAAAAGAATCCAGGAAACTACATGCTGGTTAGCTTAATCTCTGTTCCAGGTAAATTGATGGAAAGCTTACTTAAGGACACAATATTTACACATATAGAAGAACAGGCCTTGCTGAAGGAGAACCAGCATGGCTTCTGTAAGGTAAAGTCTTGCCTCACTAACCTTTTGGAGTTTTGAGAGTGTCAAAAGACATGTGGATAAAGGTGATCTAGTTGACATAGTATACTTGGACTTCCAAAAACGATTAACAGAGTTCCCCACCAAAGGCTCTTGAGTAAACTTAGCAGTCATGGAATAAGGTGACAGGTTCATTGGTAACTGGTTGAAGGACAGGAAACAGCAGGTAGGAATAAATGGACAGTTCTCACAATGGAGAGAAGTAAAAAGTGGGGTCCCCCAGGGATCTTTATTGAGACTAGTGCTCTTTAACTTGTTCATAAATGATCTTGAAGTTGGTGTTAGCAGTGAACAGTGTTCCCTGTAAGAGGGAATCCTAGATTTCGTTGACTACAGCTCCCAGAATCCTTAGCTGCAGTGGGCTTTGGCTGAGGATGTTGGGAGCTCTATTCAAGAATGTCTAGGATTTTGTGTTAGAGGGAACACTGGCAGTGGTGGCCAAATTTGCAGATGACACTAAACTACTTAGGGTAATGAAATCCACAACAGATTCTGAAGAGCTCTAAAAGAATCTCTCCAAACTAGGTGAGTGGACATAACATATGAACAGCTCTGCTGGATCAAGCCCAAGGAGGCCTATCTAGTCCAGCATCCTGTTTCACACAGTGGCCCACCAGATGCCCCCAAAAAGTCCACAGGAAAGAGGTGATGGCATGCCTTCTCTCTTGCTATTGCTTGCCTGTAACTGGTATTGAGTCATTTTGCCTCTGAGGCTGTACAAACTAGTAGCCACTGAGAAACCTGTCCTCCATTAATTTGTCTAAGCACCGTTTAAAGCAATCCAAACCTAGTGGCCATCACCACATCTCATGACAAAGAATGCCATAGATGAATTATGTGCTGTGTGAAAAAGTACTTCCTGCTAGGGATCATTAGGAATGTGATTGAAAATGCTAATATTATAATCTATGGTGTGGCCACATCTGGAGTACTGCATACAGTTCCGGTCACTGTATCTTAAGAACACTGTAGAACTGGAAAGGGTGCAGAAGAGGGCAACTGAGATGATCAGGGGCCTGGAGCACCTTCTTTATAAGGCAAGGCTACAGCATCTGAGGCTCTTTAGTTTGGAAAAGTGGCAATTCTGGGGAGACATGATCAAGGTGTAGAGAGAGTGCACAGAGATTTTTTTTCTTCCTCTCAACACTAGGACCAGGAGTCATCTCATGAAACTGAAGGCCAGGAAACTTAGGACCAACAAAAGGAATTGCTTCTTCACACAGCACATAATTATGGAATTTGCTGCCACCGGATGTGGCCATGGCCACTAGCTTGGATGGCTTTAAAAGGTGCTTAGACAAATTCATGGAGGACAGGTCTATCAGTGGCTACTAGTTTGGTGGCTATAGGCCATTTACAGCCTCAGAGGCAGAATGCCTCCAAATATCAGTTGCAGGGGAGCAACAGCAGTGGGGAGGGTGTGCCCTTGCCTGTGGGCTTCCCAGAGACATCTTGGTGGGCTGTTGTGTGAAGCAGGATGCTGGACTAGATAGGACTTGGGCCTGATCCAACTGGGCTGTTCCTGTGTTGAGATTGAGATGGTGGATTCGGCAGTCCCCCCCACCCCCGAGTTCATTGTGGATGTGTAGGTGTAAGATTAAAAGGGAGAATATGGTAGTGCTGCTAAGCAGAATTGTTTTCCAGGCTCAAGTCTTGCCTTGTTCTGACCTCCCAAGAAGAATGCAATTATAAAGCTGAGACCCATCGTGAAAAGGCAATTTCAACTCATCCTTTCAGAATTAAATGGTCTTCTGAAAAGCCACATGTTGCAATGCAGGTAGAATTGCTTAGAGAAAATGGGGCCACATCTTGGTATTCATTCAACACAGCCTTTTCCATTAGCAACACTTCAGCTTTGGTATCGTAGAATATTTACTGATTTGTGAATGAATGGGGTGGTGGCATTGCTACTTTAGAAGGAAAAGATTTGTAAGATCAGAATGCCGTCAAATATATTCTTGGATGCAGCACAAGGAACTAAAGGTGCTTGTAGTTACTCCAGGCTACTGGTATTGATGAAGAGTGCACACTTGTAACCTGATCATTCTGCCTTCTTTCCTGTAAAATCGTCCCGCATGAGTCCAACCCTCCATAAATTAACAGGATGGACATCTTACAAACACTCATAAATAAGATATTCTCACTACTGTGAGGAATGAATTGCAGCGGGCAGATCTGAGGAGGATAGAATATAGGAAAGACTTGGATGTCAAGCCCCATCCGAGGAAAACTGTTCTCCTCCTAGTGCTGGCTTCTCTTTGTGAGGATGTTCTGGGTCTGGAAGGAGGTGGCGGCGGGGGGTGGGGTGGGGGGCTTGCTGCCAGCCTTCAGTCTTCAGAAAGTGGCATGAAGGGTTGAGAGTTGGGGCTGGAGGCTGATCCTTGGGTTACTTTCCTTTCCCAGTGTGTGTTGCCTTTCAAAAGTCTCTTGAAAACTGTACTTCTTCCAGGTGCTGAAAGTATGCTGTGCTGGGATGTCTCCTAGTCCACCCATGTAAGACTCATGGGCTACCACTAACAGCTGTTTAGGAGGAAGCAAACGGGCTCTATGGTCTTCAAGGCTAGTCTTCTACTTAGGCAAGTGGAATTGACTTGCTGGAGTCGAAAGCATCTTTAAAGTTTCCCTGCAATTGCTATTTTTTGGCAATGTATCCTTGCTATAGGATATGTATAATTGGCTTATCCGGTGGTCAGAAGGCAGCCTTTAGGATCTCTTGCTCCCTAACTGGTTGTGTTAGACTGCTGGTGCAATATGCTGGAACTTCCTTCTTTCAGTCTGCAGTAGTTTAGCTTCTGGTCTGTGGTGGCAGGAAATACTTGCATTTGTATACTCTTTAGTGTAATTGCTGGGAATCCTTGCTTTGAAGATTTTCTCACTTAAAACAGTGTAGTAGTTAACTTGCTTGGAGTAAGCCATTTGTAACTGCGACTGATAGAATCTTTTCCCTGGGTAGGGGTGTGTTTTCCATGTTAAACGTGTCTGCTTTAAACACAGGAGACTTTTACGCTTAGATTCTAACCAGTCTTTAGCTAGTGTCTGTGTAGAATTTGAAAACATAAATAGCAGCATCGCACTTCATCCAAGGAGGCTATGCTTGGCTGTGGCATGGGACGGCAAGCGTGATGGTCAGAGGGGCGGAATTAAATGGAGCATGCCATAGTGCTCTTCCTCACCAGATGTGCATCCTTGGCTGCTTCATGCCAAACCAACACAAAAGCTGTCTTGTCCTGATCCCTGTGAGGCCTAGAATTCAGGATGTGTACACTTCCTTCCTGTCCTGCACTCTTCAGTAAGTAACTGGAGTAAGTTTGAACGAACTGCAGCAGTTAAGATCTGAGTATTCTGTTGCTGGCAGTACCACAGGCTTCTTGTGGCAGGGCTCTTCTGTCCCAACTGGTCCACTTTATAGTCACCTTTATTTTATTTTTATTTTTTGGTCTCAGGAGTTGATGTGTTGGTTTGAATGTGCTGTTGCTACAGGAGAGGCACATTAATACAGTTCAGCTGTATTAATACAGTTCAGCTGTTGATGTGACACTTCTGTTCCTGCCTTGGGGCAAATTAGACAACAAGAGTTCTCTCTTAAAGACATTGTGGATGGGGAAGGAAGAGGATGCAGGCTGAATAGTTTCACAGTTATTTAATAATTTGAATTGCAGGATGTGTGTCTGATACAGTTAAACGGGCAAGGAAAAATCCAAATAAGGCAGAGCTTGATGCACTGGCCTTTGGTTGAAATATTGCAGCAGCCTTCAGGAATACATACTGATTCTTTAGCATGCTTTGCAGTCTATGTGCAGTTGCTGTGTAGGATTGAATTTGGGATATAAAATGCCCTTTACAGTGGAATAGCATGCTTGCTTTGAAATGAGTTCAGCGGGACTTGCTCCTCCTGGAGTGTACTTGGGATTGCAGTCTTGGCCTTCTGACTCTGAAGCACCTTTTTCTTGTTTAAACCATCTTCCCTATAAGCTTGATGCCGCAAAATGGTGGCAGCACTCAAAGTGTTAATTCTGTGAGAAGTGCTCTTATTGTGCTGCTTGCAGAAAACCAGATGAACCTGCAGCCATTCCTGTTGTCCTCACTTGCAGTGCTTTCAGGTTGCTGGGTTCACCTATAAACATGATGTGTGATTCTCTGCTCCATATGGGTATAAATAAAGGCATTTTGGAACAGAAACTTAATTTCCAGGGGAAACCTAGCAACACCAGTCCTGGAATAACTAGCACTGACAACATGGCTTCTATTCCCTTTTTGTTTTGAATAATTTATTTTTATATTCTGCTCATCAACAAAACTCATAGTGGCTTCCAACAGGCATAGAAACAAAAATTTACAATAAAATATTCAGTATACATCTGATGTCTAGGGATGAAGTAAATTTAGAAAAGAACTAGATAAGTTCTAAATATGGCCCCTTGAAAACTGCTGCAGGCTCATCTCCTGCGTTTAATCTTTTTATGATGATGAAAAGGGATAAACCTTGAGTACTGTAAGCTGAGCATACCAGAGGATGACTTGATTAAAATCATATGTGACAAGTTAACATTTTAATGACTAATGCTGCTATGAATCTTGGGAGTGGATGAGCTAATTTTAGTTCCTCTCTCCAGAGGCAGAGTTAGGAAGTGGAAGAGTCATCTGGGGCCACAATTCCCAGTCCTGGGTGCTTGAACAATCGGTGCTGCTCTTCCTGTTCCCCAGCCCGTCTTTCATTTCATGCCGCCTTACAAATGGCAAAATGGTGGACGAGGCTCCAGGAGAGCCATCTGACATGCATTAGATTTGTGTACCACATGATATACTGTGTGTCCCCTGTGCTGATCGGTGTGGTATTTTTTTAACTGTCTGAAATCTGCAGCCAGCTCAGTTCTCAAGCCACGAATATTTACTCTCAAAAGTTTTAAAGGAGAGCCTAGGGGACCCATAGAATCTTGATTAATGTGGAAAAGGTTATAACATGAAAGGTTCATTCATTCATTAATTCATTCATTTATTAAATTTCTTACTTACTACCTCCTCCAAAGACTCCCATACCAATAACAATTATTTTTAAAAACTATAATAATTAAAGGGCAAACGCCTAGCGAAACAACAGGTGGGTCTTAAGAAGGGCTTAAAAGCAGCCAGGGAGGGGCTGAACGAATCGGGGGGGGGGAGAGTGTTCCAAAGAAGAGGGTTGAATATATTCGACTATATATTTAGTCAAAATATACTCAAAATATCTCTGTAGATGGTGTAAATGCTCTAATTTTGACTTTAGTGGCTAGATTAACCAATTGGTAACCTTTAAAAAGGAAATATATGAAATACTGGGTACTTTATCTAAATCCTGGTTGGTAATCATTCTTGGTGATTTAAAACCATGGTTTATGTAAATCCTGCCAGACAGTGGGCCACTGTTGCCATTATGTCACTTACTCTCCCCCCAGTCCGTTCTGGTGGTATTCATAATTCCTTATCCCCACCCCCAGTTTCCTAGATTTTAAAATACAGTTCTGAGTTTCACCCTAGTATATATTTGCAGATGCCGAAACCCAGCATTCATGCCTTTTCTTCCTATTTTCAGTCACTCTTTTTGCTTACCATCCTGGAAGTACCCTGTTATGGAAGATAGGCTTCTGGTTCAGTATATTCTTGTGAGGGCAACTGATTTAATATCAGCTCAGCAATACTTTTGTATTGACATATTATTGTGTGAACAATAAGTGTGGGGACAAGTTTTTGTGAAATGCTACTTGGGAGTGACATTTCTGCTGGCATATAGACCTTTTCTGCCTGTCTGCCTTGCATGCCCTGTTGACTTGCGTGCCAGTCTTGGTGGTTAGCTTAACATCTTAAGTTGTTGAAAGATTCTTAACAATTCTGACTATCTTCTGGTAGTGCTAAACTTATTACTGCAGTCTTGCAAGGAATAGACTTCCTCTTTGTGTTGCACAAACAGAATAAAATCCATTTGTTGTACTTAGCAATCTTTTTTTGCCTCATTCTTGCAGTCTTGCCAATATCCTGTGTTTGTTTTTCACAGGAAAGCTTTTAACTTTTCCTTAATGCAAGTTGAATTGTGATAGCTTCTGCTTATGTTAATGTTTTGCAGTTGTAACCTAGGATGAATATATGCAGAAGCTAAGCTTTCTACTACTTTTTCAGATAATGGACAGATCTTGACTGAAAAAGAATGTCCCTCTGAATTAGTTTCAAACTTGCTCCTTCTTGGCGAGCGCTTCCTCGAACCCCAGAGCAGCTGGCACAAAAACCCCTGTGCATTGCAGAGGATTCTCAGGCATGCTTTTGAGATGCCCCCTCAGGCCTGGCCAGTGCCTTGGTTGCCCTGCGTGGGGTGGGCACACACCTTGGAGAAAACCCCACTCTTCTGATGATGCACATAGAAGGTCAGTAGTGATCGGTAGTATTGGTGATCTCACTGAGAAACAGGCAAGTCTTTAGCTCCGTGGGCTAAAGGATCTTGGTTTTATCTCTCTTGGGGTTTATGGTTCTTCTGTATTGGTTGACCAGCGTTTTTAGACCGTTTTGTTGAAATTTTTGATTCTCTCAGCAGCCCTTGGACCACAAAGTCTCTCTACACATTTTTTAACAAATCTACCCTGCTAACCTTGCAAAGCAACCCAGAATTTCCTGGAACACAGTTTGAAACCACAGATGTTGACTTGATATGATCGGATTCCATACTTCTCTAACTTGTTCAAATCAGCTAACCTTATTCAAACCAAACTGAGACCAGAGACATTCTCATCTCCTTGCCCTCTCTTTAAATTTTAGTTTTCCTCTTAAAATAAAATTGTGACAGAGGCTGTGCTTGCTGGTAGATTATTATTGACAAATTAGATTCCAATTCGTAAATTCTTGCAGAGATGAAATGTGTAAATTCCTAGGATTTAGAAATGTGTGTGCTTGAATATCTGCTCAGCCAAACTTTGTGTCCAGGTATATGTGTGTGTGTGTGTGTGTGTGTGTGTGAGAGAGAGTGATCTTGTGTTGCAGTGATTAATTATGTGTTTGCTTTACATTGGTGGTCACAAAATGTTGATTGCTGTGATAATTCTTGGAGGTGTTTTGGAAGAATGGGGGCTAGCAGATTCATGAAGAAGATTTCTATACAAACACTCATCTGAAATGCTTGCTCTTTGTTCAGCTATTGACAGGTAGAAGTCGAAACCAGTGGAACAAATGGTTTCGATACAAGATGCATCCCGAGTGATTTTGTGTGTGTTGCATTTATCTCTTGTGCTGTTCTGAGGGCTTAGTGGCTTGGGTAGAACTCTGTGGCAGTCAGGTGTATTGTTCATGGGTGAGATGTCTGGCCACAGCTGTTTCTTGCATCGGTACTGAGAACTGTACCATTGTTTGAGGTGCTCCTTTGCAAGCTGAGGAGACCAAGCAACAGAATTCAGAAGCAGGTATGATCAAGATGGATAAAGTAGGTCTGGAGTATAAAGGCAGCTTGGCATTAGACAGCCAAGCTAGAAGACCAGAGCATGTGCATGGGGGCTCCTGTCGATGGGATATAGACATCTTGGGAAGTACTTTCATTGAACTGTAGGTGAAATTAGTATGGCCATGTTCGAAACAAGGACCATTTGCAAACATGTGGCAAGCCACTGGAAAAATAACCTTGGTTTCCAACCATAAATGGGCAATACAGTGCATCTTGTACTGAAATTTGAAATGGTCAGCTTGGGAATAGTGGGAACATTCAGATTGCTGCTTTCCAAGTCAATTAGAAAGTCATTAAGTTATTGAGGGGTACAGAGCTCAGATGGAAGAATACAAAAACATTATGGGTAGATAGCAAGACATGTCTGGATTGTCTCAGGCTGGGGATAAATACCAAGAACCTGGCTTGAAATGCTTGCCTGGGCAAATGGTTAGGAACCTTTTGCCTGTGGGTCTTGGACTCCATGTGTGAGATGCTTGACTCGCTTGTTCATTTTCTCATTGCTTCATGTTGGTTTGAAAATCAGTGAGTAAGATGGTGGTTTTTATTGGCTCTTCCAGCTTGTGCTGACACTGTGTGTGTGTGTGTGTGTGTGTGTGTGTGTGTGTAAAATATTTAAACAGCAAAACGTAGTTTCTCATCATTAGACAGAGCATGTTCTCATGAAACTTAGCTTGTACTCTGTAGCGACTGAACTTGATTCCTCAAACATATGAGAGATTTGGAATGAAAATGGCAGGTTAAGTAGTATGAACATGCATGAAGTCCTTGGAACGTATGCGGACTAGTGGAGGTGTGCTGCTAGGCAGCAGCACTGTTGCCATGATCATTTGGCAACGGGGACCAGCTGACCTAGCAAAGGAAAGGTTTTGGTTAAGCATATAAAATAGTATAGACATTATTAATACCTTAGAAAAGAAACAACCGTGTAAATTCAATTCCGGTGACAGTTCAAGGAGAGAGAAGGTGAGATACGGGCATACAGCAGCAGTGAGAAACACATCCCCCCCCCCCCGCAAGCCATGTTCTCATATTGAAAGTAGAAGAAAACCATTCACCACTGACTTGTTTTTAATAGATTGGTTAAAGTCTGGAATAGGAATTTCAGTTTGCTTCAGTACTGATTTGCAACCATTAGCTTGTTGAGTTTTAATTGTAAACTGCCCAGAGATTTTATATAGGGCAGTGTACAAATACAATTAATGTAATAAATAAGTAGCTTATACTGCTGAGTCCAGTTTTTATTATAGCCATGCAGCTAACTTTAAAAAAAAAAAAAAAAAAGCTTTGGACATGGCTTTTGGCAATTTTGGTAAAGAATAAAAGAAGGCTGCATGTTCTCCTGATTTGTTTTATTTATTAACCTGTAGTTTAAGCAGCAGGCCAGGTTTGTGGCTCTGTCCTTTTCCTTTCCAACTGCAATGTAATGCAAGCCTTTAAACATCCCCTTGGGTCCACACCCGGATCTGTAACACAACCAGTGCACAGAGGCATTGTTTGAGGTCCTGCATTCCGCTGAGATCAAAGAATCACTGGACCACATTCTCTGAACATCTGAAGCTGTTACAATCCTCCACAGCCCTTCCGGATCCAGGTGCTGCCCAATTACTAGGTTAAAGGCAACAAGAAGTGCTGCTTCTAGGCTTTTTTTGTTTAATTCTGACTGCTTTGATTCAGTACAGCTGGTGAAACAGATTTGGTTCAGGCATGTATGGTGGTAGCTTATTTCATGCCTAGAATTGTAATTATGTTCTTTCCTTTCAAGCTTAATGCTGTAAAAGATGGCTTCTAGTGTGCTTTACATAAAACCTATAAGTGTTAAACCACCAACATAGTGTAGAAAGCATTACCAAAATTTACCAACACCTATAAACTTCTTAATTGTACCTTTACTCCCTCTTTAGCATAGGCATGGGTTGCCTGCCTGCCTGCTTGCCTCCATGTCAACTGCAGTGATGCTGCTTCTAACTAAAGGTGCGAAAGAGATCATTCTGAAGACTTAATGGATGCTGTTGTGACTTGCCCAGCTGTCATTGACATCTGCCTGTGCAACTTGACTGTAGCATCAGCCTCCAAATTTTAGTGTTTAAAGCCTATTCATTATCTCCTAATCTCTTTGAGACACTTTAAAGCACAGCCAGTTGGTTTACTTGGTAAATGTGAATCTCATATACTTGATCTACACTAGGTGCAGGCAAATGTTTTGGACGGCAATGTAAAATGTTCCAGGCATCCTCTGCTATATAAAATTGGCTAGTCATTCAGAGTCTGGACAGATTCAGTTATGTTACACCCTACAACCTCAAGGGCATATTTTCAGGAAGCATGGGTGGCTGCAGAAAAAAGGGGATCACCGAAAATCACCCTTCCTCCACACAGTGAGAGATGCTCTTCCATGAGTGAAGTCCTAGTCTGGATGTGTGCAGTTAGTAAGACTGATGCTCAGAGACTTGCACAGGTGGGGGTTTAGGCTCCTTGGCCTCACCCCATTGACATGGTTAGGCAAGTTGTTTGGGATGATCTGAGTTGGGATTCTTTTTTTGAAGCATAAGTATGCAATGTGAGTTTCTGTGGGACAACTGTTCTTTGTGTCAGGGTGTTAATAAACGCTTCATTTCCCTTTGGGCTTGTTATTCTTGCAAATATACACCATGTCTTTCACTTAAGGAGTTCTTATCTGCAATGACAGCGACTGAAGAGTTAAGGCCAGGTGGGATGCTGCAGTATCTCCCAAACTTCCTATCTCCTGCAAATTAGGAACATAGGAAGCTGCCGTATACTGAGTCAGACCATTGGTCTATGTAGCTCAGTATTGTCTGCACAGACTGGCAGCGGCTTCTCCAAGGTTGCAGGCAGGAGTCTCTCTCTCACCCCTATCTTGGAGATGCTGCCAGGGAGGGGACTTGGAACCTTCTGCTCTTCCCAGAGTGGCCCCATTATCCCCTGAGGGGTATCTCTTCTAGTGCTCACACATCAAGTCTCCCATTCATATGCAACCAGGGCAGACCCTGCTTAGCTAAGGGGACAAGTCAGGCTCGCGACCACCAGACCAGCTCTTGTCCTCTTTCTGCACTGATTTGTCTCTGGAGAGGCCCAGATTGGTCATGAATCCCTTTATGGTGCGATGGATTCTGAGATATGTTATAGGATGCACACTTGGTTGCAGAGCACTGGCCACACCTTACGTTCTGCTGATGTAGGGTGACAGCGTGCCTAGAACACACCAAGCATTCCCCTGTAGATGGAAATGGGTGGTCAGCAGTAGTGGGTGAGGGGTGTCCAGGAGGTTTCTCTGCCTTTATTGAACTTGGGATTGAGGAGCCCTTGATGGGCTTCCAAGGAATTCCAGGCTTCTTCAGACCACAGGCTGAAAAGGACTGAAGTAAATATTGTGGTGTTGAAGGCTTTTTGATTAACATGCAAATTAGATGGGAGTTAGAAAGTGTAGGGACTGCATGATCATTTCCACTAGTCCTTCTCTAGTGCACAATAGTAAAGCTGAAACAGGTTGTTCCTGATTAAAACAGTTACGTCTTCTGCTCCCCAAAATATGTTTAAGAAGTGGGTGGATTGATTTAAATCAAGCTTCCTTATTGACGATGCATTTGGGAGCAGCCATGAACACAGTACTATTTAACACTTACTTAGTCCTACTGGTACTTACTTAGTCCTTAGTCTTGATAGTGGATGTCTGGAAAGATTGGTTGTGGTGTTGCACGTTCTTGCTGGGGTAGATGAAAGTTAATGGTTTACCCCTTCCTGTTGTGATTCTTCTAGAGAGGGATCTCTATAGACAGAAGCTTCGTGTCAAAATGTATACTCAATCTCGGTCAAAACTTGATGATTTTTTCAAATTGTGTTCATGGAAATGGTCCCTCAAAACTTGTTTGGGAACCAGATTGTAAACATGTGCACTTTTATGGTTAGCCCATTATCGCAACGTGGCTCAGAGTTTGGCTCATCAAAGAGGTTTTGGGAAGGAATCCTTTTCTGCTTGCTTCATTCTATATGAATTTGAATTCTTTTAGTTTGAAAAGTGATCACATGATTGTAGAAGAACTGTTAAAGTGTAGATGGCCTCCCTGCTTAGAAGTCCGTCTCTGCCCTAAACGCCACAGAGATGTTAGGTGGAATATGGATTCAGCTTTCCCTTTGGGGTTTTGGCCCTGTTTTTCTTGTGAAATGTCCTTTTGGTCTGCTGGAGAGGAGTCACATGTGTAAATTTACTCCTAGGCAGTGGGAGCACATTGAGTCGCAATTGCACAGCTCTCCCCTTAGGATCTGAAGTCCCTGCAGTGGGCATAAACCTTATGATGGGTAGTTTGGGCCTGGAATGTTCAGAGAGATGGATTTTAGGAAAGCAGCAATGCACAGTGGAACAGTAGCCATACAGGGAATGCTCCAAGATTGATATTGGTCACTATTTACTACGTTTTCTTTTGCTAATATGGGGAGCTTAAGTGGCTTTCCTTTTTGGAACAGTTAAAATAAAATTCTGTTGAAATGGATGGTTGTGCAGCTGTTTAAGGTAGCTTGCTGGATCCCACTTCAACAGTTCGAGGTAATGTTTGGAGAGTGGAAGTCCCAGTATGTAGGTCTTAGTGGGTTGTTTATCCAGACATCTGTAGTAAATGAAAGACTGTGTTATCAAGCTTCACAGATGCACTTCTGGGCTATAGCACTGCCTTTTACCTGGATCAGGTTACAACAGTCTGTCTTCATGGGAGCTTGGCACGGTGACCTCCAGTAGGGTGGATTGGGTTTTTCAGGATGGCTTCTGTGTCTTGAGATTATGCTACTGCTTGGGTAGAGCCATCACTTTCATTTCATGCACTCCACGGGGCTGATCAGTGTGCTGTCTGAATGGAACACTCCAGTTATTTGGTGCTTTCCGTTGCATCTTCCAAAAACAAATGGCCATTCTCTTAAACCCTTCTCAGGGAAAGGAGACCAGCCTGAAAGTGGGAAAAGAAGCAACTGTTCAGAGCAGAGACATTTCCCCTGTTAATTACAAAAGAGAAAACAATGTGAAGCATCTGTGAGTAACTAGAAACCCCACACTGATATAAGGAAACCTCAGGCTAGAAATACTATTCTCTACACAGACTCTCTAAAAATGTACGGGGGATGGCAGAATGCTCATGAAATGCTTCTGTGTGCCAGTTCCGAAGACGTTGCCATTTTTATGAGAACAAAGGGACTCTCCTGTACATGGAATGAACAGGTCTGGGAAAGATGGAGAGGAGTCCCACAAATCCTACAACAGAATGGGGCTGGTAGGATTTTTCTTTTTTCTTTTAACCAGTAGGCATTATTTATACGAACTCACCTGAAGACAAGTTGGACGAAAGGAAAGTCGTAGGAAAGACATACGTGGTGGCAGTTTGCCAGCTGAGGTTCTGTTCCTTCCAATTAAGTAGTAGGAGTGAGGCTCCGTCAGAGGAGTTGCCCTTATTTGTTTTTAGGCTCCTAAAACCTTGCCGTGCCTTTTCTGCTCTGTATTTTTGGTGCTGCATCTGAACTGTCATGTTGAAGGATATTCCTCTCGTTAAGCAGAAGGTAATTGATGAGGCTCTTCTTGAGGGGCCAGGCTTTCAGTGTGAAAACAGACTGAACCAGTCTGGGTGCTGTGGAGGTTGGGCTTTCCATCTGTATGACTGAAGGTAGCCGTGGCCTCTTTTCCTGTTGTGTCCAGGAAGCCTGACCTTTGGATTCTCCCCAGCCCACATCTGGCAGTGGCGGTGCAGCTTCTTTTAATGGCAGAGCAGATCTTTAAGAATTCAAAATCATCAGGAGCAGTGGACTCTGTGTGTTTAACTGCTGCAGCAAACCCTCAACATATGATGTTTATCATTCTAGCCAGTCTTAAAATCTTCAAATACACTTCAGTTTTTGCACTTACTTGCCTCTCAATTTTCATTTCAAGTTGCCCTTGCCTGAAGAGAAACAGGAAACAAATGTAGGTTGCTCAGAGTGCAGCTGTGGACTATAACCATGACCCAGAACCTCAGCTAAACTCCATTACTGTTTAAGCTAGAAGAGGCAAAACAAACAAAAATAACCATCCTAGCCATACAATGATTCCATATTGCAGCAGTCTTGACTCCTGGAGGAATGAATGAATCAGGAATTCTCTCCCTAAATACACTGCATACACTAGGGTATAGGGTTCAGAGTCTGGAAAACGCCATCTTTAATTTTTTTATTTTATTTTTAAATCTAGCTTGTATGTCTGCGAATATAGGCTTGAATGTTTGCTGGTAGTGCCTGAGGAAATCTCTGAAGAGTGAGTGGGTGTGCTTGTGGGGTGGTTGGCTCCATTGGATTTCTGAGGGAGGAGGGGAGAGGGCTACAGTACCCTCAACTAACACATAGACACACACGCACAGTCTCTCTCTTTCTATAAATAAAACGAAATAAAATCTTTTTTTAAAAAAAGTTAAAAGGCTAATCACATTGGGAAGCAAAAACCGCGATAAATGCTTAGGGTAGTCAAGATAAATGGACAAAGGCCAGTATAGCATCATTTGCATATGTATAGCTGAGCCATTTTTGGAAGGGCGGTATAGAAATCAAATATTATTATTATTATTATTATTTTGCATCTTCATTACTAGAAGAAGCAAAACAAAGTATAAATTAAGCAGATATATGCAAACTAATTTGCATATCTTACTCAAGGTGCAGAATTAGTTTTACTTGGGGCCGAATTTTTTTAAAATAAATTTAGCAAAAGTTTGCATATTGGTTGAAGCATTTGTTTTGCATTGCAAAGCCTGATCTTCCAGAGGAAGGACTTCATTTATTTAAAACATGTTGGAAACCTCTCCTTGTGTTTCACATTGAATTGTAGACAGTAAAGCCACAGCAGCCCAAAGGGGAAACCAACAGAAGAACCAAGAGCAGCAAGATATTAGTAGGAGCTGGAGCTGAGCCTGGATCATCATATGTTGGGCACTGTAACAAAGAGTGTGTCTTAATGAAGCTGCTTTTGTCTGGTTGGGGGCTAGCTGAATCGAGCAGGGCAACGAATGGCACAATCTGGGTGCCACAAATGAGAATGCTGTGTGTCACACCTCCATCTTCCACACTGCAGACAGTGGAGGGACATGAGACATGCCCTCTGACCATAGTATAAAGGCATGTTCTTATGGGAGCAGATGGATCTTCAGATATCCAGGTCCTAAACAGTTTTGACCTGTCCAAGTGCTTGGAGAGCTGCCAGTTGGGGTGGACAATACCGGGCTAAGTGGACTAGGAACAGCTTTGTGTGTGCTGTCTGGGGTGTGCAGCCATTTCCCATAAGTAGGAAACAAAATTCCATGGAGGGCTCCAAGTATTGCTGGAGTTGCCTGTAGCTTAGTGGTGTTAAGGCAATTCTTGGCATGTTGTGTGTGCAGACTTCTCAGGAATTTAATTTCCACTGCAGTTGAATAAGAGCGTGTTCACATTTGGTAAGCTTCCGTGCACCTGTCTAATCTACTCTACAGCCTTGACATTAACAGATTTGTCTGTCATTCAGATAACACAATGTTGTCCTGTGCATTGGGATTGCATGGCAGGAAAGGAGAAGAGTGGAGGGACTGAACGAAAGCATGCCTTCGTGCTCGGGGAAAGAGATGTGATGAATGGAGTTGGAATGGTTGAAGGGCTCAGGGTTCACAGGCAAGACAACCTCTCATTTGGTTTGCTTTAGTTAAACATGTGCTAACCTGGTCCATCTGACTCAAAGTATTCCTTGGTTTTAGGCTATTTTATATAAAATGTTAGGATTTGTACTTGGAAAAGCATGAAGATGAAAGAATTAGGTGGAAATGAATCTTCACATCTGAGAACTCAAAAAGCAGTGAAGTGTTTGACTTTTCAAGTGAGCAGTTCATTTTAACCAGGCTAAATCTAACCTGGCCAGTTTTCCTGGATGAGCTGTATGTATTTGCCCTGCATTGTGTGTGGCATGTCCTGTAAAGCGGCAATTAATTTCAAAGCCATTTTCATTAGAAGAAGGAAAGTTGAGTTGCTGTAACATCCCCAAAGCTTTAGATTAGTTTGCTTCACTAATAAACGGTGAACGAGAATGTTGAAATATTTTCACTTCCTGAACAGCGTTTATCAGGGCAACTGATTCACTTTCAGGTCTGATGCAACACGCCAGCAGCAGATCCTGTGATGGTGCTGCTTCTCCTGGAGCCCCTGCAGTAGCAGCAAAACATACAATCTCTGTTCTGGGTGTGTGCATGCTGCTGTTTGGGCACCTCGAGGGAAGTGAAATGTGTGCTTGATGCTCAGACTGCAGTGCTATGGCTAGGGAGTGGAGAACCGAGAGGTGGGGGCAGATGGACCTCAGAAGACCATGAGCTGCATGCTTCCATTAACCACCTTGCCAGCGGCATGTGCTTCTCCCCCACTGGTGAGTGCCCCAGTGCAGACAGCAAAAGCCTGTCTTGTGTGGGAGAAGCTGCCTCCTTGGGGCATTCTTTTGTTGCCATCTGTCTCCTATGCAGCTGCAAGAGTCACGGTTTTGATGGGTGGTGAGAGGTCCTGGCTGATGCACTAGAACTGGCTCCCGTTGCCAGGGTGATGGGGATGCGACAAGCTCTCGCTAGACAAAGTCTCATGTGAGAAGAGCGGGAGGCAGCATGCAGCTGCAAAGCCTCTTGGGCCCTAAAAAAGGGCCGGTGAGCCCCAGAGGGAGGCTTGCAGGAGGGCATACTCCATACTCTGCACCAGGCCTTGGCCAATTTTCTTTGGATCAGGAGCCAGCCCTAAAATTTGAGCCAGACAGTGGACACTGAGAAAATTAGTGTACTTCATTACAAACATTGTGGGAGGGGAGGGTGAATGGGCTTCTCACTATCCCCTCTACAAGTAGCCTACTTGGAACAGGACTGCCTGGGACAGAGGTTGTATTAAATAACCGAATATCCCAGCCAAGGGTTCATTTACCAGGCACCATGGCTCCCTGGTGTCTGGGATTTGTCAAGTCCTGAGCTACACAGAGGAGCTGAGCCGATGAAGGCATTGATCCTCTGCAAGTGGTTTTCAGAAGTGCCTTGCCTCTGGAGTTAGAGGTAGCCTATAACCACCAGGACTAGCAGCTCTTGGTAGACTTGTTCTTTGTGAATGTATTGGATTGGAAAGTATCTAATCCAAGACCTGTGACTTTCTTCAGCCTAGCTCTTTTATATACCGTGTTCTCACCTTCATTGCCTTTTTTTCTAAACTGAAAAAACCCTTAAGATAGTTAGCCCTTTGCTTGTGGGAAAGGCAATTGTTCTCTGCTGTACCCATGACTGCATCCTGGACATTCTTGTGAAGGTTGTAGAGAAAGATGGAGCTTAAGGTGAGGAAGAGGAACATGGCTGAAATGCAGTTGAAGCTTGTACATTGCTAGGGTTCCTATAATAAATTGTAGATTCTTGTATGCCTCTTTAAATAATGAGATTAATTAAAATGGATCTGAAGAGTGGTAGGGCCCATTCTCACTACTATAGTTCAAGTTAATGTTGCTGCATGTCAGAGGTTGGCAGCTTTGGAAAATAAATTCAGAGCTGCCAAATCACGATAAGAAAGGTTTCTTATTGCTGTCTGTTTTACAGAAAAGGGTTTTTTGTTTTTTGTTTTTAAAGAAAAACAGTGGCAAACACCATTTTGTATGTCTCACTTTGAAGTTCTCTTAGAGGAATCTGTTGTGGTTGTGTCAAAGGGTCTCAGATAGCAGGTGATGGGCAAGCCTCTTGCCTGAGGATCAGGAGAGCTTCTGCCAGTTAAGTAGACAAGGCTGAGAGAAATGGATTCATGCTCTGCGGCCATGGCTCAGTGCCGAGCACATGACTTGCATGCAGAAGGTCCTGGGTTCAATCTCTGGCTGCATTACCAGGTAGAATTGGGAAAGACCTGTGCCTGAGACCCTTGGGGGCTGCTGCCGCTGCCACTCAGTATAAGTCAGTCAGTGAAATGTGAAGCTGCCGGTCAGTGTAGACAGTACTGAGGTAGACGTAGAATAGTCTGACTCAGTACAGTGTTCAGTGTATCCCTGCTGTCCATTTAAACTTCCTGTACTGGTTCAGCTGCAAACTGCCCGGTCGCTTTAGGTTGACTAGTTTTCATGGGTGCATTGCTGAGCTGTGGCTCTTTCTGGTGATCACTGCCCAGTAATCTTGTTATAGTAGTCTTGAATTTTCCATCTAGCAGAGAGTAGGGAGTTCAGTCCTCCCTAAAAATGCTGGCTGGCAACATTGAGCTTGCCATTGATTTGTCAACAGCTACGGAACCATTGATTTGCTCAGGGCATTTAATAATTCGGTGCTCATGTTGCCTGCCCCTCCACTTGGCCTGCCTCATGTGAGATGCAACTGCCATGGAATATTGTTGCTTGCATGCATGCATGGAGAGCCAGAATGGGCCAAGTGAGGGCCAGCTTTTTTGAGCAGCACACTCCACTCGTGTGTACTATCCTGGCACTTGACAGCAGAGAAGCCTGAGCTGGGATTTGGTTGAGGGCAAGCTTCCTTGCAGCCTAGGGGAGGGAATTAACCTGCAAGGAGGACTGCCCTCGCCCACCCTTTATGGAATGAAAAAGGGAATTGGTTGAATCTTGCAACTTGGGAGATCTGTGGCAGAGGGGACCCACTCTCTTCCAGGCAGATCGCCTCCCCAGCAAAGACACCACTGAGTGTCTGGCAAAATGGACAGCGATGGAAAGAGATGTGAAGGTGAATGGGGGGAGAGTTGGGCAAGGATAGGAGGAGAGTCCCTGCCGAACTGACGTCACTTTCGGCTCAGAGTGGGTGAGCAAATGGCCTCAGTCTCCCATCCTTGGGCCCCAAGGCCATTGTGGGGGTTTGATGCCTGCTGAACGAGGCTGAGGTAGCCTCTTTGTCTGGAATGAACTCTTTTGAGCCAGGAAATATGGGGCTGGAGAGGGAGTCCTCTTTGCTTTTCCTCTCTGCATCACAACATGGTTTTTTCCATGGGTTGACACTTGCAGAGTCGAGGTTCTCTCATCCCTTCTGGTGAAGCGCTGACCTCTTGAGTGGCATGGACTCTGAGATGGAGAGACAGAGGAGAGGAGGCAGCGGAGGAGGGCATTAATCCATGTAACCTGGTTTACTGCTCCAGGATTGAGTCTCTTCCCGAGAAGAGAGAAAACGCCTCCTGCTCAGCTGAGGATTAGGTCTCGTTGGCTGATAAAAATAGCAGAGTTGATGATGTCGGTGTCAGCCTTGCTCATCTGGCTGGGTTTCCTGAGCAGCTCTGAAATGCAGCCGTGCTGACAACCTGAGTCTCTTGCAAGCGGCCTGTGTGTGCCTTTATTGTCAGCACCCTTTTCCTCTTCAGTGCAGAATTGTGGCATCATTGCCACTGCAGGCATGTCTTATTTTAAAGATAGGTTTGCAGAGGACTCTTTCACTCCCCAGCTGAAGAGTTCTCAGCTTAATAAAAGGTTCAGTGCTCTTCAGACTGAAATGGTTCTGAAATGCTGAAGCCAGAGCCTTCATGATGTGCTGAGCATGGAGCTCTGAATGACAAAAGAACCAGTGCCAAAGAGCATTTAAAAGCTGCACTGGTGCTTGGTGAAAGCCCTTGCGTGACACACAGCCTGCCATTTCTCCCTGTCTGTGGGGCTCTCTGAGTGGGTATTACAATCTGACCCTAATGGGGTTAAAAGTTATCCCTGCATCCCAGACATTCATTCTAAACTGTTTCTTACTGCTCCTTAAATTGACATGACGGTCAAAGATAGTCTACAAACTGGATCTTAGCTAAGTGAAGTGTACAACATATAGCGGGGCAGTTGATTCAGTGGCTGACACCCAGACTAATTTTGCACATGCTGAATAACATTCTGTGCATGCAACAGGGAAGGGAGATTTTCTTAGCTGCAGAACTGTTTTTAGCAGGAAATTCCAAATTCCCTGGCTACTAAAACCTGTAGCTGCTACTGAAAAATGCCTGAACATGAACTGCTCTGTACTTGCCAACGACCACATAGCAAAAAACAGAACTAGGAAAGTCGTGCAGTTCAGGCCCTATTTGGAGCAGCATCTGCTAATAAATATGCAATGCAGACCAGGCAAGCTGCACATTAAAGTGTGTATGAATGTGCCCTGAATGCAAGTAGGTCATGGGTGCTTAAGGAGGTAACTGCACAGCTTTTTCATACTGTAGAATCAGAAGCAACAGCCCTCCCCCCCCTCTCACACCTGTCTCGTTTGATGATATAACAATAAATATATAAAGGGGGAAAGTCAGATTATCCTGAAGAACTAAAATCATCCGCTGTGATGCAATGGCAATTTCTCAATATTAGATTTGAACAGGCTCATTTCCAAATTTGATTGCCTCCAAAAACCCTTCTAACTCCGCTTACACCCTTTGTATGCAGAAAGTTTCCTTGGGGATGCTCATTCCTTACACAGATATTGGCTGACATCCAGATTACAGTTGTGCACACCAAGAAGGAGCAATTTTCACCCACCTGTCTCCTCTGTTCTTCCTGAAAATATCCCAACCCTCGCTGAGGGTCCAGCAGTCCTCAGGGACATATTTTCAGGAGGTAGATCGCTGCAGAAGGAGAGGGGGAGTAATCAAAATTAATTTTTTGCATGCAATATCTTATGTAAAGGGTGGAGGGAGGGGAAGAATCGTGTACTGGTGGGGGAGGATCTGAAGGTCTGCTTGTAGTGCTGGAATCGTGTATTATTATTATTATTATTACATTTATATCCTGCTCTTCCTCCAAGGAGCCCAGAGCGGTGTACTACATACTTGAGTTTCTCCTCACAACAACTCTGAAGTAGGTTAGGCTGAGAGAGAAGTGACTGGCCCAGAGTCACCCAGCAAGTCTCATGGCTGAATGGGGATTTGAACTCGGGTCTCCCCGGTCCTAGTCCAGCACTCTAACCACTACACCACGCTGGCTCTTAGTGTGTATTAATGTGTCTAGTCAGTGACACTTCTGAGTCCACGCATAATCCCTTAAACCAGGGATCCTCAGCGTTGGGCCCCCAGATGTTCTTGGACTTCAGCTCCCATAATCCTCAGGCCCAGTGGCCTTTGGCTGGGGATTATGGGAGTTGAAGTCCAAGAACATCTGGGGGCCCAATGTTGAGGATCTCTGCCTTAAACTGTAAATCAGCAGTCATGGGAGAAGTACATGTTCTTGTCACTTATCTGCCAAAACTGTGGTCCAGACGGTGAAGCCTTGACGTTGGCAAGCCTCTCCTCATAAGAGTTGCTTCAATGCAATTTTGGATGTCTGGTGGGCTGGTGCATGGCTTACTGTGGGGGGAGCAGACGGGCTGCCTGTGGCTGTAATGCTGCAGGAAGTGGGGCGAGATCCCTGCAGGCCAGAAGTGGGCTCGGGCTGTGCCGGGCCTCAGAATCCGTCGCGCTCTCCAGCGCAGTTGCCCATCTGCAGCCCCCCCCCTTTCCCTTGTGAAGGAACTGCCAGGCTTCTCTTGAAAGGAACACCGAGAGGATAGTTCTGGAAACAGGAAGCTGCCGTGCAAATGGGCCTCTAGCAGAGAATAAGCCCCAGAAGCTCTGGCAGCCCCCACCCCAGGCCCCGCGAAGCGCTCTGAATGGAGCCCTTGTGCTCCCCGACTCCTCACTTTTGCACAGCCTGTGCAGATGGAGACCCCTCCCCGCCCCAGTACAAGGCTCTTGGTTCCAGTTCCAGCTGGTGGAGGGAGAGGCGGCCCCTGTCTGTCCAGCCAGGAGTGTCCGAGCTGCTGTCGAGGTTGGGTTGGGCAGCTCCTTGGAACAAGGCTGGCTTCTGCCCTGGCTAGAGGCCGAGTCAGCAATGTGGGGCCCCGGCTGTGTTGTCTGACAGTCCCTTCACTGGAGGAATGCTGGCTTTGTTAAGCGGGAGTGAAAGCGCCTTAAAGGGGCAGCCGCCCTCCCTCCCTCCCTCCCTCCCATTGTTTCAGGGCCCTTTCTAATGGCTGTTTTCTAATCCCAGCCCTTTTGGGTGCTCAGCTGTGATGCTTTGTGTTTCTTTTTCAGTGCCTTCTGCTTGTCCTTTTGATCTGCTGCTTCCCAGCTTGTATTTGCTGCTGTTCCTCCCTCCCCCCCACTCCTTATTTCCACTTTTATTGGGGTAGGAGGTAGAGCAGCTCTGAGGCTGAACAATGCACTCGGGCTGAAAAGGCTTTGAAGCGGAATTGTATTATTTACTGGTAGGTTCCCCCCACCCGCCCCAAATCTGCAGATGAAACAAAATAGCATTTTACCTTCATGAAAGCCGTCCTGCTTTATTTTTGCTCAAAAGCACCTTCTCAGAGCAGATGAGCAATTAAAAAACGGATGCTGTGATTAATAGAAGCCTCCCGGAAAAAGAGGGAGCATTGGTATTTTTAAACATACCCTCTTAGATGCTTCCTAGGAGAGTTTTGTTTGGACTCCAGTGATGTGTCCAGCCACAATATAATTGGTTAATGCATGGCACATTTCCCAAATATTTGTGTGGAGGAAAACTGGTTTATCGCTCCTATATGCGCATTTATTTTATTAAAACCGTAATATACTAATCCTGGTGAGTTAATTCCTCCGTCTGGATTCTTTGAATGCAAGAGCAGATTAAGTTTTGAGATGGCCAAGGTGGCACCACAGGGTTGTAGTCTGGTGGTTGAAGTAGGAGTCCAGTGGGGGAGAAAGGGCCTGTGCTGTGTGGCATCCACCCGAGGCTGTCCTAATGGAGTGATTGGCCCTGTGCAGAATGAAGCAGCTGTGCCTGCTGTTCCCAGGGCTTGGAACCTTAGAACTGGCCCATGAAATGGCTAGGAAAGGGATGCATGTGGCCCAAGGGAACATGGCCAGTGGCAAGAACTGTCATGACTTACAGGGTGGTCGTGATACGTAGGTGGCAGGTCAGAGTACAGATGTTGTCGAGAGGTTGGAGGTGGCAAAGAGGTGAAGGGGGAAAGGAAACACCCTTCAGAAGGGAAAGGCGGGGCAGAGGTGATAGCCGAGGAGAACTTCAAAGGGAAGTCAGCATCCCTTAGAACATAAGAACAGCCCTGCTGGATCAGGCCCAAGGAGGCCCATCTAGTCCAGCATCCAGTTTCACACAGTGGCCCACCAGATGCTGCTGGAAGCCCACAGATGCAGGAGTTGAGGGCGTGCCCTCTCTCCTGCTGTTACTCCCCTGCAACTGGTACTCAGAGGCATCCTGCCTTTGAGGCTGAAGGTGGCCCACAGCCCTCTGACTAGTAGCCATTGATAGATCTCTCCTCCATGAAGTTATCCAAACCCTTCTTAAAGCCATTCCTTATCCCTCTCCCTCCTCCACCAGGACCCAACTGTTGTTAGATGGTTGCAGGTTGGATTAGATTTAAATCAAATCCATTTAAATCACTAGTCAGTAAGTCTAGATTTAAATCATGGGGTTTTTTTTACATAAAGACTCATTCTTGCTGGAATAATCTTAATATTTACATCCAGATGGAGGTTTCATTTTTGGTCCTCTTCTAGATAGAAAAACTAAAATAATTTTACAGAAACCTCTGGAAGAGCATGACATCATGAATGGATTAATGGAATTCATTTACCAAAAAAATTAAAGATTGCATATATATAGCCTCATGCTACATAATTAAAAACTAATCCTTGTTTCATGATGCATAACCTTTGGACTATAATGTATCTTAAATAGAAAACTAGATAGATTTCCCCCTCAAACATTTTATTTAAAAAACCTAATCTGATTTAAATTTTTAAAAAATCAGATTTAAATAAAAAAATCAGATTTAAATTTTAAAAATCTGATTTTTTGATTTTTTAAAAAACATTGACTTTTATCCACCCTGGATGGTTGTCTGTGTCGACTGCTCATCTGTATGTTTGTGTACACTTTGTTGTTTCTGTGATTGACTCTGGCTTGTCAGGTGGTGTCCCAGGGCTCTGAAACCACCCTCACCCCGGGTTGGAACAGTGTGCAGTAGGGCCTTGCCGCATGGGCTCCTGCTTGCCAAAGGGCTTCGTTTGGCTATAACTGTTTCTTCTTCATGGAGTCACATGTGTGCATACCACTTGAGCTGGGCAAATCAGCTCCCCCCCGACACAATGTCTGCTTTCCTCTATTTTGGCCTTGGTTTGAACCAGCATATTGGTAGCTGCATTTGGTATTAAGGGTGTGGACTTTTATAAAATGGCACTTTCTCTCTTTAATGGAAGAAATAAGCTATATCAAGAAAAACTTTTTTTGAAGTTGACTGCAAGTTTGGATTTTTCCAAGGAGGCTGTAAAATGTGCAGTTACTCCTCAGGTACCCCTTTGGGCTCCTGGAAACAAAAGGTAGAAATTAAGTACCAGGCCTGCCAGGGTTTCATTTCTGCTGCTTACACCTCATGCTCTCCCTGGGGACCAGAAGAGTGCAGATCAGTGCTGCATATTGGGTTCTGCTGTTGTCCTACCTGGAGCCTCTTCCCCTTTAATGGAATGTTTTGTGACAAGATGATTTTGCTAAGCAAAAGATTCCTTTTTCTTCGGTGATGCTTATTTGCTGGTGCTTGTGTTGCATTTCTTTTTAAAGTCCACATTGAAGGTGGAGTGGCCAAATTACAGCAGAAGCTGCCAGGACTGCTTTTTAAAGGGCTTCCACTGTATTTGCCAACCAGTAGTGTGTGAGTGGTCTGGTGACTACTTAATATGAAATAGTTTGGAGATGATTAAATTTCTCTTCAAATTTCTTTCCTTATGGCTTCCTAAAAACTTCTGTGGTCTGTGTCTCTTTGGTTGGACCACCATTCAAGTTCTGGTTCTTAAGAACTGAATGTAGGGAGGAACAAAGCCTAGTAGGAGAGAACAGACTTTGCATGCAGAAAGCCCTGGGTTCGATCCCTGGTGTCTCCAGTTTAAAGGATATTGGGCAGCAAGTGATGGGAAAGGCATCTGCCCGAGACTCTGGAGAGGCCCTGCCAGTCAGAGGTGGCAGCAGTACTGAGCTAGATGGACCAAGGGACTGATGGTTTCAAGCAGCTCCATTTATCCACATACTGTGGAGGGGATCTGTAGCTTCTGACTGCAGCTTCATGCTTCAGGCAAGTTAGAGCCAGATTCAGGGCCTTGCAGGGCAATGCTTTGTATTTTTGCTGTTTCTTTGCCATATCTAGCTGCCTCAGAGTGGCCTTTATGCACTACTGCTGTCCATCTGTCTTGTCCCAAAGAAGCTGGTTTGGCTCCAAGGGATTTGAGAACAAAAGGGAAAGAGCATTCAACATGTCCTGTCTGAGTCACCAGGAAGGCCCCACCAGGAGCGGGACACTGCTAGGCTATAGCAGCAAAAAGACCAGCTCTGCTGTGGGTATCTGTGGAAGTCGTCGTCTGCTAGAAAAGGCTTTATCCCAGCAGTGGCAAGGAAGCCCAGCCCTGCAGCAGAACCCAGTGCCAGGCCCGGCCTTTCCCTCGGCAAGATTGTTGATGGGTCCAGACGGTGTTGGCTGTGCTGCCAGTGGCTCATTCACCTGGGCATTTTTGAATGTCGCGTGTGCCATTTGTTGTTCCTGGCAGTGCCACGCCCCCCTCACCCCAGCTTGTTAACTTATCCTCCCTGACCCCTCCGTCCATGCAAATGACCTTCCTACCTCTGTCTCGGCCTGCTGCGGATGGAGACTGCTCTGCAGATGCTCACGTCGCATGTCATCAGTCTGAGATACTGCAACACTCTGTTTTATGTTTGGAAAGCAATGAACCTGTTTTTCAGTCAGGTATTCTAACAGTACAATAAACAGCAGAGACAATTTCAAGCAGCAGTGGCATGCAGTGATGGCAACAGACTAGCCTCTTTAGCAGCCAGGAGATAATCGGAATACTTAAAAGGACCAAGCTCTGGATGTGATAGATTTCTTGCAGGAGAGAGTTCTGCAGTCTTCGGGACATAACAGGAAAAAATGCTTTTGGCTCTCAGAACTGGCTTGAGAATGAGCATTGGCTAGAAGGGCTTCCCAGAGGCATCTGGTGGGCCACTATGGATGCTGGACTTGATGGGACCAGTGTTCTCTCTATTTTTTTCTCACCTGTGTGTGGAATGAATTTTGTTCTGGGCGGCAGTGTGCATGCACGTGCATTCAGAGTGGGGCCTTCCTGATTCAAGCTGAGCGGGTTCTAAAATTCACTGAGCGGACATCAAAATATGTGTTAACACATGCACATGCGCACGCCTTAGAGGGAACACTGGATGGGACTTGGGCCTGATCCAGCGGGGCTGTCCTTATGCTGTTACTAGTGGGTGGGAAAGCATGTATGAGGATGAGCAGGCCTCAAGTCTCCTGAACCCAGTAAAAGGGCTGTAAATTACCTTGAGTTTGACTAGAAACTGACAGATAATGGGGTTTATGGCAAATCCAGCACCAGTAATGAGCCTGGCTGCTGAATTCTGTGCAAGCTGAAGTGACTACAAGGCAGCCTCATGTAGCGTGCATTATAGTAGTGTAAACTGAGGCTACCAGGGCATTCACCACAGAGGTCAAATCCCATGAAGAGGTGTAGTTGGTATATCAAACAAAGCTAAGTGCTTCTGATCAATGTCATCAACTGGGGATCCATTAGTATCCTCATGACTATCTACCACAATTGGTTAGGGAGGGTCTATAATTAACTGTAGATATTTTGGAGAGCAACAAGTCTAGCTGAAAGGCACACATACTGTATTTTAAATACCGACCGAAGATAAAACAGTTTGTGTTGGTTTCAAAGCATGCACAGGTGTGAGGGTGCTTGTTAGATGGAATTAGTTTCCCCATTTTCTTAAGACTTCTGGTAAATTGCTTGGTGGGTTATTGCTGCAAAAGCAGCCAAGCCAGGCAGCCATCTTGAGTGTATAGACCCTTGCTGCTAGAAGTGAGACTTGAAGCAGGATGGTTATAGGTCCAGCACAGACCATATTGAATCTATCAGAATGTTTTGATAGAGAAAGTAGTCGGAAAAACCTAATCCTTTATACCGCCCTGGCACTGGCAGAGTATCCTTCCAGAAATCAAATGAATGTCAAAAAACCTGCTAACATAGCAAGGAATAAAGTTTTGCCCCCCAATACTATTGACCATGGTATCCTTCTGGAACGTCTGAAGAGATTGGGGGCTGGAAGCACTGCTTTGCAGTGGTTCTGCTCCCACCTCATGGGCAGATTCCAGATGGTGTCCCTTGGAGAGTTCTTCCAAATCTGAACTTTCCTATGGTGTTCCTCAGGGCTCCATATTGTTTCCGATGTTGTTTAACATCTATATGAAACTGCTGGGAAAGATCATCAGGAGATTTGGTGCAAGGTGTTATCAGTATGCTGATGACACCAAATCTATTCCTCCATGTCAACATAATCAGGAGAAGGTATAACCTCCCTAAATGCCTGCCTGGAGGCAGTAATGGGCAGGATGATGGATAACAAACTGAGGTTGAATCCAGATAAGGCAGAGGTACTTATTGTGTGGGGTTGAAACTCGGGAGATCATTTTGATCTGCCAGTTCTGGATGGGGTCACACTTCCTTGGAAGGAACAGTACTCAGTCTAGGGGTGCTTCTGGATCCGAACCTTTCCCTGGCATCCCAGGTTGAGGCGGCTAGAGGTGCTTTTTATTGGCTTCGGCTGATATGCCATCTGCGTTCATTTCTTGAGATGACTGACCTCAAAATGGTGGTACATATGCTGGTAACCTCTAAGCTGGATTACTGCAATGTGGGGCTGCCTCTGTATGCAGTCTGGAAACTGCAGTTGGTCCAGAATGCGGCAGCCAGGTTGGTCTCTGGGTTATCTCAGAGAGACCATATTACTCCTGTGTTGAAAGAACTACACTGGCTGCCAATAGGTTTCTGGACAAAATACAAGGAAGGTGCTGGTTATTTCCTATAAAGCCCTAAACAGCTTATGCCCTGGGTATTTAAGAGGATGTCTTTTTCAACATGAGCCCCACTGCCTGTTAAGATCATCTGGAGAGGTTCGTCTGCAGTTGCCACCAACTTCCTGACTGAGTAGTTTGGCGGCTACTCGGGAACAGGCCCTTTCCGTTGCTGCCCCTGGACTTTGGAATGCACTCCCTGTTGAGATGAGAGGCTCCCCATCTCTGGCAACTTTTAAAAAGGCACTGAAGGCACATTTATTCACCCAGGCTTTTAATTAGATTTATGGTTTTAAATTTTTAATGTTGGTTTTAAATGATTTTAATGTTAATAATGTTTAAATGATTTTTAATTGTTTAATTTAGTTTTGATTTTAATTGTGTTTATTTTGGTGTAAGCAGCCCTGAGCCATTTTTGGAAGGGCTGTCTGTCTGTCAGTCAAACAAATATTGAAAAATGGCCTAGAAGAGGGCAATTACCACTGTAGGAAATGGACTGCAGATTGCTGATTTAATGTCTGAACAGAGGGAATGTGATAATCCACTTTGGCAAAATATATTTGTGTGTTCCACTGCTTGGCTGAGCAGGGTTCCTACCCAGTGCGAGAGAAAGGCAGGGTTACCAGTAAGATAAGCAAAAGTGTTCCTTGCACGGCTCTCCCCACAAGCTACTGATCAGACAAACCCAGATTTCCCTGCAACAGAAAAATTATAAGTGTTGGCTAGAGGCAATGCAAATGCATAGAATATTGGCTTCCTTCCACTCCACCTTTGATAAACACACGCCCCAAACAGCCAGTTCTTCTTGAGAGGTTTATTCTGGGCCCCAGTTCCCTTCCTAAACATGTTGCCTTGCTGCAAATTAAAACCTCCTTAGCACCTAGGGATGCTAGGACTGAACGGACTAGAATCCCCTTCCTCACTTTAATTCCAGCAGATGTTTGTTCCATACAACAGGCAGCTGTGAAGACCGTCACATCCATGGTTCCATGCCACATGATTCAAACAGCTAAACTCTTATCCCTAGAATAGGGTGCATTAATTATTCAGCCCACCACAGTCTTATTTCAAATTGTACGAGGGTTTTCCTCGCTCTCGTTCCCTCTTCCTCCCCCCCCCCCGCAGCCCTTCTTGCCACCTGTCCCCTTTTCAGCACTGAAGACAAGGCCCTCCTTCTTGCTGAGCGCTACCTGCTCTGAATGCAGCTCATGTAGCCAAGCAGTTGTGGGGGCGGGGAGGGGAGAGAGAGGAGGCAGCGTGCCCCATTCTGCAGCCAGAGGAAGATGAATTAAGAGGAAGCCAGAGCAATATGAAAGGGCACAGATGTGAGTCTCTCCCTTGCAGGGAACCTCACAGTTCACTTGGTACCTTGTAAATGCCAGTGCCTTGTTGTATTCAGGAAGAACTTCTCTCTCTTCCCTCCCCCCTTGTTGAGATGGAGCATGCAGAAGCATGTTGCACACAGCACGCAGGACACAAAACTATTAGTAGGAGCCTGTGACTGTTCGAGTTCCCCAGCTTGACTTTCATCCGTCTGCTGATTTGAATAAGCTGCTCACATGGGCTGATGATGTGGAGAGGGGGCGAGGGGGCAGTGGCAGGCTTAGAGGCACTGGAGTGGAATTTGTGCCGTTTCAGTTTATTGTACTGTTGGAGATCCATATAAAAGATGGTCCAAATGTAAAAGCACCTCGTACCATAAAGAAACCAAGCAATCAGTGTACATAGAAAACTGTGCGGATAAAACACGTTTGATTGAAAAGTGGAAAGTATACAAATGGATAAATTAAAAAGCGCTGTAGAATAATACTTAACATGGCAGAATTAACTTGCATGCCTTAACAGAGAATTATGGCAACAACTTACCGTAATGCTTTATTAGTATCTGTGGAAATCTGAGTCAAATACCATTTCAGTGGTGCTGCTGGATATTTTATCAAAATGGGAGTAAACATGCTGTACTGTTATCTCTTTAATTTCCTAAGAAAAACACATGAAATAGAGATTCTGCTAGATTCCTACTACAAGGGCAAAGATGATTCTCACAGGCAGTGCCGTGAAAACAACCATACAGTACAGCAGAAGGAAGAGAGAGAAATCTGGCCCTTGTAAGAACACTCCTACATTTCTTTTTGGAGCAGTTAGGTATCTAGATCATAGTCCTTTGTCAAAATCAAGACCCAAGCTAAAATGAGCTGAAAAACAGAGAGGAGTTTTGGGTACCCATATACAGTATATAATCCAAAGATCAAGAATAAATGTGGCTTTAGCTTGGCCCTGGCTAAACAACAACAGTCATCTTCAGAAAGGCCAAAACGTTTATTTCTAAAAGCTTTAGACCATGAGCTAACAAAGCAATCCTCCTGATGAAGATGCTAATAAGCTAGAGCAGGGTCAGCAGCAGAAGTAATTTTCAACCTCCACCGAAAGGCTTGTGGTCAGACCCTTGATCTACAGAAGGAAAACCAGCCTTCAGTCGAAGTGCAGCTGTTGGCACAATTTTAGTGCACCAAAAAGAGAATGTAAAAAAAGATACAAGTATTTGTTCTGTGGCAGAAGCAAAGCCAAGAATCTATATTGGAATGCCTTGTATTAACTGAGGCATAGCTTTAGCTTTAAACACCTGCACAGCTGCAGGAATAAAAATCTCACAATTTTCTTGTGTTCATTTTTTTTATGGCTTAAGTGCTATTAGATGCAATTTGAATTAGAGGTTCTGTGCCCTATCCAAGATAGGGAGGAGTGAAAGTAATACCCAAATATCTCTTCTGCTCAACTTGTTCTATCGCCTGGCCTCTTACAACCATGTACATAAGGGCAGAGGACTGAGAAGAATATCCTACTCATGGTTTTGCTGAAATTAAGAATCAACGTTTTCCTGGCATAGCCTGTGAATGACCTTAACAGTCACTTCAAATCAGCTTTGGTTTGAGGGCGGCCTGCATCATCGGCATATCACAATGAAATTCTGGCTTCAGGCAGTTTAGGTGAGTGGATCTAAAGATGACCAAGCCACACACAGACTAAGATGATATAAATTAACAAGTTCTTCTGATAAGAACTAATCTGCCAACTTTCCTTTCACTATAATCTTAATTGATAATGACTATCCTCACAAGTTAGCCCACTTCAGCCTTAAATGTTCACAGAGCCCTCCCTATGCTATAGCTGTAGCAAATTTGGTTCAGATTGGTTAGGCATTTCACAAGTTAGCCCGCTTCAAATGTTTGTATATCTGCTGTCTTGAATTGGGGTGGATGACCTCACAAACCATGCCACTGAGGTGTCCCTACAACTGCATCCATTTTAGTTCATATTGGTCCAAGCATTGCAAAGTTGATGGGGGTGGAGGGTGGAGGTGGACGCACGCATGGTGGGATGGTGCCACCATGGCCGCCCTGCTTTGCCCACCACACTGTTCGGTCTGTCCAATACAGCTTCATACAAAGATAACTAGCACATTTTCCCGACCATGGACAATAAACTGATAGGGCTGTAATAAGAAGAGTTGTTTCTCCCTCCTTTCTTATCATCTTTAACTCCCATGTTGGCCTGGTGCATCTTACTTTGTAAACCCTTTTTTATCATGTTTTAAAATTCATAAGCTGCCTTGAAACTAAGTGAAAGGTGAGATTTTTTAAAAACAAATTTGTTTAATTTTGAACAAAATTAATCTGGATTCCTATAAACTGGACTAATTGCACTTTTGAAGATCGTGCTTCTCTGTTTATAAAAGGAAGTACTAATGACTAACCAACATTAAGCTGGATTAATTGTGATGAATTGGATTAATCACATTATTTAACTTTTCTTGACTGCTGGATTCCCTTCAAAGAATACTTTTTTCAGGGGGTAATACTGTCTGTGGATTAATGACTTTCAGAGGTTTTTTGAACTGGGCCCCTAAAGTACTAATTGAACATGCATGTGACGAGTGTTGCACTCATTAGAATCTTGTCCATATCTTCAGGGTGCACTTACTGATAGGAATCTCAAACTACTGGACAAGCACATGCTGTTGGAACATCACTTGGCACTGATAATGTGGAGTAAAGTCTTGGCAGTGCAAGCTATGTTTATCTGCAAAATGCTTAACAAATTGGTTCCAGCAGGCTGCGAGGTACCTTCCCAACTGATTGGTGGGGCCAAGATGTAAAAAGCCCACACCACCCTGAACAGCGCCTCCAGATGGTTCTCTGCAGTGCTGGCAGAAGTACAACCTCTTTGCCATCCTTGCCACAGCATTGTCCAAAAGATGGGCCCTTGCCAATGTTGGTTGGATTCATCGCTATTTTGTCTCCACACACTCTCTAGTGGTCTTCCCATCCACTTCATTGCCAACAGTTCCACAGAAGCCATTTTGGCTGTATGGTTAGAAGATGCTTAGGTGCAACTCTCTGTGGCTCAGGCCATTTCTTCATCATTCCAGAGGTTGACCAGGGTCTTGGTACAGTTGGTAGCTCTATTGGCAGGTAAGTTCCCCAGAGGTCTCCAAGAATGGACCAGTTTAATAGGTCCCACAGCCTTGTGAAGGTTCAGGACTCCATGAAGTCCAAATTTTGCCAGGTAGTGATCTGACCATGACAAAGGAGTGATGTTGGTCTTCACTAGTAGATTGCCCTCTTGACTTCTAGCAGTAAACCCTAGATCTAATACACTGGTTTAGTGCAATCCTTTTAAACATCAATTAGTTCCCCCCCCCTTAAAGTGATAGTATCTTGTTAGTAATTAGTTGACCCCAGTATGCTAGAAGAAAAGGTTATAGTCCATTCTTCATGCACTCATTAACTAAAGGATCCTGTTGGTTTTGGTCTGATCAAGACTTCTCAAAATAAATACAGTATGGCTGTGGTTTCTGCCACAGCCATAGGAAACTGGAGTACACTGAAAAGAAATGCCCGCCTTTGTCCTAATCTCATCATATGGATCTCTTTTGGCTCTCAAATGCCAGAGTGCATCATAGGCATAGGTATGATGTTTCCACAGCTCCAGCAGTTAGGGTAAAGTCAAGGAGAGATGATGGCCTTGTGTGTCCCTTCATGCACCCCAAGTGTTCCTGATGTGTGCACAGCTAGCGACTGGACCTGGCGCAGTTGCCCCGGAGCAGACCAAGGTATGTCATTGGCTCCTCCTGGAAGCATTTAGTGTCTCTGCTTCCTCCCTCTGTCAGCTCCTCCCAGTCCCTCTGTCAAGCTCAGGACCGGAGGACTGCTCTAGCTGCTGAAGTTGATTTGGGTAGGTCATTTTGTATTAACGCCTTCTAATGTGTGAAGCAGCTCATCCTTAAGCTGGGCTCCTGCCTGGTTGCTTCTTTGTAGACAGCAGTTAACTTTTCAGTGGAGCTGAACGTTCAAGAACTGACAGATTAACAAAGACAACTCCTTTGGTCGAACCAGAGTTGGGACCCGCTATTCTGGTTAGCTGTCGGGTTCAAGCACCATGGATAACGCTGTGGGACAACTTGATCTGATGTCAGTCAGAGGTAGACTGAGCTCTTAAATACCTCTGAGCTCAGGTTCCCTCTCCCTGTGTGGAAGTGTGAAAGCCTTAAAGGGGGGTAGCCTTCTGGCCTGTAGTCTGATGGTATTCCTTGCTACCTGATCCTGCATAAGTAGCTAGTCACTAGCACTGTTGTGCCAATATCGGGGAGTACAGTGATGTGGAAGGGACCAGCTCCTTGGGGGTGGTGGTGGTGGTGGTGGTTGAGAATGCTGCTTTATGGAGTTCAAGCTCCGGAGCTCTCTGAGGCTCTGGTCTAGTTTCAGGACCTTGGGACTGAGTCCAGTGCTGGTCTTGCCTCTTCAGGGTAGGATGGTCACTCCCCAAGGTGGGAGGAGGATAATGACACCAACCTTGTGACATCTGACTCTGAACAATGGGATGGATTTGCCAGAGGAAGTATTTACCAATTTGCTTTTCTTTGCAGTTTTAACAAAGGATATTACTTACAGTAGAATATAGTATTAAGTAGTATTAAAATTAAAACCAACTCCTGAGAGGCACTTCCCACCTGAGACCACAAAGTTTCTCTCAGGATTGTGAGTCTTCTTATTTCTCTTGAAATTTGAAATTCTGAAGTAGAAAAGGGTCAATAAAATGATTATTTGCTTTTGTCTGTTTTGTGCATTGTATTAACATTTTTTTCTATATCCTGTTTGTCTTAGCAATTAGAAGTAGTAGGTTCTACTCATGTGAATCATCCAAGGCAGCAACAATCTCACATCAGTTGTTTACATAGATTGGGTTAAATTAGCATGATGACTCTTTCTTACTCTCAGTAGGACTCTGGTCACTCTTTAATGCATATTGTCCTCTGTTACATAAAGGGGGATATTGACCTGTAACTGAAGTCAGATGGTCTACTGAGTGATGGTAGTTTCTCACCTTCCCCCACTGGTATTTTGGTCTCAGTCCCCACACAACACAGTGATATTTGTTGGGATGCACCACACTTTTAGAACCACATCGATTCCAGGGATTGGGAATCTTTGGTACGTGCAGATCCTGTCACCATCCTCCCACCTGCTGCATGCCACCCTCCTCCTTGGTCTCTTGGAGGGGGCAAAAGGGCCAGGAAGCTCTGTGTGTGGCAGGGAAGGGAGCTGAATTTCTTAAACTGATCTTGAAAGAATGCCAGCTTGATTCCAGACCTCTAGTCCTACTTTACCCTTGCAGAAGTGAAGTGAAGTAAGGCTGAGAAATGGTGGCTTGTCCTAGAGCCACATGGGGTTAATGGAGGATTGGGCATTTGAACCCAGATCTCTCCTATCTGAGGTCCAATATCTGTGCAACTTCTGCAGACTATACCCCATGCTTCAGTGGTAACTGTAGGGGAAGAATAGCAGTTCAGTCCCCAAATAGCAGAGCAAAACCAGTTTGGTGAGAAGGCAGCAAAGCAAGAGGTCTTGAGACAGTTCTTTAGAATTGAAGATTTACAAGGATTTATTTAAAGAAAAGGTTACAAACAAAGAGAGACAAAATGGAGACTTAACCCTGGAAGAACAAAGAGGGGAGGAGTCTAGCACTTTTATCCATGACCCTAAACCCCACCCCCAGTGGTCACTATGAGACATTGCAGCTGAGAGCTGATGCTGCCAGGGTCCTAGCTCCAACAGCAATCTCTTCATCACACAGCAAGTTCCCATGTTATCACTGCAGTCCTCAATGGGCTGGCATGGGATCTTCCATCCTGGTATGCCTGTCTCTTGTGATTATCAGGTTTTGACATTCATTGCTGCAGTGTGGGCCCATTTTCAGGGAAGCTACCATTTATAACAGGGAGAGAACATAGTTAGCTCTTGGGGAGTACATTTTGTAGAGGCATAACATACTTGTGCTTGCAGTTGGACTCTGGATATGAGAGGGGCGGGGGGGAATCACATTTAAGTCACCTGACTCATTTTTCCTCTTTCACGGCACAGAGTGCTTCTCTGTCGCAGGGTGTACTGAAGCTTAAACCATTGTTTGCCAAGCACTTTGTGATCCCCACTCAGAAGGCACTAGAGAGAGGCTGTAGGATTATGCAGAATTTATTTTTGTATCTCTTGTGTAATGAAAGAATGAATGATGCTAATTAGGTTTGCACGGGAGAGAAGAGGCTGTAGCCGCCTTTCAGGTCCAGTGTGCTCCTAGCTGCGGTTGCATCCTGCTTGGCGCCTGGGATGCATCTAGGTGCCCCCAGGGCTGCAGATCTAGATAGCCCCAGGAAGCCCCAACTTAGCTAAGGTTGGAAGATGTGATGCCAGGGCACGTTTCTTAGTGTTACAGGCAGTTACTTAATTGTCAGGTAGGTCTTGCAGTATCTTCAGTCTAGATCCCAAACGGATCTTGCCCATCTTTATGTTCCACAAGGTGGGGGGGGGACCTATTCAGGAGAAAAGCTGTTAGTTTCAGGGATTGATAGTGATGTTATGAGTTTTTAACCAGTGGAGAAGTGTTTGGGACATATTCCAAAAGATGTCTCACCTCTAAGCCTTTTATATGAGGAGGAAAGGGGAGCAGGTCTCCAAAATGATGATTTACATACCTAAGAGTGATTTTTTGGGAAGTGATGTCTAATCAACAGTAGAGCAGAATGGATATGGAAACAATGCAGGATGCACAGAAAGCTCAACATTGGGTTCTAGCAGTAGGAATGACATTATAGGGCTGGCCATGCTTTAGCCCAGGGGTGGGGAACCTTGGCTCTCCAGCTGTTTTTGAACTACAACTCCCATCATCCCCAGCCACAATTATTGTGGCTGTGGAGATGGTGGGAGTTGTAGTTCAAAAACAGCTGGAGGGCCAAGGTTCCCCACCCCTGCTTTAGCCAAAGCAAAAAAGAAATACAACATACTTAATCATGTCCAAAGCCTTGCTTTTATTTTCTCCAAACCATCTGGAGTTGCCTGTTTACCACGTGCTTGGCTTGCAGACCAACCAATGGTCTCCCTTAGGTCTTCGCATGTTCACAAATGAGGCTAGCACTGCTATTATAGAGAACAGGTTGGTGACTCCTGTGTCCTTCTAACTTAAGCAGCTCTGACCACTCAGAATTCCCTGCACTGACAGTTGCCGTGACCAGTTTCTGCTGCCTTCAAAACACACTTGCCTGCATTCTGGTGTTGGCGTTTGATAGCCACCAGTCACCCATCGGATGCTGTTGAGAACCCCACCATCACCACCTCCATTGGTGGAGCAGAATTGGCTTCTGCATGCTAGAGAAATAAGCTATAGGACTTTGTCTTAATGCTGTTGTTTCTTGTTGGAGTTATCTAGGTCAGGCAATTCCTCTGTTTCTCAGTGCACAGAGCTAGCACATATGCACGATCAAGCCATCTTAAGTGACCTTGTACATATTAACATGGATGCTGTCTGTGTTGAAGTGACCAGAACACTGGAAACTAGCTCTTGGTTTCTGAAATACCTGGAGATGTTGGTAGCAGTTAATATTTCCAGAGCATTTTAAATTCCTGAGAACTAAATCTTATACCAAATGAAAATCATTGGTATACCTCCACAGACTCCTGGCTGTGTAGCTGCTGCTATATTTTCTACTCTAGGCGCAACCTTGGGGATGCTGTCCTTTCCGTGTCTGCTTGTCCTTGACAGTCTGTACACGAGTGACCCAGCTTAAAGAGCTGCTCCTGTTGAGAGTCATCTTGTCTGGGTGTGCTGTGCTCTTGAACAGCAGCAGGGTGATATGTCCAGAGCATAGAAGCTAAAGTATAAGACTACCTTTTAGGACTGACTTAACTGTAGTGTTGTGCTCTTGGTTTCAATCTGAATTGCTTTTAATAAGTGTTTGTAGTTGCAAGACAAGGCCACCTCACTGGGGTACACAAAACTTAAGTTCCTTCTAGCACTCAGGGTGGTGGACTTTAAAGGCCACTTGGCAGATGACATTTGCTCTCAGAGGTGCAGGGGGAAATGCGTATTTGACAGTCGAAGATCTTAACATGCTTACTTGCTGTAATAAGACCCTGTAGATCACCTTGGGTGTCCAGCATGCTTGCATGCATGATGCAAAACAGCCACGTTCACGTGTGGTGTTTTCACGGCCGTGTGGGTGAAGCTTCCCTGGCCAGAGTTCTCTGCATTAGATGGTCACATAATGTGACTGGTCACAACTGTTCTCCAGGCATCACCTTGAGGGCTGTAAGTCTAGTTTGCCTTACAGGAAATTTTCTTTCGCAGCCACTGGCCCCTGCATCTGTTTCTGCTGGGTTGCTCCATTTTCCCAGAAAGATGCCTTTAAGTGTTAAGCTCCTTATGAGATTGGTATTTTTTTTAATTTTTTTTTAGCCACTGTATGTATTATCTTCAGTGTTGAATTGTGAGTTATGGACTGAATTCTTACGTGTGCAAAGATGGCCAGAAAGATTTGTTTTATTTTTTAATTTAAGCAAAAGGTATTGCAGCTCCAGTTTGCAAGAGGTGGGAGAGAGGCAACAACAGCATTAGCGGATGTCGAAGTAGCTGGAATGAGCAGCTTTTGTGCCATTAATAACAGTTTTGGCTAGCAGCCAAGGCTCAGAGTGTGGGATTAGCCTGAACAATCAAGACTGCAGGATCAAAACAAGGAGGCAGGAACAGCGAGGTCACACTGCTGCCATCTGCGTTGCCGCAGTGCTGGGAGGAGAACGGAAAAAGATGGGGGGCAGGGCTGAATGAGAAGCCACGCCGCCCTGTGCCTTCTCTCTCTCTCTCTCATAGATATAGCTGCAGCCTGGAAAGAGCCACCCTGTCTCTCTTTGGAGAAAGCCAGCCCTTTAAATCCAGGGCAAAACCTGGACTGTTTGAGGGTAGCTTCAACTTCCTCCTGCAGCTTCGTCTTCTGCAGAGCAGCAAGCCTTCTTTGTAAAGGAAAGAGTGTCTGGGGAAGATTACCATTATTGCAGATGCTTAGCATATTTATGATACGTAAATGATCAAGGCACACTCAGCCTTTTAATGTCTTGTTGGCAATAGCAAAGGCTTCTGCTCCTGAACAGTGTTTGTTTTTCACTGGTGTTTAAATGTGTAACATTTTGAATACCGCCATTCAGTAATTTTGTAACAAGTATTTGGACTCTTGGTTAGACAAAGGAAACTTTTTTATTGGACAAGCCACAACGTATCAGTGGATGGAGCAATTCTAAAATCTATTCTGATTAGTTACCTGTTCCAGAGACACATTGTCTAAAAGAGATGGAAGCAGATGCACAGTTGGATGCTTGTCATCACTGAAAGTATTTTTCTGAAGAGTATTTTAAGTGATTGTCTGATGCCCTTGTGGTGGTGGTGGTGGTCTCTTGGTCTAATAAATAAATAAATTCCCAAGTAGTATGCCCTCGTTCTTAATGTGGAGGCTGAAATTCCGCAGCAGAGTCTCTCAGTGCTTGCTAAAGAGATTCTCTCATCTGGTGGAGTTGACTCTCCCGCATTCTTTTGTCTGGCTGCTTTTGAATGCCCTAATTGAGGTGGGATGGAAGGCAAAGTGCACGTTAGCTGAATAGCTGAACTGAGTTGCAAGTGACCAAAAAAGTGAAACAAGGACTGCCTCGTTTTGCAGCAGCACTTAATTTCCTGCCTTTGAAATCTCCTTTGTTGCAGGATTTAAAATCTGAACAGCTTTTTACCAGAGGTTTCAAGAATATTGACAGTAGTTCTGTGTGTGGGATTGCTGTCTTGGCTTCTGGGGGTGTTAAACTGTCTTAAACTGTGTGCAAATGAAGTTTGAGTGTTGATAATGATTAATTGCCGACTACTAAGACAGATACTGCTGCAGTTTATCAGTTACCTCTTGAACCAATTTTATATATCATTGTGACTGAAAGGAGAAGCAATGTCAGGATCTACTGCTAGTGCTTTCCCTGTTTTAAAACAGGGAATCTTTGCCAGATTCTGAGATGGAAAAGGGGGGTTTGTGGGACACATGAAAGCCTTTAAGGTTCTCAAATGTGCTTCTTAAAAAATATGCCCGTTCACAGCCACTCTGTTCTTCTCTCTGCTGCTTCTTTCTGGTAACAGTTCCTTCTCCCTTACTGGGATCCCAGCCAATCAGAGGCAATGTGACCAGGATGATGTGATAAGGTTACATCAAGCCAATCAAGATTTGTCTAGGGTCATCACTGAAGGCAAGGGAGGTGGCATTGCCCTCCCTGCAGAAAGGAAAAGAGAGAAAACACACACCCCATGTTGGTGAAACAATTGGGTGACAGTCCTTGTCTGTTAACTTGCTCTTATAGCCCAGCCAAACAGCCTACCCTCGCAGCAGAGTACTTTGTCACCCAGTTGCCTTGTCAAAGTGGGGACATGTTTGCTGCCTTGCTGAGCAGTGAGGGCAAGCCAAGAAAGAGCCTTCACCGTGTGCCGTAGTTAGGGGGACAGGTAACGCTCACTCTTCTCCCATGCTGCCCTGTAAAGGCTGACAACGTCTGTGCAGTATGGGAAGACGGGGAATAGTTGCCTGCGCAGTGGGCTCCCTTCCCCTCACTCCTGCGTTTGGAGGTGCATTGCAGGGGTGCTTTCCGTGGGGTGCCAACTTGCACACAGGCCAATGCACTCTGCTTGGCATTGCTGCAGCTGTTCCATTGCCACAGCACTGCAGAACAGGAAGCATCCGCCTGGCTGCACAGGAAGGGGCGCTTCCTTCCCTATCCTCTTGAGCACCCCTGAGAAATTGCTCAAAACAAGGGGTGCTTTTTCAAGGGTGCAGAAAACTGCTCTGGTGTAACAGAACCTGTGTGTGTGTGTGTGTGTGTGTGTGTGTGTGTGTGTGTGTGTGTGTGAGCGAGCCAGGACTGGGGAGACCCAAGTTTTGACACACACACACCCCCATCTAGCTTACTAGGAGAGCTCGTGCCAGTCACCATCCCTTTGCCTAATCTACCTCTCAGGGTTGTTTGGACAAAATGGGTAGGAAGAGAACATGTGCTCTTGGGAGGAAGGGTGAGATGCACGGGTCATAAGCCATTCCTGGGGTGCACCACCGTGAACCATGGTGTCTGGTCTTGAGATGGCTTTGAGAAGCAAAATGTGTAGTGCGACGATTCCTTGGCTAGGTAATTCGGGTGGGGGTGGGTGGGTAATGTGGTTAAATCCAGAGAAAGCCCGCTGTCTTTGGAAATGCCTGCTTTGAGTGCAGGTCTGTGTGAATAGCTCAAGACTTGTCGTCTGAAAAGGACAAAGACAAAAATGGGGTCTTGAGAATTGTTACTGGAGTTGGCTGTTCCAGGGGCACACATGCTTCCCAAACTGCAAGGGAAGCTAAGCTGTATAGCTTCAGATCCTGGAGCTGCAGTCATTCTTGAGCACTGTGGGAAGCCCCTTCATCTGTTGGCCCTAGACCTGCAGCAAGCCTAGGAACTGGCTGCCCCTCCCCACGGTGGTGTGTGCCTGGCTTGTAAACCAGCCCCAGCACTGCACGTTTCCTGTCCGTGAATAGGCAGGGAAATTCAGCAGGAGCCTCGGATATGCGTTTCCTTCGCCGTGTTTTCAGGAGCCTGGGCTCAGCCCCCGCATCTCCTCTCCTGGATGGGAGCGCTTCCCCGTCTGCTTGGCGGCGGCGGCGGCGGCGGCAAAACAAACAGCAATGCTGAGCCTGTCTTCTGGGCTGGCTGCAGTGAAGCATGCACACAGGGAGGGAGCGGGCTTGCTGGAGCCGCTTGCTGCTCGGGCTGTGGCCGAAATCCCTCCCCATCCCCCACTCACGTCAGCATCGCACGCCCCCCCCCCCCCCGCCCGGAGGGCTCCGTGCTGCAGCATTCTAGTGGCAGACTGGCTGAGCGCCATCCTGCCTTTCCAGCCGGCCCAGCGCTTTGGAGCTTACCTTCCCTTGGCAGGCAGCAGGACGAGCGGGCGGGGAGGCGGGTGGTGCTCTCAGTATTCTCTCATCCCTTGAGGTTTGGGCGTTTCATCGTCCTCCTGGAAATTCAGAGGAACTTGATCCTCCTCTGTCTGCTGGAGAGAGGGCATGAGGAGCAGCTGGCAGAGGTGCCGGGTTAATTCAAATGCTGCTTTGTGTGTTGGCCAAAAGGCAGCCAGAGAGAGCTCTTTGGGTATTTTCAAAATGGGTTGTGCTGGAGCCTGATGCCCCGAGGCCTTTGGGAGTGAGGAGAGACCCTGAAGTCTGTCTGCCGGTCTTCGGTGGGGGTGGGGCCATTTAGAGGGCACCTGGGCGGAAGCTCTCTGCTGGTCGAAATGGAGTTGAAAGCTGCCCACACCTTTCCCTTGTCCCTGTCTTTGGGGAGCATAAATAATCCGGCTCATGCAGGCCTGGCCAACCGAAGCTGTGCGACTCTGGGCTTCCCTTTGTACATATAGCTTGGGGAAGCTCTGTGCCTCTCCCCAGGGACAAGCTAAGATTATGCGTCAGAGCAGCAAGGGCTGCCTACACTTGCAGCAGCATGTTGGATCTGGAGCAGACTAAAACACGGAGTCGACTGTGCTTCAGGCGTATGTAGTCACATCTGCCCAGCACACCCCTTTCCTGTAGGTTTGCTGTCCCCCCCCCCCCCCCCGGAAAGATCTGCACTTTTGCCAATTTACATTGACCTCACCTCATCCTTAGATGGTCTGAGGTCTTTCCCCTTGGGATTCTTTGCATGCTGTAGCCTGCCTGTTCATGAAAATGTCTACTTTAAGCTGGAGACTTAGTGGCTGCCAGCTTCTCATGCTGGCAAGAAAGACTTGGGCAAGTAGCCAGCCCCCCCCCCCTTGTGCTACAATAGGTGAGTGAGTTATTTGGCAGGGGAGGGCAGGGAGAAGGGGAGACTGAGGGTGCTAACTCATTGGAGGGGAGCTTGCTTGGGATGAAAGCAGATTTTCTCAATCGGTTCAGAACGACTGGTTGAAATTGGATTTCTCTGTACCATCTCGGTACAGCTCTGAAGATTCAAAAGTTCCTCCTCGCTAAGGAAAACTTCAGGGTCTTGTGACTTTAGTTTAAGTTGACAACTAGCAGAATGCACGTAGCCTCAAGCAACCCACACATTCTGACTGGCTCAGCCTGTGCTGGCATTACCTGGTGCAATGTGTTGGAGGTTGAAAGGGGAGATACAAGACAGCCAAAGAATTTGGGGAATTAGGCCCAGATTAAAAATTCAGCTCTGTGGTGGTTGGATATTGTATTTCCAGAAAATATATGCATGAGATGAAGGAGGCTCTAGTCCATTGAAACTGCTGCTAGAATCCGTTGGTTGGTCGATAAGGTGCCACAGGGCTCATGTGTTTGCTGCAAGAGCCTTGCATGGCTGCTCTCCCACAGGGTGCTGAAATCAAGATAATTTGCCCCGTTGACAATTTATCCAGGTGTTGGGTATGACATAGGAGAAGATTTCCATCTGGGCTGCTGCTTTGGACACACACCTCCTTTGGCTTCAGCTTGGGAGTGTGGTCTTGAATGCACTCTTCTAAAGGATATGCTCCAGAATCACCAGCCTTCAGATGCAGCTGTGCTTTCCTGTTGGTAAAAATCAGAGATGCACCTAGGTAATTTTGGATCCTGGACCTAAAGGCCTTTGAAGCCCCCCCTCCCCCGGCAAATTAAGCACCATCATGCTCAAACAACCACACCACCCAGGACAGACTAAAGAGGACTTGGAAGGTTCCAGGGACTGTGGAGGCCCTGGACTTTGGCCCGGAAGTCCAGGGGTAAGAGCACCTCTGGTGAAAATGCCTGCCTTTTCTGAAGTGTGAGCCAGTGTTCATTCTAAGGGACCCTCAAGCTGTTGAGGATAGCATATGGTTTTAATTGCGGTGCACGTGAGTGGTCTTTGGAAGTGCATGTTAGCACTGCTGTTGGCAAATGCATACAAACAGGGTCTGCAAACCTTGGTAGCTCTGGAGGAAGAGTGGAGACAACTAGGCATGGCAGGGGAGTGTTGTAATAGGAGTTGCTTGGGAATGCAGGGTCGGGTTTCTCAGGGAGGCTGAAGAAAACAATGGCTTCCGCATTTAGATGTTTCTAAATAGTAATTGGGGTTGCATTTCCCAAACAGACTTTGCATTGTATACATATATCATGTACCTGGCTGTTTGTTCCTGCAGGTTTTCTGTCTGTGCTATGTGTGTGTGTGTGCTGTGCTCATATTTCCCATTTGCATTACCAGCACAAACCTCCTTGATAGTAACATGTGTATTTGGGGGCACACAACCAGTTGGCTTCTGCAATCCCATTTTTTGGGCATCCATTGCTCTGAAATACCTTATCCTGGTTTTAAAATTTTCCATACTTTGCTTCAGGTCAGAGAGGCACACACAGGCAATGCATGCCAGGTTTGTGAAATCTCTGTGAGGCAACTGGAAAATATTTTCCGCTTTAAGTGTGAGAGTAAGCTGCCTAATAACTCAGAAAGCCGAACTGGCTCAACCAGCATCTACACATCACTTAAATACTTTATTTGGAAACCAAGGGGTACAAATTGCAGTGTGTTTCCCCGGTGGGTGTATCCAGTTATTGAAGGTGTTGCTCAGGAGTTTAGCTCAGTGTTGTCTCTACACTGACTGGCAGCAGATCTCCAGGGTTTCAGAGGAGTCTTTCCCAGCTCTGCCTGGAGATGCTGCCGGGGATTCATTTGGCGATGGAATTTAGAGCACTGTGAGTTGGAGAATAGCTTGATAGGGCAAGATATGCAAATGCTGAAGTGGACAGGAACTGACAAGTCAGAAAACTGTGGTTGTGGTTTTACTCGCCTTAGTCTAATGACTTCCTTAAGTTGGAAAGGGTTGTGACCAAGATTTTTTTTAATTTGTTTTCATCCAAAGGTTGGGGCATTATAGTCATCCAATAGTTCACTTCCATCTGACTACATCCCCAGCCTAGTCAAATCATCTCAAGCAACAGCAAAGTGACCAGAGAGAAAGGATGCACACACTTCTCTACTGCATGGTGTAGAGTTCAGGGCATCTTCCCTGCAAGACAAGCTTCCATTGCCTCTTCTTCATAAGTAACAGGAGGCCTGTCCGTGCTTTGCATCTGACCTCCCTAAGCAATAATGCATGCAAGAGCTAGCCCCCCAAATTTTCTGGAGCTCAAGATGGAAATAGTACCAGTTCCAGAAGTCTCTCCTCCTCATTAGTTCCTGCCTGGAGCCAGATGTTCATTTTACAAACATGTATATTACAAAATAAACAAAAACACTGAAAAAGACTCCAAGAACATCAATACCCAGAATGTCTTCAGGGACACAGGATTCTTTTAGGATTCTTCTTTGATGCATCTGATGGAGAGGTAACCACACCTTGGAAAGTCTGCTTGCTCTTCCACTTCCTTTTTGAATGGGAGTTCTGAGCTTTGTGGAGTTCCTGGTGTTGCACAAGTTTCAGATGGCAAAAGAAGGTTTCCCCACACACTGAAGATATAGCGCATCTGCTTGGCATGAGTTTTCAGATGCCTAATAAGCTAGGAACTGGAAATGAATATCTTCCCACATTCAGCACAACTATAGGGTCTTCACCAGTGTGAATCCACTTGTGTGTGTTTTGGTTGGACAAGTGGCTGAAGTATTCGCTGCATTGTCAACAAGCAATGGGCTTCTCCCCTGTGTGGGTTCTTTGGTGTCTGTTGAGGTTGGAAACATACTGGAAAATTTTCCTGCAGTGCAAGCAGCTGTATGGCATCTCCCCTGTGTGGACTCTCAAATGCTTCATGAGGTTCGAGCTCTGTGAGAAGCTTTTTCCACACTCTGGGCAATGGTCTGCCCAAGACGTGTTTCCCTTGTGGAATATCTGGTGGACCTGGAGGTTCCAATACCATCTGCAGGCCCACCCACATTTGGAACAGAGGGCATCTCCTGGGCATGGATTCACTGGCGAATGAGAAGGTTTGAGAGTTGAGCAGAACATTTTTCGCACTCTGCGCACAAGTGGGGTCTCACTCCTGTGTGGAGCTGCTGGTGTTTCAGGAGGTTTGAGCTCTGTCTAAAACAGCACCCACACTGAGGGCAGGGGTGTGATGGTTTCCCCTGTGTGGATTCTCAGATGAATAGTGAGGCTTGCCTGCTGAGTGAAGCCCTTCCCACACTTGAAGCATCAATGAGGCTTCTAGGCTGTGTGGATTCTCTGGTGATCTAGCAGACTTGGGCCTCACCGGAAGCCTTTCCCACATTCCAGGCGCTGGTAGCTCTTCTGGTCTGGCTGGCCTAGGGCAGGAATATCATGTTCAGTCCCAGCATCAGAGGGCCTTTGCTTTCATGCTCCTTTGTTAGCGAGTCCCATTATTGGCTTTCAAAACACTTCGCTGCTTTGTATACAGCTACTTGGTCTGTCGACAGCTTTTACCTGGGGCTCTTCTAAAATGGTTGTGACCAATATAGCAGAATATACCATGCCCCCGCCCACACACAAATGCTTACCTCTCACAGATTCTGCCGCAAGGGTTATAGCCAGAGACTGGTGATCTTCAAAGGATGAAGAACTTTGCACAAGCCTTTTTTTGTACATGCTGAGCGGCGTGTGCCCATGAACCTGCCTGTGTGCCTTGGAGACCTTCTCTGTGTGCCCCTGCCTTCAGAGGTGAGGTGGGTGGCAACACCAAAGAGGACCTTTTTGATTGTGGTGCCCTGTTCGAACGCTCTCATCTTGTGCTTTTGGTACCAGGGAAAGGCGGTTTAATTTCCCCAGGCCTTTTAGTTGCATGTGCATCTGCATGCTTTTTATATCACTCTCTTTACTATATCACTCTCTCTTTACTATCTCTCCTTGTCATCTGATCTTAGGGAGGCGGTGGATGTCCTGAATTGGGGGCTGGAGGCCGTGATGGGCTGGATGTGGGCTAATAAACTGAAGTTGAATCCGGATAAGACGGAGGTACTGTTGGTCAGTAGGAGAGCCAATCGGGATGAGATTTTACCGGTTCTGGATGGGGTTGCACTCCCCTTGAAGGAGCAAGTACGCAGCTTGGGGGTACTACTGGACCCGGCTCTGCTTTTGGAAGCTCAGCTGGAGGTGGTGGCCAGGGGTGCCTTTGCACGGTTTCGGCTAGTGCGCCAGCTGCGTCCCTTTCTCGAGAAGGAAGATCTGGCCACGGTTACCCATGCCTTAGTCACGTCGCGGCTGGATTACTGTAATGCGCTCTACGTGGGGCTGCCCTTGAAGAATATCCGGAAACTGCAGCTAGTGCAAAACGCGGCAGCGAGGGTGTTATCTGGAGCTGCCCGTTGGGAGCACATCGCCCCCATTCTGAAAGAATTGCACTGGCTGCCGGTTCGTTTCCGGGTCCAATTCAAGGTGCTGGTTTTGACCTTTAAAGCCCTTAACGGTTTGGGCCCGGGGTATTTGAGGGACCGCCTGCTCCCAAGGGTTGCTGCCCGCTTGACGAGGACATCTGAGGGGGCCCTGCTCCGGGTGCCGACAATGAGAGAGGCCCGGCTGTCGTGCACTCGGGACAGGGCCTTCTCTGTTAATGCTCCCAGACTTTGGAATGCTCTCCCAGTGGTCATTCGCTCCTCGGACTCCATCACGGCTTTTAGAAAGCTTGTTAAAACTTGGCTTTTTACCCAGGCTTTTACATAATCATTTTATTGCTGCCTCTATGTGTTTTTACTTGTATTGTTTTTATGTATGTTTTTAATGTTTTTATATTTTTAGCTTGCTGTTTTTATTGTCTTTTTATTGTATGTTTTTAACTTTTGTAAACTGCCTTGGGGTTGTCTTTTAACGAAAGGCGGTATAGAAATGCAACAATCAGTCAATCAATCAATAGATATGTTAGGGATGGCTTTGATTTTTACTGAATTACTATTTGTCTCTTTTGTGATTTGATATATACAGTTGAGGGAAAGGTGATTGTAAATGCCTAAAGTAGGCATTGCAATAAGTGGTTATGACATGGTGGAAGATGTCTGATGCTTTCCTCAGCTGCTGTTTCAGCATCACACTGGAATGAAGAGGTTAAGGATTAGGTGGAAGATACTAGCAGAGAAACTCCAAGGTGAGGCCGCCGGGAACCAAGTAGCCAGCTGGATGCTGTGTTCAGCTCTGTCATTGCCTGAGTGCAGTCTTGTACTGCTTCCTTTATTTCTGCCCAGCTCGGTCTTAGCAGTGGGAGAAATATCCTGCCTTTGCGAAGCCCTTTGGAGATGTGTGGATTATTTATTTTAAATCTGCTTTGATTAGTTTTTATTATGGCTCTCTGAACACAATGCTGTACAAAGTCTCTCTTCTGGCTGTGATTGACAGGGGGCATATTCAAGGCTCCGTTGGCTGGACTGTGAACTCTGAGGCTCCTAACAAAGCACAAGACTGCTGAGAAGTTTATTGGGTTGCACTCTTGACTCTTCAGACCATTTGAACACTTATATAAAGATGCTTGAGCCTAACATGCTCACAAGGGTATCAAAATGAAGAGTACTTATCATTGATCTAGCATCCAAACAATTAGTGCACTCATGGTCCATGACAACTTGATTATTGAAAATCTGAAATTAGAACACTCACACAGCTATTCCACAATTGGGCTTAGCTGGTGAAGGTACTTCCAAGGCAGCCAAGAGAACTGAAACCTAGTATAAGCAGACATGATTAATAGAAGACTCAAAACTTGCATGTAAGATTTAAGCCTTGGTGCATAAAGTTTACCACCATTATAGAGGCATTCCAGCAGAGAGCAAAGCAAGCTGCACATTGGCTGATCTCAGCGTGGGGCAGGTGAGAGTTTGACTGTGGCCTCAAGACTTGCATATGAGGAGAGGGCACATAGACCTGTGCTTTTAGAATGCAAGCTTCCTTTATTACTAGTAGTAAAATGCATTCGGCCATTTGAGCTTAAGGTAATTTGCATGTTTAGGCTAATATTTTTAAAATCTAACTCACTCACAAAAGAAACTGATTCTCCCCCTCCCCCACTGGTTGGCAGAGTTTAGTGCTGGGAAGAGTGTTCATAAAAGCATATGGCCTGCTTCTGGGTAGCTCAGACTGGGCCACACACTTGCTGGTCAGTTTTCCTTGACCGTCACCTAATGTCGCAGTGGGGAAGTAACTTGACTAGGTAGCAGGAGTCTGTTAGTTCAGGTCCTCACTAGTATGGGAAACACCTATATTGGGCAGCAGCAGCGATATAGGAAGGTGCTGAAAGGCATCATTTCTTACTGCACAGGAGATGGCAATGGGAAACCCCTCCTGTATTCTACCAAAGACAACCACAGGGCTCTGTGGGCGCAAGGAGTCAATACCAACTTGATGGTACAATTTTACTTTTTCCTTGTCCATAAAGGATAGGGCCATTGTCAAGTTGGTGTCGACTCTTAGCGACCACAGAGATAGATTCTCTCCAGGATGATCAGTCTTCAACTTGGCCTTGAAGGTGTCTCAGTGGTGCCTTCATTGCTGCCATAATCGAGTACATCCCACCTTGCTGCTGGTGGTCCTCTTCTTCTCGTTCCTTCAACGTTTCCCAGCATTATGGACTTCTTAAGGGAGATAGTTTGAGCCTGGTCATTTGTGCCTTGAGTGAGAATTCTGGATTGATTTGTTCTATGGTTCATGTTTTTTTTTTTTTTTCCTGGCTGTCCATGGTCTCCTCAAAAGACTTCTCCACACCAAAGTTCAAAAGCGTCAATACTTTTCCTATCTTGCTTCTTCGAAGTCCAGCTTTTGCATCCATATCGCATCGCTATGATGGGGCAGCCATTATAATAGGCTGTTCAGGGGCATCTGTATAAATGAGCGGGGAAGGGGGTAGAGGGAAAGGGAGATAACTGTCCATGGGCTCCTGAGGAAGAGGGAGCCCCCCAGCTGAGTGACAGCTCCACTTGCCCCCTCTTGTCTCTCTAAAGAAGAAGTGGGGAGGGCAGGGGCCCAACTTTTTGTCCCAGGACCCATTCCCAGCTTGCTACGGCTCAATTCAACCAAAAAAGGCCACAAAGCAGTTTGTTACCATTCAAGAATGTTCTACAAAACTAATTAGCCACATCCCTTTAAAAAATGGAATAGTACAATTAATAGTTATAATAATGCTTATTTGATTAGTGACTAAATTAGTGACTAGTTAACAGAGTCCATATTTTATTTATTCTGGAAGGCCTCTACATTTCAACTTATAATTTTGACATTTGTTTTTAACTTTTTCTAAATGATCTTGAAACTTTTCCTGGGACCCTGATTTGGGCTTGGAGCATAGGGCCTCAAGGACCCTTACCTGTGAGCTTGTCAGAGTTTAGTGGCATGCTAAGTGCACACTTAGCAGCTTAGTCGTGGCCAGATAGGTAGTAGGGATGTGCATGGAACCGGCGGAGGGCGGCTCGAAGGCAGGGGGATACCTTTAAGGGTGGGGGAGGGTGCTCTTACCCCTCCCACCAGTGCTGCACTTTAAAAGGGTCTGGCGTGGTGGCAGCAGACCTCCCTGCCGCTCCGTTGCTTTGTCGGACTGGAAGTACCCAGCACATATACACACTTCCGGTCACTTCCAGTCTGATTAGGCAACGCTGCTTTTAAAGTGCAATGCCGGTGTGGGGAAACGCAGTGAGTGGGTCGGAGCACGCTCCCCCACCCTTAAAGGTACCCCCCCGCCTTCGAACTGGCCAAACCACTGGTCTTTTGAACCTGTTCGGAGGCTCATAAAAGGGCCTCCAAACAGGTTCATGCACATCCCTAATAGGTAGTTGTGCTCTGTTAAATGGTGACTGGCATAGCAAGTTCCGGGAAGTCTTATGGCTTACCTGATTGTGGAGGGCAGGGTGGTGGTGGTGGTTGAACCTTTTTTTTTTTTAACGAGTACATCCAAAGGTCCCAGGACACAAACACTGTGGTACTACGAAATATGGGAGTAGGTTGAATATTTTCCTCCCAGTGAAAGTTCCACCTGTCCCAGCAGCACTTGCAGTTCCAGCTAGCCCAACCTTTTTGACTTGTGTACAAACTGTCCCAGGTTATTAGTTCGTCCTCCTGAGACACAGAGCAAGTTGGATAATAGGCGTGCCTTCCTGCTGATGGACAGGATTATTGCAAGGGAAAGTAGAGGTAAATGTAGGACTAGACTGGTTGAGACAGTTCAGTCTATAAGCGGTTGGGCTGTTGAGTAAACAAATTGGATTATTTGGTTGACAAATTAAGTACCAATCAGTTAAACACAAATAAGGCAAACTCGGGGGAGAAATACTTAGCGGTTGGTAGGGTCGTAACTGATTGCATGGTAACACAAATGCTCATATTCATACTAATAAGCTACTTTTCAGATGACAGGTTATTGTGTTAAGAGTTTTTCCCTAGGAGAGATAAGTCCCTAACTTGGATTCTCACTTTTGAACAAGATGACACCTGAGAAATCTATTGGGACCTGGGTTGATTCTCTAGACTCAAAATCCATTAAAAGGTTTTCAGGTAACAGGATGCCTTTGAGGATGTTAAACTTCTGGACTGGAATATCATTTTTCACATTTGTAGCATAAGGCAATTGTAGTCCCAGTTCATAAAGAAGTGTGGATGTGCAAACAGTTTCGATTCTGAACCTGTTCGAAGTCAAACCGGTTTGTTTGACAGATCGATGTTCGGTTTGATGGAAAAACCCTGCCCCTGTTCAGCTCAATATTGGGCCGGAAAGCCCCCCACAGCCATTGGGGAGAGGGTTCATGATTTTTTTAAAAAATATATATTTTATTTTATTTGTACTTGCTCCCTCCATGGAGCTTCTCTGAGGGTGTCAGAGGGAGGGAGGGTGTCCACGGATGTTCCCCCTTCTCCCGCCGGCCTTCCATACATATAAAAGCACCCAGTTTGGGTGATCTTCAACCCTTTCTGGGCCTTGCCCCCGTCACAGTGGCCATTTTGGAGGCCACCGAGCATGCGCAATGGGCCCTGCATGGCCGAGTCATGGCCCAGGCCATGCAGGGGACCCATTGCGCATGCCTGGCGGCCTTCAAAATGGCTGCTGCAATGGGGGCCAGGCCCTGAAAGGGTTGAAGATTCACCGAACTGGGTGCTTTATACATAAGGAAGGCCAGTGGGGGGAGGGGAACATCCATTGGAAAACCCCCCCCCACGGCCTCAGAGAAGCCTCATGGAGGGTGTAAGTACAAAAAATATTTCTTTTAAACCGGGCCAGCCAGTTTTGTGCACACCCCTATAAAGAAGGGCAGTGATCATGAACCAAACTACTATTGCCTGGTTAGTCTTCCTCCTCTTATTGGGAAGATCCATGCTAGATCATTATGCAATTGTCTTCTAGATTTGGGTGGATAGGAGAAGCTTAACACTCTTGGAGGGAGACAGATTGGTTTTAGATCCGGCAGTTCAGCCTTGGACAATTGTTTTCTCCCTTCTAATCTTGCAGAAAAAGCATTCAAGACCAGGGCAGGGGATGGGGTGGGGTGTGTGTGTGTAATCTCTTATATGCATTTTAAATCTGGCTTCAGTCTAGTCACAAAGAATAGGTTGTGGGCTGTTGACAGAAGGCCTTTGTTCCTAGTCTGGAATCTTTATAGTCAAAACAACTGCAGGTTGGTCAGCTGTTAGATCTGATTCCAACTATGAAAGGTGTCTGACAGGGCAGTACTTGGTAGCTCATTTCTGAATGATCTCTAGTTCTTTGAGCCTGGTCCAGTCACATGCTTCGAAGAAGATGCCCACTTTACTGAACGCCAGTGATGCTGTTGTGCTTTCCCAGACAAGGCTAGGTCTTTTGTTTCTTCTAGACACCTTTGCTGGCTGCTGTGCAAATAGCCACTTACTGATTGCAATAAAAACCAGGTCCTGGGTTTTTTTCCAAAGAGCAGGAGAGTTCACAGGTGGAAAATGAACAGTAACCAAATTGAGCAGATTTGGAAGTACAAATACTGGGCAACTTTTTCCAGTCATCACACAGTTCAGCATTGCAAGAAATCAGCGCTAAGGCAATGGGGACCATATGCTGTCTCTGCAGTCACCTGCTTGCAGTATGCTGAGGTGGGTGTTGTTTGCATCTTGGGCCTTAGGAGTATTTAAGGCCAAACCACTTAGCTATCTGCCATTGGAATTGCAGTCCGGATTATGGGTCTTGATATGTCCCTGGAGGCAGCGCAAGCAGCCCTCCTTCCTTCTGTTCTCGGCCTCCCCCTTAAGTGTGCAGGATCTGCCATCCTCTGCTTAGAGATGGACTGCAATCTCTTGAATCAAGGGCCTGGCTTAGTATGGTGAACGTCTGGATTTGTCTGCGCCGTACCGATGTTCCTGGGGATCTTAATTATGTATGGGATGACTCTTACATTTCCACCTGGATGAAGTTACTGTGGAACAGGATACGTGGATTGGGCTTCTCCCCTGAGGCTTTGATAATTATGGGTACCAGACAGACTAAGACCTTCTTATACCAAAGGATTAGAGACCTGGACTTGCAGATGATGCAGTCTTCAGCAAATAAAACTTGCTCCCTGTGTTCTTGGGTGATACCTCTGACTTGTGGATTAGAGGAGCTAAATGTTTAACAAGGTTGGATATCCGAGGATACAGATGTGCCCCAACATTGGCCGGTTTTATCTTCTGCGTTACTGCAGAGAAGATCTTGGAGGATTCCCTTTGTTGGTCACCTTTGTTTCCCTTTGGAAATTCCCTTTGTTTCCCTTTGGAAAAGAGGATTCCCTTTGTTGGTCACGCAGACAAATCCAGACGTTCACCATACTAAGCCAGGCCCTTGATTTTTCCCCCCTGTGAGAGTAGCAAGGTTGAATCTTTTACAGGTGTTCACTTTGTTTTATTTGTTGGAGAGCCAGCTCCAGATGGCATCGACCTTTTGCACCAGTAACCCTAATGACCACTAGGGGCATTGGGAGTAGAGATAGATAGATGGGGTCTCCTTCGCTTTCCTGTTTTTTCTTTGCCTCGATTGACAGAACATACTCAAGAACTTCCTGAGAGTGACTTCCTCCTTCTTCTCCCCAGAATGCTTCTAGCTCTCTCTGAGCACCATGCTTCTATAGGTCTTTCTCTGATCACCATGTAGCCACCAGTAGTTAGATATAGGTCTTTCCTGTCATCATGGACTTCTGAATAAAGTAGATTAGTTTAACCTTACATGTATCTCCATGCTTATCATTTACGAGCTGAGACTCTGTTAACTTCTGCTGTAATGGGAGTGAGTTAACTCCTGAAATACTCTGCTATACAAGTAACTAGGAAAGGAAAGATTGTGCCATTGAGTCTCTGTTGACTTTTGGCGATCACAGAGCCATGTGGTTTTCTTGGTAGAATACAGGAGTGGTTTACCATTGCCTTCCTTCCGTGCAGTATGAGATGATGCCTTTGCCGTTGTCACTGACGTGAGCATCCACCTCCAGCACCTTCCTATAACACTGCTGCCCAATATAGGTGACTACAAATATATATTTGCTAGACACAGTCTGGGAAGTACACCAGCAGGGGATTCGAACTAACAGCCTCTTGCTCCCTAGGCAAGCTGCTTCCCCACTGTGCCACCACAGCTGATATATAAGTAATTACCCCCAACGTTATTTAGAGATTAGATCAAAGCTACTGTCAGCTATAAGGCAACGCCCAAATGAGTTAATACCATGTTTTATTATTGCTGCTGTGACAGATATGTGATTGAGGCTTCTGCTGATGTCTTTGTGAATGCAGTGAGAGTAAGAGGAAAGTATGGAGTGACCTGTTTGTAATCTTGTTTTGTGTGTGTGTGTGTGTGTGTGTGTGTGTGTGTGTATTGCCAGTCTCTGACCATAAGTTCTAACAATTCAACTTTTCTACCGCAAGAGCACTTTCATTTCAGAGCTTGTTTCTTAAGTGTCTGTTTAATTGCATCTGTTTCTCTGATTCAGTTTATTCCTGGCTACCAGATTCTGACTTGCACTAGGGATGTGCATGAGCTGTTTCGTGCAGCCACTGGTGGGGCGGAGCATGGTTCCCTTAAAAGCAGGGAAGGAGCTCCATATCTGCCTGCTTGACTGCCGCCCCGCCACTTTTCCAGCAACGGGGCCGGCTCTCCAGATGGTTGCGTGTGGCGATGGAGCTCTTCCCTGCAGTCTCTTCCACGCGGTGTCAGCATGTGCGCCAGCCATGTGTGTGCCAACACCGCACAGAGGCTGCAGGGAACAGTGCTGTAGCCGCACATGGCTGTTTGGTGTGGGACCCGCCACCGGAAAAGCAGTGGGGCGGCAGACAAGCAGGTAAGGAGCTCCTTACCTGCTTTTTAAGGGAACTGCTCCCCTTCCCACTGGGCTGGTTCAAATGCTTCCCAGAGGAGGCGCCGAACTGGCTCATGCGCATCCCTAACTTGTATCCTTGCAAGCAAGTCTCCTTTCTGAAGCTGCTGCAGCACTCTTCTGGAGTAGTTAATCCCCTCCAGGATACTGCCAGATCTCCAGACCACAGCCTTTCTGGTTTCCTCTGGGTTGTTGGTTCCTGTCATCCGCCTCCGAGTGATTTCCTCCATTAGATTTGGAGAGATCTTTTGTCTTCACATCATCTGCTAAGTGATAAAATGTATACTCCACCTTTCAAGTGCAACATTCCCTAAGACGACTTACAAAAGATAATTAAAAGCATAACAAAACACTGTAAAAATACTTTGAAAAACCACAGCAACCAGATTCTAAAAACAGCAGCTGAAATGTTGTTAAGATAAGCAGATTCTAAAAACAGCAGCTGAAATGTCATTAAGATAAGCAGAAAACTTAAATAAATCAGCTAAGGTCAAATGCTTCTCTAAAAAGTGGGGGAGGGGCGGGTTTCATTTTTTTTTAAAAATGGCCAGGGATGCAGCCTGTTGGACCTCCCAAGGGAGGGCACCATGACTGGAAGAAAACCCCGTCTGGTTATCATGACTGGAAGAAAACCCCGTCTGGATGTCCCCCCTCCCTCGTGTCCCGGTCTCTCTTGCCCACCCTCCCCACTCCAGCCCCACACTATTTTGCCCTCTCCCACTTCCGCTCCTCCATTCCGCCCTGGCCTCCAATGGGCGCTGGGGCTGTGCCCCACCGCCCGTTTCCCTCCTGCCCCAGGCCGCAATAGGCACGGGGGTTTCGTCTCCACTGCCCGTTGCCCACTCACTCCTACCGGTGCCGCCCGACTCCTCCCAGCCCAGGCTGTGCTGCTGCCGCCGCCGCCCAGCCAATCAGGCGCCTCCGCCAGCCAAGCGGAGCCCAGCCAAGCAGTGGGGGCCGGGCTTGCCAAACATCCCCACGCATCCCCTCGCATCCCTACGCAGTTCTCTACTCAGTCGGCCGTAAGAGAATTAGAGATATAGATAAGTCTGCATGAATAGTGAATCGGACTCTTCAGGTCATCAATTTGTATGCTCCTTGAGTGTTTGGGCAAACCTGTCTCTTCTGAATAGATATCGGTGGCTTATTGGGGGAAGTGCTTTCTAAACGATCAGCTGCACTACTGCTGCTTTCTCAAAATGCAGTACCTTTGTGCCAAAGCGTTCTCCGAAGCAGCCTGACACTGCTCTCCTGTGCTGTTTGAAAAAGCCTGCTTGCCTCGGCTGCTGCAGATCTTGATTCCTCTGCCGCTTTTCGAAATAGTTTATCCTGTTCTGCTGAAGGAAAATTTAAACTCTGCTCCAGAACTCTGTCTTTATCTCAGCCTCTTGCCTGCTCTTTATTGCCTCTTCCTGACTTCCCCACCTAGTGAGATTTCTTTGGATTATTCCTACCTTTTTATTTTGAAGTGACATTCCCAGGCAAGGATTGTTTGCTTTGACTGTTCATTGCCTTTGCCCAGCAACACCTTTAGTGTGAACTTTACTGCCTTAGAAGGCTCAATAATGCTGCAGGAATTGAACAGTGTCATTGATTTCATTTTCGTTTGAGAGATGGCACAGCATCCAGACTGCCCTGGGAATCGGGACTTCTCTGGTTTCAATGCAACTCTCCAGATGGCCTTGGATAAGCCACTCCCTCGCAGCCTTGGCTCCCCAGCCCACAGGGTTGTGGCAAAGATTAGTGGAGGACTTGCATGAAATGCTTTCTGTGCTCAGACATGATACTTGTGGAGGTTGTTGCAGTAGCATCTCAGGGCTTCTAGAAACGCTGCCTTCAGATAGTAATACCTTCACAATGCTTCTCCCCAAAGTAAACGAAAGATTACATATGCAGTAATACATCTTCTGTTCGTAGAGATCATCTCTTTGTTTGCCAAAAGCCACAAACTTGGTTTCAGCCTTCTTTCTACTCACACTATCCGTTGAATTTGTTCCAGCATTGGTAAATCAAATATAAAGCAAGTTGCTAGGAGGTGGAATTCAGGCAGAAGCTTCTGTTGGAAAAGGCCGATATTGATAAAACAATTATTGATATATTTTAAAAGGCTGTGTGGCTTCAGTTTCTACTGCTGCAAGTACTTTTTTTAGCTTAATGCAAAATTTATTTTACCATATGTAAAATTCATTTGTGTAGTTGCACACCCTGCTAGACACTGAGTGGGCATAGGGGTATTTCAAGTCCCAGGGCAATTTATTATTTAAAAGCAGCAAAATTACATTGCAGATAAGGAGAGCACAAAGTAGGGAGAAGTAATGATGTAATGGACATTCGTACTCCAGTTGCTGTAAGAGCCACTCTGTACATTAGTGTGTTGGCTGGGGTGGTTGCTCCTATCAATTATTTATAGTCTTCTGGCACACCGCCTGGATAGGGTCACATCGCTGAAAGCTAACTTTATCTTCATTGTTCCCAGTCTCCTGCCCAGCTGTCACTCTGTTCCCTAATTTAATACACTATATGAGAGTGGTGTAAAAGGATGCAAGGTTTCTGCTAGCTATTGTCCATCACTTAATGCTGAAAGACTCATAATTTTAAACTGCATTTTTGGGGACATATTCTTGTGTTTATCTGAGGCTTTTTCACTCGGTTTGCAATGCATTCACTAAGATTATTGACCCAACATTTCTGAGACTTGCAGTTTCCCTTTGTTTCACATCCGCATGTTTAAATATGCATCAGTGAAAGGCTAGAAACCAGGCAGCTGTACTGCTGAGGTTGACTGTTTTGCTCACATATCAGATGCAGGGCAGGTGACAGGCATGCTAAGTGTTTCTTCCATATCACAGGGAAAGGTTCTGTGGTAATGGAAAAGTTGATGGCAGAGGATCTCTGAAGCTTGGGACAGGGTACACCTTGCTCAAGTTTGATTAGGTGCTGTGCATTCTGAACAGATTGCATCCAGAAGGCAGCAGTGGTGACTTCTAACAATTAACAGAGCAACTTAAGCAAGAGAGGGTCTCCAGTGTAGCCTCTGAATGTTCTTGTCCCTAATAAGAGATCTTTAAAGTGGATCATTTTGTGGATTCGATGGTTCTGTTTCAATAGAGGATGGCACTTTTCTACGTGTGGTCCTAGCTATTAATCAGAGCAAATGTTTCACCTTGCAATGCAGGAGTGCTTGATGAAGCCAGGAAACCTGACCTCAAAGGAACAGAGATTGACAAGCCCTCCCCTCTTCAGTCCTACTAGGCAGTAACCAACACAGAGGAAATTGTTATGCCCTGGAGGGTGATGGGGAGGCTGTGTCAAGAAATCAGTTTGTCATGACACCAGCAATGTGGGGCTTAAAAGATACTTGGGAGGTCCTTTTGATCATTCTAGATGGCAATATCACTTGGGTACTGTGTCTGTGCTGCAGAGCTCTGGTGAATTTTACTTTGGTTAAATTACTTCTTGCAGAAAACCTGTGCTGAACTAAGGAATCGGCTGTTTCTGTGTTCTCTTGGCTTCACTTTTGCTTTAGAGCAAGAGGAGCTTGAAACAGGCTGGTTTTTCCCAGAATCACGTGGCAAAACTGGTGATAGTACTGGGGAGCATGAAAACCAGGGCACACTGATCATTGTGTCCTGTAGTTGCTGGCTCGTGTTAACAGAATTAATTCCCAGAATTTGGGTGCTATATGCATTGTAACTTGATCAGTAAACTCAAGATGGAAAATGGCTGGGTGCACAGATGTGATCCAGAGCATTGAAATACTTCAGCAAACTTATGTCTCTGGGCAGTTTACAGCAAAATAAAAACAGAAAGTAAAACGTTAGTTAAAACAAAAAGAAAAAGTTTAAAACATTACAACAATTTAAAATTTTTAAAACAATATTTTAAAACAGCATTAAAACCATTAAAACAATATTAATTAAAAGCCTGGGTGAACAGATGAGTCTTTAAAGACTTTTTAAAAGGGGATGGTGCCAGTTTAGAAAACTGCATTATGTTTCTTCATAGCATTTCATTTGTAGCATGAATAGCAAAACTTCATAGCATTTATTCCAGCTAGAGAAGCCTCGAGGAATGCCTTTTTAGATGTGGGGTAATATTTGTCAGCCATATGTGTTCGGTTGCAAGCTATCCTCTGTTTAAAAGCCTCCTTTGAAATAATTCCCGGTTCCAAAGTGGGGATACTCATATGCTTTTCTAAAAGCCTGATGCTGCTAATTTCAGTGCTGAGTTTTGGTATTGGCTCTCCTTCCTTTGCTTTTCTGAGGTCCACCTTTCTGTGACATGGCAGGCTTTTAGGTAACGCAGGTCACAAGAATATCCAAGCAGCACCTTACAGATAGGCAGGGTAAAATGGGCACGTCAGAGGCAGAAGTGGAGTCCTCAGGGCCAGGAATTTGGGGATGGGAGGGAATCCCAGGCGCAATCAAGAGCAGCGCTACACTTAACACATTGAGGGCTGCCTCACAAATGATTTGTGTATGTGTAAAAATGTGCCTTATGTGTAGCCAGGAGTTAAGATTGGTCACAGATCTTGGTTGTATGTACACACGGCAAACAGGCACTCCTTGCCACACAGCTTGTGCAGTGACCGTCGGGCTTGTCCTAGCCTTATGCGGCATCTTCAGGTGGCAGGGAACTTGGTGTTTGATCAGGGTGTATTGCTAGATATGGAGCAATACGCCCTGTGCCCTGGTGGTGGTAATCTGTCAATCTTTCCCATAGCTCCATCCCCAGTTGTGCAGCACTTTCAAGGCCAAGCTTGCTTTAATAGGCTTTGGGCCTAATCACGGGAGAGACCACATAACAAGCGCAGCCCGTTCTGTTTGGTAGTAGTCTTGCTACATGGTGTGTTGCTGTTGTTGGGTATAACCAAACAAAGGCTATAACGGCCACACTGTAGCACCTCGGTATCCAGTAACTTTCATGGTGGACCAACTCTTTATCAAGGAGCAGATTGTACATGGATTTCTTTTAGGTAGCTTTGAAAGCCAGCATTCAGCTGGCCCTGTGTGTCCCATGGGGCCAGTGGGGAATACAAGCGCTCTTGGGGGTTAGCTGTCAGTTGATGCAAAGATGCATCTCAGGATGATCCTCCTTTTGTGCTGGAGCTGCACTAGCTTCTGCACCCATTTTGCATGCAAACTGCCTCGCTTCCAAGTCCACTGAGACTGAGAGTACTGAGACTCTCTGTGAGTGGTGCTGCCTAAGATGTTCTTGACGTTTGCAAAACCCTATTATGCCCATTCTCCCCCACCCCCACGTTGTTTCTTTCCATCCCGCTCTCCCCCTTGCAGCCATTTAATGCAGGGAAGCCAAGCAGAGGCTTCTTCATCTGGCCTAGGCACATTCTCAAGAAGCATCTTGGAAATAGAGCTCAGGATGACATGAATCTAAAACAAAAGTGCATTGTCCTCTGGTCTTCTGGTAGCTGCTGTGAGTGGGAGGCTCTCTAAATAGTTTCAAGATCTTAATGAGGTGCCAAACATGAGGTAATGCTGGAATATGAACTGCAAGGCTGGTCAGCCAGACTTCCTGCTTGCTGCTGCTGCTGACCTTCGCGCTGCCCACGGCTCTGGCCTGCCCCTCTCCTCAGAATGGCAGTTGGCAGCCCCCCACCCCCACCCGGCCCTCCCTTCCTCATGGCCACGCGTGGATTAGTCAGTAGGCTGAAAGTCACCTGGGGCACTGGTTCCTTTCTCCCATGTTACAGGTACCTGGTGCCTGGGACTTTTGCAGCCCCTTAGGCTCCTTGGATCGTAGGCATGTGAACGTTTTCCACAGCTGGAGTGACTAGAAAGCTGGTGCTGGCTTCCAAGCAATTGAGGCTGTCGTGGTGTCTCGGAATGTGAAGTATTGTTCCAGTCCTGACCACAAAGCTCAAGCATTGATTTGGAAAGGGATGGGGTGGATCTGCTTCATGGTGAAGCCAAGCCTTGCTCTCCCCCCCTCCCCTGGGGGCCTTGTACAGTTTTGAGGCTCGGGGCCCCCTTTTTGCTAGTAGCCAGCTGGCTATTTTTAAACCACGTGTAATTTGCACAGGGACGCCAAGCTAATGGCTTTATTCTGTAATTATACACCTAACCGTTCCAGAGATTTGGGGGAGAGGGGTGCACAAACAAGTTTGCATACATTGAATTACTGACAGTATCTTAATAGTGTGGGTTTTTAGGGCTTGGCTTGCATCCAGATCTCCCCCCACCATGCTATTATCCTCTATTTACAGCTTTCAAAAATCAGCTGATGTCACTGCACATATGTTTAGAGCTGTTGCTAAGGTGATTAGCTGCAGAATTCAGCACCTACGCAGTCCTGTGGAACGGCTGAGAAGCGCATCAGTAGCGCCTGTTCTCATCTCAACGTGCCATCAGCCCACCAAGGGGACTTGCCCCCTCTGGGGTTCAATGCCTTGGCTATGAGTGGTACCATCACTCACCTTTGCATAGCTGTAGGGTTCCTTGGGTGGGCTGGCTTGTCACCAGAGCCCTTAGCTTGAATAGTTGAGCAGAATGCCACTTCTCTCTTATGAAGCTGCTTAATCATACCTGCCATCACGTTACTGTTCCCATTTGTGGAATGCTTTGCTCTTCAACACCTTAGAACCCTTTTATTTATTTATTTATTTATTTATTTATTTATTTATTTATTTAGTCATTTATTACATTTCTAGACCTCCCCATCTAAAGACTCTGGGTGGTGCACAACAAATTTAAAGACATAAAAATAAACACCATTTAAAATACACTGCTCAAACAATATAAAAACAATTTTAAAACAATTGAAAACCACTTAAACCCAATTAAAATACTTAAAACACAATTTAAAAACCTTGGAAGGCCAGGCCAAACAAGGAGGTTTTTAGGGCTCTCTTAAAGTCCAACAGCGAGCCTAAACTGTGGATATCTGCCAGGAGTGTATTCCACAGGCCTGGTTCTGAGTCTCTATCAGACGTACCAGTGGTAACTGGAGACGGACCTCTCCAGATGACTTCGATGTGCAGTGGAGATCATACAGAAGGTGCACTCTAAGGTAGCCCAAACCCAAGCCGGGCCCTGTTTTGCAGCTGAAGTGCGGAAGCTGAATGAACCCCTTGCTGTGAAACATCCATTTTTGAACTTGGGCCTACTACCAGTGTTATCTCTACTCTCTCTCTCTCTCCCCCCCCCATCTGTGTGCGGAGTGAGTATTGTTCTGGGCAGCAGTATCAAGGCAGCATGTGCACACATGCATTCGGAGTGGGACCTTCCTGATTCAACCTCTAAAATTAACTGAGCGGACATAAAGCAATGTGTGCGCTTGCACGCCTTGGAGGGAACACTGCCTGCTACCTAGGTCTGTTCATCTACATGGCTCATAGTACATAGGAAGCTGCCTTATACTGAGTCAGGCCGCTCGTCCATCTAGCTCGGGATTGTCTACAGCTCTCCAAGGTTTTGAGCAAGAGTCTTTCCCAGCCCTCCTGGAGATGCTGGCAGGAATTGTACCTGGGACCTTCTGCATACCAAGCAGGAGCTCCAGCGCTGAGCTGTGGCCCCACCTGTGGGTGCTGCATACCTGTCAGTGGCACCTTGCTTTAGTAATGCTTCTTCCATTTGGCCAGCTCTCCCAAAGGGGAGGTTCAGTGGCCACCACACCTGCTGCTGGGAGTGTGTGTGTTGCCGGTAGCTTTTTGATTCATCACCTGGACATCCACTACTGCAGGCACTGAGCTTCAAATCAACTTTGCCCAAACCTCGCCATGTCTGCTCACCTTGCTGCTTGGGCTTGTGAATTCTGGAATGTCATGTTTTGTCAAGAGAGATTCTGGTCTCTGTTCTGCAAGCCTCTCCTTTCTGGCAGGAATGAGAGCCATTTATCTTTCACCACCCTCCCTTTTAAAATATGGAACTGTATCCAATTGCTTTTTTACACCACAGCTGAGATTCTATTAACATGCACCCTCCAGACTTCTTAGTAAGGCAAGAGAATGGCTTTTATTCATAACAAGGAAGCCGTGAAATACAATAAACCCAACCCACAGCCTCCACTGAGCTTTGGCAAACAAATTACTCTTTGACAGCACTATAGGCAACCCTCCCTTTTGGTGTGTGCAAAATAAAACATTATTTCCTTCAAGACTGGAGTAACGTCCTGTGGTAGCAAGCATGGACTGCCCCCTTTGCTAAGCAGGGTCCACACTGGTTTGCATTTGAATGGGAGGCTACATGTGTGAGCACTGTCAGATATTCCCCTCAGGGAATGGGGCCGCTCTGGGGTGAAGAGCACCTGCCTGCACGCTTGCATGCAGAAGTGCCAAGCCAGTCTGTGTCGCCAGTACTGAGCTAGATGGGCCAAGGGTCTGCCTCGGTATATGACAGCTTCCTATGTTTTTATATTCCTAAGAGTTCGGTTTTCAAATGTAAGATGATTTTGTTTCACTAACATATGCATACCAGGTTACTTTGCTTCTGTTGGGAGACTTCTGCTTTCCTCTCTAGCAACTTCTTTAGCACAAAGCTGGAACTCTTTTGTTTGCCAGGAGTCTTAGCAGTCAGCCATTCTTCTTGGCTAGCACTTCCCTGTCCCTTTCTCAACCCTGTTCACTTGCACACATCTCCTGGACTACTCTTGTAGTTGCTGTCCCCACTCAGGATTACCACTCAGAGTACCAAATGTCACCGTGGGAATGTGTCTCAGCAAATACAGGTTGCCTCTTCTGGCTCCCATATCAGTCTCTCCACCCCACCCCACCCCCGTTGACTTACAAGGGAGGAGGACATGTGTCCCCTGAACACCAACTGACACTTGTTGCAGGGGCAGGCGGGCAGAGGGGAAAATACTGACATGACATAAACGCTCTTGTAAAGGTCGAAGAGCCCAGAAGATCTGGGGGAACTGAACAGCATTGCTGTAGCGGCATAAACCAGAGAGGCGGCTGCAGATCAATGAAAGATGGAAGTGAAGAAGTGGTAGAAGAGGAGGCCATGAAGCATGAAACAGGGGAATGAGAAATGCAAAATTAAGAGGGAAGGGAAATTGAGAGGTCCATGAGAAACAAAGTTGAATTGGAAGAAGAGGACACATAAGAGAGAGCCTCTCCTTAGTTATGAACCCTCCTGCCTGGAGGTCTGGGTACAGTTGCCATTGGCTCATTTGGTGGCTGTTTGGGGCTGAGCCTTCTCTGACTGCTCCGGGGCTTTGGAATATGCTCCCTGTCCAAATAAGAGCTTTTCCATCTTCGACTGCTTTTAAAAAGACCCTTAAGACACATCTGTTTCCTTTGGCTTTTTAGTTAGTTTTTTAAACTGCTTGTTTTATTTTGCAAAATTGTTTTAATCATTCTCCCTCGAAGTAGGAGGTCACGGCTCACAAAGGGTTAACTTCCACTCCTTGCTCCCGATAGACAGGAAATCTCAGGTGTTTTTCAAGTAGCTGAAGTCCGTCCCCCTTCTCCCAGCATGCTCAGGTGTGATTCCCCAGTTCCTTCCTGTCTTAGCTCCTGAATAGACACACCTGGGCAGGCTCCTGCCCGGGACCATCCTTTCTACTCTTTTGGTATCTTGTTTTATACTTGTTGGTTAAATTATGTACAATGCCTAGGGATACACATATCAGGCTGTATATAACTATGATAAATGAATGAAATGAGGGGGAGAGGCACACAAGCAATGAAAAATGGGAAGAGAGAAGTGGCGGGGGCACTTCCCAAAGTGGCAGTTGGTTCCACTGGCTTTTCTGTGGCATCTGGGATGCAGTTCATCTGGGAAGCAAATGGAGCTACTGGTTTTGGTCTGGAATCTGGATTGGTAAGTGGATGGGCAAACTAGTTATTTTGGCTAGCTCTGCAGACTCGACAAACGCAGAAAAACGGCAGGAAATGCTTGCTGCCACAGCTTGCTTAATTTGAAAATGCCATTGCCCCACTGCCTCCCCCCCCCCGCCCCTTTGCATCATATTGGTTGGTGGGAGTGGGAGTAGCAAAGTAGCAGCAGCAAGAGGAGGAACGTTGGTGTGTTTGGGTCATGTGCTGCTTCAGAACCATCACCTAATTCTCCTGCCCATGGTCTGCAGGAACCAATATTAAATTACTGTACATAGTTGCTTCTGGTGAGTGAATCTTTGGATTCCTATTTGTTGTTAAGCAATTTTGTCTGGAACCCAGGCAGCTGACTTTGCGTTTCAGTCAAGGTACAGGAGAGCATATTTGTGTTACAGATCTTCTTCTAGGAGAGCCTGAGTGGCTGAGTTTGTATGCAGAAGAAGGTTTTTGCTTGCCCATGTTGGTTGACATTCAGGTTGGATGCCGTCGTCCTACTTGCTTATCCTTGGCACTTATTTTAAAACTGGACTCTGCATGTGAAGTTTATCTGCAGGTAGTCGGAGTATGTGCTAACTCTGAATAACTTGAGCCTTTGAGCCTGTTGGGCTACCAAATGGCTTTGAGTTCATAAGCATCTGCAGAGCTTTCTGATGGACACCACTGGAATCTCCAGAGAGTCTACATTTTATTTTCAGTGCTTGCTATTTTAGCAGGAAAGAAGCCGATGGAATTTGAATTGAAGCAAAAGCAGATGGAGCAGTATCAGGTGTCAGAGCTGGCCCGGAAAGGGCATTGCCTTGAAGATTGGAGTCTCTGCATTGGAAAGTTGACTTTTTAAAGGCAAAGCCTCTTGCAAAGCAGCTGATGTTCTTGCTTTCCCCTCTTGCTGCCCCTGCTCAGCTGCTACTGTGGTATGAACATCTTGTTATCAGCGAAGCAGAATTCAGGGGCGTGTCTCCCCCCCCCCCCATTTTGTACACTCAAAGACGATTAATCCAGAATGTACATTTGCTACTCTTAGTACCAGGACCCTGAACATGCTGGAGGGGAGTTTTCTCCAGCAGTAACTATGGATTTGGGGGGCATTCCTGGGATGAACCAGATATAACAAGGTCACCTTAGGGGCTCTGCCTTGCCAGTTATGCCTGGCTGGCTTTGTTTGGATTGGAATCTCAACATGCCTGTGTTCACTTTTCAGCCTACCTCTGAATTCTGGCCTAGGAATGTGGTGTTCCCCGAGGTAACTTATTTTAGATTTGATCACTTTGAATACCCGGGCTTTTCTATTGTTTAAATTCCTGTGCTGTTAATCAGCACAGATCACCTCAGAGATCTGAGTGAAGGAACAAAAATAGGTCAGTGCAGTATGTCATCTCTGCCACCCCAGCCTTGTTCTTAAACTACCTGCCACTTTTCTCTTGCTTTCTCCGCATGCATGCTCCCCCTCCCCCTTCCCCACACTACTAAGATGTCCCCATGGCTTAAGGAGCATGAATAGCGATTGCCTAACTGGGCTTTCACTCCAAGAGGCTTGAAGGCACAAAATAAAAGACTACGGCCTCTTTGGGGAAAGCTGGGAGGTGGGGACATCACTGACATGCGGATCTTCTGTGTTGAAGAACTGGCATTGCGTTGGCCTGTAATGTTGAAGTAAGTCGCAGAGCACTGTCTTGTCTTGAACCATATATTGACAGACTGTTTATCGTAAATCCCCGTTTGGCTATGAAACTCACTGGGTGACTCTGGGCCAGTCGCATCTCTCTCAGCCTAACTTACCTTGCGGGTGGTTGTGAGGATAAACATACCTATGTACTCTGCACTGGGCTCCTTGGAGGAAGAGTGGGATACAAATGTGAAAATGCATAATAAATATTCTCTCAGCAACCCTGTGAGGTAGGTTATGCTGAGAGAGAGTGACTGGCCCAAGGCCACCCAGCTAGTTTCATAGTCAAGCTAGCCCCAAGTCCAGCATCCCCCACACACACACCCGGCATGCAGTATCATCCCTTACACAGGGCTTTTTGGCCCAACAACTTTATGTCAACAGTTGTATCGTCGTGGTTCTACTTCCATAGCCACACATTGTGCCCATAGTTGGGCAAGATTTTCAACTTGGGGGCCAAGTCCAGTGCTGTCCATTGGCCCACCTGTCCACCAGTGGTGCATAGAGCTTCAGGCTGGCAACTAGGAACTGTAAGGGGAAGGGCTCTTACACTGTATTGTTTGTGGGGTCTGACTAACAGCTCTCTATTCTGCTTTGGTAGTAGTTGGGCTTTCTTTTTTGTGCATTGGAGTCTTTGAGCAATTCAGAGGACGGATTTCTTTCCTCTGTAATATATTCATACATCATTTTGAAAGAACAGCAGATGCTGTGGAGCTCCCAGTGCTGTGGCTGCTGGCGAACGTCTGCTGAGATTTTGTTCTGTGCCTGTTTCATAGAGACAGGCCTCCCATTTACTCGGGGCTGCTTAGAGCAAGAAGGCTCTACCCTTGCACAGTGCGTCCATTCACAGTGTCTGAGACAATGGAAGTGGAACAGTTGGAATGGAGATTAGCAGGCAAATCCTCAGGCCGATCAATGTGTCCGTGCGGCAGCCTTTAGCATCCGCCTGAAGAGTTGAGCCCTGCTGCTGCTTCACTTCTGGCCAGGCTTCCTGGTCTAAAGCTGAGTCAGTGGGAGCTCCTTGCTAGCAAGTCTGCAGGCAGCAAAATAAACCTTATCCCAGGAAGCAGGAGGTCTGTGAAAACTGCCCAGGCTTTAAAGCAAGGCCGAGAGGGGCTGGGGGAATCGGACAAAACACCCTATCCTGAATCACTGTGGAGGTAAATGACCCAACTCAACTATGTCAAGAGAGACACTAGCCAAATGCCACCTCCTGTAATTGGATTAAAAATAAATAAAATCGGGCACTTCCTGAGGTAAAGAGCTCTAGTACTGTTGTCATTTTTAAAACACAGTTGACTTATGGAGTGCAAGCAGAAAGCGTTAGCAGGTGGGTGGGTGGGGGGTGTCTATTTTTATCCCTTTAAATTGATGCAAGTTCTTTGTGGTATGATTTGGAGCTTGGAGGCTTTGCAGGCTGCTGGTCAAATGAGCTGATTAGGAGAAGCCTGGCTTCCTCTGAAGACACACGGACTGGCTTTGTATTTGCTCTCTTGCACATCATGTTACTTGAGTGCTCCGTCTGCCTTTCCAGTGCTCTGTAAATAAAGAGGATACCCATATCTTAAAATCGCTTTCAACGCAGTTCTTGGGGGAGGGTGTCCAAGATAGTCACTTGCCTCTTCCTTTGGCTGCAAAGCCAGATTGGCAAGGGCTTGATGAAACAGGAGGCGGCTCTCTAGTTGTACTTGAGTGATCCAGCAAGTAAGGGCACCCTAGAAGGATGTGATGCCAACTCAGTGTCTTGAACCAAGACCAACACTGGCTTGGTTTGAATGTCCCTTTGCTAGTAAATGTTGCAGTGTGTGTGTGTGTGTTGGTTTGTGAATCTGTATAGTTAATTCTCCTCAGTGTGCTTTAGAATGTGTGTCCCGGCGCCCAGCTGATTGGCTGAGATGCACCGAGGAGGATTGGCCAGGGCGGGAGGGAAACGGGTGGCGGGACTTCCTTATTCACCGCCCGGGAGGAGGGGTGGCAGCGGCGGGGCCCAAAGAGCACACAGATGCTCTGTGCAGGTCGGCTATTGGGAAGAATTCCATGAGGCCAGACTGACATGTTTTGGGTTGTCCGAAGCCGATGGATTAAAGCTCAGCGATGGGCAGGGCTTCCTTCCACTAGCAAGCCTGCTGTTTTGTGAGGAGGCGATGCAGTTGGCCCCATTCGTGGCGTTCTGTTGACTAGCTGGGACTGTTGTCTGTCAGCTTGGCATCCTTCCATGATTATGTTGCAAGACCAGAAGGTTTTTCAGTGTGTGTTCAAGTCCACAAAGTGTTAGGGGAGGCTTTCGAAACCTTTCCTCTACTAAGGAAGCCAACACGGAAACATGTCACGCTAAAGTAGAACATTTTTGCATAATAAATTTGCTACCACAGCATTGGTAGCATTGAGACAGTTTGATGTGGTTGCTACTTACCAGTTAAAAAGGGGTCAAACCTGCTGCTCCCTAGTCTCCTGGCTCAGCTCTTTCCCCACAGGATGGTGGCAACCAAGTCTGCACTACTTCTCCACCACATTATTGGTGTGATAAAAAGAGCATTAGATATGAGTGCAGGACCAGTGGCGACTCAAAGCTGGATAGGCAGAAATCAAGAGTAAGCATGGGAGAGCCTGGACAAAACAGTCCAGGCGAAGATATGAGGCGGCTGTAGGGAGAGCGTCCCATGGCAGCAGCTCAGCGTCTTGAATTTCATGTAAGGAAAGGGGCTGCAGCATTAAAGCCGGGACACCATTCTCAGTCTAGATTGAAATTGCATGTGCACAGTGAAGCAACCAGCCCTCCTCTTGCCTGTGGAGGTCATCACATGATTCTGGCCTGCCGTCCATGTTTCCAGTTGCTAAACTGCATTAAGAGAAGCCAGAGAGAGAGAAACTTTCCTCATGTTACTTTTCCATGTCAGTAATTGTGTTTGCTGCTAAATGGAGATTGTGGGCTGCTAAGTGGAGTGGGAGGAAGAATTCCTCAAACAAATTGTGCATTCTTTCAACACCCACAGCCCCACAAAAAGCTGGAACTTGTAAATGTTAGTACCTTTGTGGAAAAAAGTTTTCCTGAGGTGAAGGCTTCTGGTCCTACAGAACCTTGGCCCTAGAACGCCAGCGAGGCTTTTTGGCAGTTCAGGCACCATATCTCTGTGGCACCTGGACAAGGGCAGCCTCTTTCTGAATGAAAAGACGCCACACCTTCTGGCTGATCACTTTTATTTTTTGAGTCGGGAGTTGCTTTCTCCTTCTCATCCGTTGACCAATCGGTTGGTTTTATGCAGGCGTTTGGAGCTAATTTTCTCCGCGTTTGTGCATTCTCCAGCATTCAGAGAGGTGCTTGGGCAAAGGGAGATGCTTCTGGGGTTTTGTACTTGAGGCAACGGGTGGGAAAACTAAAGAGATTAGTAAATTCTGATCAGCAAGATAATTCTGTGTTGGGAGTTTTGAGGTCAATCATGCTGGAATATTCAGTGGCCTGGAGGAATAGGGCCCCCGGGCACCTTCAGGACCATTTGCTCCCAGCTGAATCTACCCACCTGCCTAAATTAGTTGGGAGGACTCTTCTCCGTGTGCTGACACCTGCTGAGGCCCATTGGTCGCGCATGTGGGACAGGGCCTTCTCAGTGGATGCCCCCAGGCTGTGAAACCTGCTCTCGGCTTGAGACCCACATGGCTGTCTTTCTCCCAGCCTTTAGGAGGAAAGTGAAGACTGCCCTTTTTATCCAGGCTTTTGGCCAGTGAGCTGTCCTCTGCTCTTTTTAAACTTCTAGTTGTATTTGTTTTATGTTCATGTTCTTATGGCCTTTTTATCTTAACTGCCCTGAAGTCTTAAGTATGTTGGTCTGCTTTGGGTCATAAAAATGCTTTCTGGAATCCGGGGGGGGGTGTAGCCAAGGGGTAGCTAATACTGGCCACTACCCACAATGCCCTTTTCCTTGCATTTCCAGAGGCATCTGGATGGCCATTGTTGGAAGTGGAAAGCTGGGCTCAATGGTCTCTGGGCTAATCCAGCAAGGCAGTT